>NW_019028982.1:932500-1354255 GCF_002105155.1 Lobosporangium transversale | reverse complement strand
GAAATGTAGTAAAACATATATATACATGAATGTATTTATGTATTTATAATTTCTGTCGATCTGGAAGTGGACTTAGGCTTTTTCATGTAGTTTCAAGGCTATGGTTTTTTTCAAAAAGATTTTTTTCTTTACTTTATTGGGGATTTGATTACTGTACAAGCAGAAAAAAAAAGAATGAGCTGGCAAAAATATTATTTTACGATAAAGAAAAAAGAATCTGCCCGAGGGAGAGAATGCATTTTTTTTAAAGCTCGTCGTGCGAAGGCATCTCCTCACTAGGAGGAGTGCCGGAGCCGCCGGAGGAGCCGTAGAGCTTAGAGGTGATGGGGTTAACAATGGCCTCAATCTCCTCCTTCTTCTCATCAAGCTCCTCCTTAGTGGCAGAGGCACCCTCGGACTCAAGCCACGAGATCTTGGTGGCAATGGCATCCAAGATGGTCTTCTTATCATCAGCGTCAATCTTAGCTCCCAACTGAGAGTCATCAGTGACCTGGTTCTTGACAGAGTAAAGGTAGTTCTCGAGAACGTTCTTGGCTTCAACACGTTCCTTGATTGCCTGATCCTCGCTGGCAAACTGCTCAGCCTCCTTGATCATGCGTTCAATTTCCTCGTCAGAAAGGCGGCCCTTGCGTTAGTGATGGTGATGCTCTCAGTCTTGCCAGTGCCCTTGTCAGAGGCAGAGACACGCAAGATACCGTTTGGCATCAATCTCAAAAGTGACCTCGATCTGAGGAACACCACGAGGAGCTGGGGGAATGTTGGTCAGCTCAAACTTGCCGAGCTGGTTATTGTCCTTAGTCATACCACGCTCTCCCTCAAAGACCTGAATCAAAACAGTCTGCTGATTGTCGGCGGCGGTAGAGAAAATTTGAGACTTCTTGTAGGGATACCAGTGTTGCGGGGAATAAGCTTGGTCATAACACCTCCAGTGGTTTCAATTCCGAGGGTCAACGGGTTGACATCCAAAAGAAGGACGGAATCAGCGGCAGACTCACCAGAGAGGACACCACCCTGAACAGCGGCACCATAAGCGACAGCTTCATCAGGATTAATACCCTTGGATGCCTTCTTACCACCAAAGAAGTCCTCAATAAGAGAGATGACCTTGGGGATACGAGTAGAACCACCAACGAGGACAATGTCATGAATATCGCTCTTTTCGAGGCCGGCATCCTTGAGGACTTGCTCGACAGGCTTGATTGTGTTCTTGAACAAATCCATGTTGAGCTCCTCAAACTTGGCGCGGGTCAAGGTCTCGGAAAAGTCATTACCTTCATGGAAAGAATCAATCTCAATACGGACAGACATCTGGGAAGAAAGAGTGCGCTTGGCCTTCTCAACCTCACGCTTGAGCTTGCCCATGGTCTTGAGATCCTTGGTGATATCCTTGCCGTTCTTCTTCTTGTATTGCTTGACAAAGTGATCAATAACACGCTGGTCGAAATCCTCTCCTCCCAAGTGAGTGTCACCAGACGTGGCGAGAACTTCAAAGACACCGTCGTCGATCGACAAAAGAGAGACATCAAAAGTACCACCACCAAGATCATAGACGAGAATAGTGCGCTCACCATCCTTCTTGTCCAAACCGTAAGCGATTGCGGCGGCGGTGGGTTCGTTGACAATACGGAGGACGTTCAAGCCAGCAATAGCACCGGCATCCTTAGTAGCCTGACGCTGAGCGTCGTTGAAGTAGGCGGGGACAGTGACGACGGCGTGGGTAACCTTCTTGGAAAGGAAGGCTTCGGCAATCTCCTTCATCTTGCCCAAAACCATAGCGGAAATCTCCTCAGGCGTGAAGGTCTTTGGCTCTCCTTTGACCTCGACCTGGATGACAGGAGCGCCACCTTTGCTCTTGACTTTGAATGGGAAGTGCTTAATATCATTCTGGACATCCTTATCATCGAAACGGCGACCAATCAGACGTTTGGCATCAAAAATTGTGTTGGTGGGGTTGGCAGCGTACTGATTCTTGGCGGCATCTCCGACAAGACGCTCGTCCTCAGTGAATGCGACATAGGAGGGAGTGATACGATGACCTTGATCATTGGCGATAATTTCAACGCGTCCATTCTTGTAGACGCCGACACAGGAGTAGGTGGTTCCAAGATCTATTTGGTTAATTATAAAAAACAAGCGACAGGCAAAAACAAGAGAGGCGGTTGTTAGTGATGAATTTTCGATTCAAGGAAGGGGGAGATTGAAAATGAACGCAATCGAGGCATTTGCAGAATAGTTGCTCTGCGCTCTTTAACCCACTCCATAGCCACTGAGTATCAGATCATAGTAAAAAAGGGAAAAATATGTAACTGATCTTGCTGCTACTGCTCCTATGAGAAGGGCTTCTCCACGAATCTGTCCTCGATATTATTGCGGTAGTTGATCGCCTTCATTTTTCTTTCTTTATAATACACGCTGGATCTGTTCAAGACAGCTTTGTACAGACTTTTTTTGCATGATCACACGGGTAAAAGTGTGTGAGAGATAGTATATTGACTTACCGATACCAATGACAGTGCCATAGGACTCGCGGGTCTCGTCAGCATCGGCTTTGACGGTCGTAATAGCGACCATGCAGACCAATGCCACAGTGACCAGAGCGAGAACGCTCTTGATGAACTTTGACATGAGTTGGAGTCGTAAGAGATGAGGATGGAAGATGAGGTGAAGAAAGGAGGGAAAGAACAGAAGTGGTGGAGACTGATGATGAGGAAAAAAAAAAAAGAAAGAAAGAAAAAGAGAGAGAAGGGAGAATATATATAGGCTGGTTTGTTGTAACCAGAGAAGGAAGAAAGCCAGGCTTTGCCAGCAAACAAAGCGCGTTTAAGCTTTTTTGTACGTGCTCTGGGACACAGAAGGCCATAGAACACAGTCCAATACAGAAATAAATTCAAGAAACAGGGAGACCTGATATGGCAACACCTGATTGGCTACTACATAGCACTGTTGACGTGTCAACATGCAATTTATCACTGCAAAGAAAGCCTCCAGAATGTTACACGTATCCAACCTTGAAAGAAAATAAAAAAAAAATAAAGCATCCAATGGCAATACTGCGATCTGGGGGACAATTTTCGCTCAAGTAAAAAAAGAAAGTCACCAATGATCATGCTCCAACAAACCAACTTAATGCTGATCCGTGAAATAGCTTGGATCGAAAGGGCTCTTCTAAAGGCGAAGCATATCTCCTCTTTTACGATGAAATGGGATGCAGATACAATTTCATTTTACATGTACTAATGTCACATTTCTTGTCCTTTAGACAAGGTTTTCTCCATTACATCTTGGAAAGCTGCTGAAAGCTGAAGGATCAGAAAAAGCAAAGCTAGCAAAATGACACACGTTCATGTAGAGTTGTCCCTATGGCTGGATGTTGATTTTCATTTGTATTTCAATCCCCGAAGCCTGTCACCAAATATACATATATATATACAAATGCAAATATACAGTAATAGAGATGATCAGACTGCATTTATTTTGGCGAATAGGAAAAAAAATAAAGAACTAATTACAACCGCCATGCAATGATACTATGAACATGAAACTAATGATTAAAATTCTAATAGGCCGCTGTTTAATCAACCTCCTCCATCTCGGAAGCCTCTACAACATCTTGAGACTCAAGAGCTGGCATATCTGCAGTAGAAGCCTCTTCCTCATCATCATCAATAGCCAAGCCCAGCTTGATCATTCGGTTGATTCTGTCTGCAAAGACATCAGTCTTATCGATACTGAAGCCAGAAACAATGAGGGCAACATCGTACATCAACAAGGTTAAATCCTTGACGGTCTTGTCATTCTTGTCGGCATCGACTTTGGCCTTAAGAGTCTTAATAATCGAATTCTTGGGATTCAGCTCCAAAGACTTCTTGGAAGCCATATAGGAAGACATAGAGGAGTCACGGAGAGCTTGGGCCTTCATGATACGCTCCATGTTTGAGGACCAACCGAAAGCACCAGTGACGAGAACGCAAGGTGATTCAGAGATGCGGTTGGAAATCAAGCCTTCTCAACTCTGTCACCCAAGATCTCCTTGATTTGTGTGCAGAGACCTTCGTACGACTTCTCTTCGGCTTCGCGAGCCTTCTTCTCCTCCTCATCCTCCTCAAGCTCAAGTCCTTCCTTAGTGACAGAAACCAGCTTCTTGCCATCGTATTCCTTAAGTTGGGTTACAGCGTACTCATCAATAGGGTCGACCATGAAGAGGACCTCAAAGCCTTTCTTTTTCAAGACCTCAATGAAAGGTGAGTTCTCAACAGCAGTGCGAGACTCACCAGTGATGTAGTAAATATTCTTCTGCTTCTCGGGCATGCGAGTGACATAGTCCTTGAGTGATGTCATCTCGTCGCTCGACTTTGTGGAGTGATAACGGAGCAAATCAGCGAGCTTAGCACGGTTCTGAGAGTCCTCATGGATGCCCAACTTGATGTTCTTAGAGAAGGCTTCGTAGAATTTAGCAAACTGCTCCTTATCCTCAGCAATCTCAGCAAACATCTCGAGACATTTCTTAACAAGATTCTTGCGGATGACCTTGAGAATCTTGTTCTGCTGAAGCATCTCACGGGAAATATTCAGGGGCAGATCCTCAGAGTCCACGATACCCTTAATAAAGTTCAGCCACTCGGGATAAGGTCCTCGCAATCATCCATAATGAAGACACGGCGGACGTACAGCTTAATGTTGTTGCGCTTCTTCTTGGTCTCGAACATGTCAAAAGGAGCACGGCTGGGGACGAACAAAATGGCACGGAACTCGAGCTGACCTTCAATGGCAAAGTGCTTGACAGCCATATGATCGGCCCAGTCATTTGTTAATGACTTGTAGAAGGTGGCATACTCCTCGTTGGTGATATCCTCGGATTGCGGGTCCAGAGGGGTTTGGTCTTGTTGAGCTCCTCATTCTCAATCTTCTTCTCCTTGATAGTCTTCTTCTTCTTTTCCTTCTTCTCATCTTCGTCTTCAATCTCCTCGATTTTAGAATCGCTCTCCTTGACCTCCTCTTCTT
The DNA here is from genome assembly GCF_002105155.1 of Lobosporangium transversale. NCBI lineage: Eukaryota > Fungi > Mortierellomycota > Mortierellomycetes > Mortierellales > Mortierellaceae > Lobosporangium > Lobosporangium transversale. The sequence goes on along the minus strand of NW_019028982.1, from coordinate 1,349,254 downwards.
CATCGTCCTCAACCTCCTTCTCGGTTTCCTTCTCAACAGCAAGTTGAATTGGAATATCCGATAAACTCGGAGTGTTTCTTGATAATCTCTTTAATCCTCTTCTCCTCGAGGTACTCGAGCTGATCCTCCTTCATGAAGAGACGCATCTCTGTACCGCGACCAAGAGGAGGATTGACAGTGTCACGGGTGATGGTGAAGGAACCGCCGGCAGCCGACTCCCAAATGTATTGCTCGTCATCATTATGCTTCGAGATGACCTGGACCTTCTCAGCCACCAAGTAGGCTGAGTAGAAACGACACCGACCGAACTGACCAATCATGGAGATATCGGCACCACTGCTAAGGGCCTCCATGAAAGCCTTAGTACCAGACTTGGCGATAGTACCAAGGTTGTTGACGAGATCAGCCTTGGTCATACCAATACCAGTATCGCGGATCGAGAGGATCTTGTTCTCCTTGTCAGGAGTGATGCGAATGAAAAGCTCCTTCTCTGAATCAAGCTTGGAAGGGTCAGTCAAGGCTTCATAGCGGATCTTATCGAGGGCATCGGATGCGTTCGAGACCAGCTCACGCAGAAAGACCTCCTTGTTCGAGTAGAAAGTGTTGATGATCAGGCTCATCAACTGAGAGATCTCAGCCTATATAATTTAACAAGCGAAAAGTAATGGTCTGGATCAATAATCACATCATTGCTTTTTACTGTTATCGAGCACTCAAGGGCTTGAGGCCAATGGTAAATAAGGAGGTGGGTGTCCTACCTGGAATGAAAATGTTTCGGTCGACATGGTTATATATATGAAAGTTGACTGTTGTTGTTATGGGTGTGAATTGAGCAGAAATGATTCCTTTTCACTTTCAAAGTGGAATGAGAGCGTAGAGATGAGTGGGGTGTAATGCAGTCTGTCTGCGAGAAAAGGTAGGGAAAAGAAAGGAAAGAAAAGTGATGAAAAAAGAGAAGTGAAGAAAAGCTATTTATCTATTCCCAGCAGTTGAAGTGTCAGAATTTATGAGTGGGCGAAGACACTTTTTTTTTCGATCTCCTTCTAAAACATTGGTCTCTCTGTCCACAAAATTCTACATTCTTTTTTCTGTTGTTTTCGATTGTGTTCCATCAAGTTTCCATTATGTTCTGTTGCGCTCCCCCTTGATGCACGCTTGCCTTATTTTCTTTTAGTGCACAGCCTTTTTTCCTTTCTTTTCCTTATAGTCCTCAGCACGGCCTGATTGGTCAGGAGAATTCATCCTGTTGTCTCAACATCTTACAAGCCTGGAATAATAATAAATTGTGTTTATATTTTTTTACAAAAGGAGAGTGGGATGCTATTTGTCTAGTTCTGGATGAGGTCGGGGGAGATCGTAAATTTGGCACCTGTTCCACGCTTCACATCGTCCAATGAAACATCCGCCATCAACTCGGTCAATACAAGGTTGCCATCCTTGACATCAAACACACACAGGTCTGTGATAATTCTATCAACACAACCAACGCCAGTCAGAGGTAATGTACATTCTTCTAGGATCTTATGCTTGCCGCCCTTTGCCAGATGCTCCATCGTCACGACAACACGGGTACCGGGACTGGCGACTAGATCCATGGCCCCTCCCATTCCTTTGACCATCTTTCGGGGGATGATCCAGTTGGCCAAATCACCCTTGGCCGACACCTGCAATGCTCCCAAAATAGTCAAATCTACGTGTGATCCTCTAATCATTGCAAACGAATCATCACTTGAGAAGAGTGAGGCGCCAGGTAGAAGTGTGATAGTTTCCTTTCCAGCGTTGATCAGATCAGGATCCTGTTCACCAGGCTTGGGGAAGGGACCAAAACCAAGGATACCGTTCTCGCTTTGCAAGTGGACAGCAACGCCCTTCTTGAGGTAGTTGGACGCAAGCATGGGCATACCAATACCCAAGTTGACATACATGCCGTTCTTGAACTCCTTAGCGGCACGGCGAACGATCTTCTCACGACGACGAGCAGCTTCATCCCTTTCATCAACCACAGGAGAGGTATTGGTAACGCCGACAGGTTTGTCCTCAGTCAAGGTGAGACGTTCAATCCTCTTTTCATAGTTCTTACCCTGGATGATGCGCTTTACGAAGATGCCAGGCAAGTGAATGTCCTCGGGTCTGAGAGAACCAACGGGAACGATTTCCTCGACCTAGTTTGATAACCAACAGGAAAGGCCATTCTCATCTGTTATAATTTGCTCAGCTTGCGTCGTCCTTCGTAAAGTTCATATTGTACCATCTACTCTGACCGTTTTTTTTTTTTTTTTTTTTTTTTTTTTTACCTCGGCAATGCAATTCTTGGAACCCTTCGCCATGACCGGATTGAAGTTCATAGCAGATCCCTTAAAGATTAGGTTTCCATAGGCATCACCCTTCCAGGCTTTGACCAATGAGTAGTCTCCAACGATGGCCTCTTCCATAATATACTTGCGGCCATTAAATTCGCGCACTTCTCTAGGCTTGCTGCGGATCAAAGGCTTGCCATCCGGACTATACTTGATTGTGAGCTCACCAGTTTGAACTATTAGAGTCCCAATCCCGTAAGTTAGAATAAAGAGAACAGATAGATGAGTTATTGAAGCAAGTCTGATGAATAAAGCCATTATCATTTCTCATGAATCTCAGTGCAGTCAAGTGAAGGTAAAGAGAGAGATTGTGTTCTCATGCTGCAGTGCCCCGACCGAGCAAAGATAGAACGCTATACATCTAAAACCCTAAAGTGATGATTGACCTTGTGTGCATACCTTCAGTTCCATAAGCAGTAGGAGTGAAGAAAGCTGGGATACCAGCACCGCCAGCACGAACACGCTCTGCTAGAGTACCCTGAGGAGTCAACTCAACCTCGAGCTCTCCAGAGAGGTACTGGCGCTCAAACTCCTTGTTCTCGCCTACATAACTGCTGATCATGCGTTTGATCTATACGAAGATATGATTGAACAAGACAGAATACGGAGTACAGATATGCTGTTAGATTATTTCACTTTACAGAGACATTTACATCGTTTTCACATTCCACATTACGAGACTGTTGTGGGGAAAAGTAGTAGCTGAAATATTTATACGAGTTCATACCTGTTTGGTACGCAGGAGCTGTCCCAATCCAAAATCATCCACGCCAGCATTGTTAGAAACTACAATCAAGTCCTTACAGTCTGAAGCACGCTTCTTCAATGCTGCGATCAAATTCTCTGGAATACCGCAGAGTCCGAATCCTCCAACCATCAGAGTCGAACCTGAAGGGATATCCTTGACAGCTTCCTCCGCTGAAGGATAAACTTTGCTCAAGTTCTCGACCAGCTCATCATCAGCAGCTGCCTGCTTATAGACGGGGCGGAATATAGAGAATTGGCGGCCGATTGTGGTAGTGAAGGCAGTAATGGTCACCTTCTAAACTCAATAAAAAAAAAAATAAAAAATAAAAAAATAAAAAAAAAAAACGTCAGCGTGGTGCACGAAAGGTGTAACATGAGGAATATGAGAAGTGTAGGAAAAAACGACATCTTCATGGGCCAATGTTGAATGAGTTATTTTCAGTGTCAATTGTGCTCTGTTGTTGACAATGTAGGTTGATGAGGAAGATGAGGGTTTTCCACAGACGCCGTGTTGTCCCTTACTTTTCTGTTTCCAAAAGAAAAGACTTTTCGAAACAAGTTACAGAATGTGGATATCTGACCCGTGGGAATAAACATGTAACAAACGTTAAAGGAGAAAATTTAATGAATACCTTTGCAACACCACGGCGTGCTTGTTGAAGAACAATAGTCAAGGTCATGGGCACAGAAGGGAGGGAGGAGGTATTAGAGCGAACAAGAGTAGGGAATAGGGAGTGAAAAGAAGTGATGGACAAGTGCAAGCAAAGAAAAAGGTTTAAATAGTAAATAGGTATGGATGTGGAGTCGTGTCTGTTCTCTGGAGAAATATGCGCTCGTGAGCAATTGTTTTGTTTTTTCCTTCCGCAGGGCCCACATAAACCCCTTATGGATTTTCTCCTCTTTCCCTTCGCATCCACTTTCATTGAATCAGAAAGGGCGACAGACAAACAGAAATGGAAACTAAAATAAGCATTTATAAGCCTTTTGAAAGTTTGTTCTTGAAGGACCTGTGTACATGTACAAATGTTTTATCTTCGGAAGCGCCCTTTCTAGAATAACAGCAACGCTAGACCGAGATCTTGACTATTGAGTAACTACCTGTCGAACACAATTGATTCGCCCATCCATCCATCTGCCCACTCAATTTTGATGCCATATCAATAGTTGCTCATTAATAAAAACATATAGCAACGATTTATTATCGATTAAACTCGAGTATAGATGCAAAAATAGTATTTTCCCACGTTGTTCACTCTATCTTGACTATAATTGATCACAGATGGCCAATGTTCATCATCATCATTATCGTCAATTTTTTTTTTTTTTTTTTTTTTTTGTTTGCTAGTTCTTTTTGAGGTTAATAATTACAACTATTGATACAGGAATAGGAATGAGCAACAATCACTGAGCAAAAAAAAAAAAAAGAAAAGGAGATGGGATAAAAAAAAAGAAGCAATAGTAATAGAAAACATTGTAATATTGTGTTCTCTAGATGGCCATGGCTGGAGATTCCTGTTGCTGTTGCTGATCCAGCATCATGGAAGGATGTTGCTGCTGCTTCGCCCGACGATTCAGTAATGTAGCATGGTTGATATTTAACTCAAACCCAGCTCGACGGCGACGGGTTGTCGATGTCGTCGAGGCCGAGCTTGCGGTTGAAGTTGAGGTCGAGTTACTAATAGTAGGATGCGGTTTTGATCCACTTGGCCCAACTTGGTTATTGCCACGTACGGCGTGTGGTTGCTGTTGAGCTGGTATCGAGTGTCCTGCCTGTTGCTGTTGCTTCAAATACTTTTGGTGATGTTCCGCTGCAATTTCACCTTGTGCCTTCTGATATTCTTGCTGTTGTTGTTGGAGTAGCAATTTCAGTTCTTGAGCTTTTTGTTCATCCACTCTTTCCTTGACATTCGATTCTTCTTGAACATTATTAATATCGATCTGAGCGTTATTCAATTTCGAAATGACTGCCTCATCATCGCTCGAGATCGAGCCAGTTGTATCAGAATATGATGACCGCTCCTCCTCTTCATCCTCCTCATTCAACTGGGACATGAATGCCTGACGCTGACGGCTCGTTGTGTTGAGGGCATCAACAGGATGAAGATTTGAGAATTGCGGTGCGTGGCGACGACGTGACTCTTCTTCCATACGGTGAACAGCATTAGAGACATCAAAGACTTCCTTGAGGCCGATTCCAGGCGAAAGAGGGTTCTCAGCCCTGCGCTTGTAGGGCGTCTTAGGAGCACCATAGTCTGTAGTCATGCCTTTGACATTGCTCAGCAGTTTGTTCTCTGGAACAATATCAGGAGACTCAACAGCAATGTCAGGAACAGTGTTGTTGGTAGCCGCTTTTGCCTTGGCTGTCTCCCCAGCCTTGATCCAAGGATGCGCCAAGAATTGGTCAATTGTGTAACGTTCATTCGGATCAACACACAGCAAGTGAGTAATTAAATCCTTGACTACGAAGTATTGAGACAAAAACAGATTTTTAGTTTATAAGCAAATAAGCTTAATGTGTTTCTTTTTCAGCTGATGCAATAAGGCTTACCAGACGAAGAAATCTCATCCCACCAAGGGCTCAAAAATGTGTATTGCCCACGAGCAACTTTTTCTGTCAAGGCTTGAATACTTTCATCATAGAATGGTGGAAAGCCACATAAAAGTGTGTAGAGGACACACCCCATAGCCCACATATCAACCGATTTTGAATATCTCTCATCTTTGACAATTTCAGGTGCAGTGTAACCCACAGTTCCGCAGGGCGTCATTGTCTGCTCGTTCCATACGACTTTAGATAATCCAAAATCCGCAATCTTAATACGACCGATTCCGCCGCCTCCGATACCGGGCTGGAACACGCCCTCATCTTCCTTATCGTCTTCTTCGGGCTTGGCCCCTGGTGGAGAGGGAATGACAGGAATGGGCTCAAACAAGATATTCTCAGGCTTGATGTCTCGATGAATAACACCTTTTTCCTCGTGAAGATAACGGATGGCCTGGGCTACTTGAACTATGACATGGCGGGTCAGCTCCTCGGAAAAATATGTAAGCTTGACAATACGATGAAAAAGCTCTCCACCGGGAGCCAACTCCAAGACCAAAAAGTAATGCTCACTCGACTCTGAGAATTCGTATAACTCGATAATTCCTGGGTGCTTCAGCTGGCGCATGATCTGAACTTCTTTAAGAATGTTAGCTCGCTATTATGGAAAATGACGAATGAAAACAAAAGCGATATTAATATACTCATATCCTTCTTAAGAACTAGCGACTAGGGTAATAAAGACAAGCTCGATGAAGATGAGGAAAGACATAAAGAAAAAGTAGGCAAATAAGAAGTGGAACTGAGGGAATAAAACACACAACTCAAATTCGTTGGTTTGGGATGCTGACCTCTGTGACGCGAGGCTTCTTTTTCATGTCGCGATGGAGATGCTTATTCTGTAGGCGCAGGTTGGTTGATGAACAACAGAGGACGGCAGCGGGTTTTCCATGGCATAGTGATAAGAATGTGAGTATAAAAACATTCATTCAGTCGAATATCCATTTTATGTATAGAATGTAAAAGAAATAAAAAAAGATAAGAAACGCTTTTCCCCATATCAACACTCTTTAGGCAATGCTGCTGTATCTTCCAATCTTTTTTGCTTTTTTTGTTGTTGCTATTACAACCCATCCTATCCAAATCCAATCAACATAAAAGCTGCAAAAAAAAAAAAAAAAAAAAAAAAAAAAAGCAAAGTAGACACGATATCCCAGGGAGACTTCCTGAAGAATAAGAGACAACTATAATCAATATGATCGATGGAGGCCTAATCACCATATCCTATAATCCTCTTTTGCAATCCTAACTGGTAGTTGTTGAGGCAGTTATTTCTTTTCCATTCAATTTGTTCCCCTGCATTAAAAATAATAGCCATAACGCACCTGGTGAGCATTGAGTTCAAACTTGCGGACGACCTTGACAGCAACCATGCGATCCATCCTTGTGTCGTGTGCCTTGTACACATTACTGAATGCACCACTAATTATGCAGACATGCAAATTGAGTAAAGTTGGTTAGCCTCATAACCGATTAGTCAGTATTTTTTTTTTTTTTTTGTATTTCTGAATCGCCACACAGACAAGAAGTGAAGAAGTGCTGTAAGTTTGAAACCCCGCTACTTTAAATAATATACCAAGACTGTAAAGCATGGACGAGTGAAAGGTGAGAACAACTTGCGTTTGGATCATTTCATCGTCGCAGATCATTGACTAAAGATAAAAAAATTTCTGAAAGACGATGCAATGACGACTAATAGCATAATGCTGGCTGAGTTGTTTGTTGTCTTCAGAGGTAATTCAATGTCAATATCCACTAATCGTCGTTTTGTCTCTTTCTCCGCAATAATAAAAGCTGGGCGCTTCTGGTGTGATGACATCATCGCGTCATCCAGAATTAAGAAATACACAAACAAAAGGAGAAACCCAATTATGAGAGCCATCATCTATTGCTCTGTTCTCTCTTTTTGTCATTCTGCTAGTGCATGAAAAACAAAAAAGCATAACGGCGTTCATAGCCCATCCCCAACCTCCAATTGATTCCGTTATGTGCTCCTGCCAAGTCACCCCTTGCAGCAAAGAGGCACAAAGGCACAAAGGGGCCGATAGAAATATCGTCTTTTTTGTTTGTTTGTTTTTGTAAATGGATGATTCACTCCCACTGCCTGCAGTATTCACATTTCAATCATACTTTTATCTCATTTTCTTCCCCTCTCCCTCTCCTTTCACCCTATTGTTCCTCCCGCCATAGTGTAACGTAAACGCACATCATTGAATATATTTTTTTTTTTTTTGAAAAAAAAAAAAAAAAAAAAAAAAAAAAAAACTTACTCGCCCATCTTTTCAATCAACTTGTATCGCTCCAGCCCGGGATACACTGGCATCTTGCTCTTTTGTTGTTTTTCTTCGGCTACAATTCTTGAAGCAGCTTCTGTGTTGGTATTATTAAAGTTACCGGCATTGGTTCCAGCGGCAGTGATAGCATCATGATCCTGCTGATGGTTGCTGGTTGCAGTACTACGGTGCTCTGCAGATGTGGCAATATTCCTAGAAGGTGATGAATTCCTGGAGCCAGCACGAGATCTGGGTTTCGTTGAGGGTTGATGTGAAGAAGAGTGGACAGATGCGCCTGAATCCCGAGGCTTCATATCCTTGCCACTTTTACCGTGACGGATAAAGTTCTTGAGCTGCTCTAGTAAAGGTGCCATTTGTGCTGTATATGTGGTTTGTATGGATATGTGTTGTATGGATGTGTTGTATGGATGTGCGCTCGCAAAGTTTACGGACAAAAGAGTCTGCAGACAAAACAAACAGCACAGTAAACGAAGGAATTGATTAGTGTGGAGTATTGGGTCGGCTGTTGGGGAGAAGAAAGAAAAGAAACGAAAAAAAAAAAAAAAAAAAAAAAAAAAAAAAGGCAGGTTAAGCTCGAGAGCAGAATACTTTTTTTTTTTTTTTTTTTTTTTAAAGAGCACTGCTGAAAAACCACATGGAGTAATGAGAGGAGTATCAAGTGTAGGATGATGAATGTTTACAAGAGATGATTAATACCTACGAAGTGAGGATTGAGAGAGCGAACTGCGGTTTGAATTTTAAGAATAGAGAAAGATCAAAGTAAAAAAGGGAAGAAGGAAGAAATGAAAGTGAGCAAAAAGGAAAAGAGGAGAGAAAATATGGACTGCGCATCCGCTCCGCAGAAGGAAAGGAAAAAAAAAAATTCCTTGCGTTTGTTCGCATGTGCCAAGCCAAGCACAACAATGTTTAATTATCTGTGTAAATTATTTATAACACTTACTTTGCGGACAGTGTTCTTCCAATTATATATGTGTGGTCATGGGATCATTCAATCGCAAGATCCTCTTTGTAACCAAGCTGGAAAGTTTATACATCATAAAAATCTCTTTAACATTTTACTACTAATCTACTCAATACCATCAATGCCCTGCATACCTAAACTTAACGAAATAGTGCCATTAGTGATCCATCTCGTGGAATGACATTTGTACAATCACAAGCATTGGGCTTTGCTACTGGTTGTCTAGCAAGGGTTCTAATTGGCCAATAGCGCTACAAGATTTCATCACTTCTTTATTGTAACCCATGTTCTTACATTCATGTGCTTTCCAGGATGGGACGCACATGCAATGTGTCAACAGTGTGCCCTGTGCGTTTTTTATATGCGCACGTCCGATATTTATCTTTCTTGTTCGGCTGCTATTATTGTTTTATTGTTTTCATTAATAAAACTTGATGTCAATGTAACATGTACATCTCGCATTATGATCTGTTATATTCATGCGTCAGGACCAGGGAGGCTGTCGCTTATAAAATATGCAATGAAATAAAAATAAAAATCTTCAGCACTCATGTGTAGTACAGGCGAAAGGAAAAGACAAGGCTTACAACAAAGCCGTTGCATTTGACGCCTGTTTCGCATCACATTACTCAGATTCAAGATAATTAAATACTTTGTTGATATGGATTCAATAGTTCAGACGAATACCCGGATGGTATAATTCTATTTGACATGTACGAGCTTAAAATAAAATTCTTCTTCACAGACATAACTATTAATGCCTTGCAGTTTCTCCAGGCTGCCTTACATATACACAATGTGACATTTGCTATTTCATTTTCATGAGGCTACAGCTGAATATTAGTTAAATAGCGCATAGGGGACCGGCTTTCTGACTCATTGCATATATTTCTGCCTCCTCCATCTTCAAAGAAAGATGGCTCTATGCCGCAACGTTGGTAATATTTACAATGATTAGCTCACCCCTTCTGGTGCTCGGCTTGCATGCGAAGGTTATCCATCGCCTTTACCACCTCGAGCTGCTCGCGTGAGAGGCATTCCAGCATCAGTTGACAGCTGCACAAGAGATTAGCCATCACTGTCGCATGCCGCAGATGTGTTTCAAGGAGTGATCCTAAGTTGTGGCTGCCCTTATCACAGAGCATTCCAGGCCGCTCTTGAATACTGCCTGTACGAATTCATCAAGTCCCCACCCCGTATCGCTGAAAAAATAAGCGTATATCCGTTCGTGGGCAAATTAGTCGCCTTCCTCTACACTGGAGCCTTCATTTGTCTTCTTTTGGCATCAGTGTGTTTATCATGTGTGGCACAGTTGAAATATCCGTCCATTTAGCCATGTGTTCGTGTCGTTGCCAAATAGAACGAATTAATCTATTTGACAACCCGGATTGCCACAACCTTTCAATATCTTGTATTGATTCTCCCAATAGAACGGAGTAGAAAGAGGTCGTTTTTTGCAGCTAGTTTGTTCAGGCGCTTGAACGCCTCTCGCTATCATTGTATGGATTCAATGTACACTTTCTTTTTTGCCTGTTATGCGATCTAGCTCCTTCCACAGGGTCATAAGTTCTTCTTCGCATTCTTCGGGCGCTTGGGTGGTGACCTCTTCCCCCTCTTTATCTGTTTACGATAGATCCCTATACGTGCATCGTTGTAAGTAATAAGGAAGATTGGAGGAACATTCTTCATCCTGCTTCAACCTGTAAATCATGGAATGTCAGACTTGGTCTAAGTAAACGCAGCAACATCCAACACTTGCTGGGACTATCATTACCGCCTGAAGAGTCTCTTCACTTGGTCTCAATTCATTTTTGATAGGGCGTTTTGAAGCAGTTCTTATGAACTTCACTGGTTTTTCTAGTTTACTTGGATTTTATTTGTTACTCTGTTGATGAGCAATGATGGGAAAATCCTCCAAGAGAGAGAGGGCACTTTACGTTTGGAACAAGGGACTGCTAGTGCCATCATTGCAAAGACTTGGGCTCTTTGGCCCATTGACATTTTGGATGTAGTAGCATTAGTATCTCATTCTGCGCGCACTAAAGTAGATTCAGGGATGAGTCGGTGTTCGCTCCGATCAGTGAAAACCACCAATAGTTTCCGTTAGTGATATCGCTGGTGTGTGTATCAGTATCAGCGATGTTTTGTGAATCATATTAAATTATGTACTGCTTATGATTATTATGACGAAAAAGCTCGCGCCTTTGGTACACCGTGACGACACTGGTGTACAAGTCATTGATACTACAAGCTATCTGTCATGAAATGTAAGTTTTTATGATCGTGGATTGTGTACCTTGGAGCCATCTGTTATGGGAGTTAGCAGCGTCCATGACGCCCCAATGTTCGTACCTGCAAGCATACCCAGGTGGTGCGGGTCCGCCAAACAGAGTGTTGACAGAGACAAGGAAAACTAGGTTATAACCCGAAGAGCTAAGAAGGGTATTAGACTAGCCCTGCTTTGCTAGATCGGATGTAGTCGATCACATAATTGAGGATACTCCATCTCTGCAAGAACGCACATCTACGCATATTTTGTCACGCATTCAAGCTTTGGTTGACATACTCAACAATTGCAAGCTGTTAAGTGGGAACGGTTACTGCATTGGCCAAAGGATCGCCATGGAAGCAACAGGAGAGCCAAAAAAGCAAATTAGACACGTACCATGTCTTCCACTTACCTAACATTTCAAAATTAAGAATGTATACATATCGCTCTATAGCCAGACGTGTAGATATGGTATTTTCACTTACATTCTAGTCAACGAACTGGTCTAACTGTAAAAGCTCTTAATACAGCCATTTTTTCTTTTCCCCTCTACTTTACTATACTTGCCCTGCCTTCTTCATCATTTCTCTCCCACCGATCCCACTGATACAATACAACTGCTGCAATAGTATAATTCAATCCCCACAGCAATGGGTATCAATGGTCTCTGGCCTTTTCTGTAAAAGAAGGGCAAAGAGCTCATTCTCCGCATTCCTCCAGCATCGCTACAACACATGTCGGTGTATTGGGGCTTTTTTTCGGTCTTATCGCCCATACGTACTCTTCCTATGCAGCGGATAAAGTACATTTAATAGTTGAACAGCAAATACTGAAGCTTGGCCCGAAGGAGACTCTAGTTCCTAATTTTGGCGGCGCCCCTTGTACCGAAAAACAAGAAACAACAAATCACCGTTTGTGTCAACGAGTAAGTTTTTTAAATAATGCAAGGCGATGGAGACTCTGAACAGCCGGATAGAGGTTAGCCTTCGTGTACGGAAACACCACTTTGTAGCAGTCGCCAAGAACTTGAAGCGAGCCTTTTACTGGTCTATGGGAAAACAAGTTGCTCTCGTTGAGTACTTGAAGTGAAAAGGGTGGAATGCGATTATGTGCCACACTGAGGCAGGCCTCCAGGTAGCCCGAGATTACAAGGCAAACAATGTTGGCGTTATACGAGACAGCGATCTGTATGATAACATTACTATGATTTGGAAACCAGTTACAAAATATTTGGCCCTTGTATATGATGGGTCTTGTATATGACGCTCTCCGAGCTTGAAGCATTAAACTGTATCCGAGCCCAGCTCGTAATCCTTGAGATAGTCTCCAAGAATGACTACAACCACAATATACCGAGACTTGGATGTGAACTTAACTTTGGCATCATCAAAAGTCTAAACGAAGATGGTAAGATTTTTTTTTTTTTGGCAAACGCTGAAGAGATGCTGAAAGCTATCTTCAATAGAACATTTTCAGGCTAGAGGCCCCTATTGGTTAAAGACCTCTATGTGAGATGTATGTAAACAGTGGTGCCTCACACGCGTTGTTGCACAAAAAAAGAAAGACCGTCTTCGGGAGGAACTCGCAGCATTTAAAAGATACTCAAGGCGGCTGTACTCTGATGGGAAAAGCGATATATAGTTGTCATTGCGGTAACACTCTATAAGCACTCAAATTAAAACCCTGATGAAAAAGGGGCTGATGTCGGTTGAATGAATGAAGACTGGCTCATGGCCGGTTGTAACTGGAGTAAAAGGTGCATTTCATATAAGCCTAATCTTCGTGGGGTGAACATCGATAAAAAAAAAGGTGTATATAAATATATATTGTGGAAAAAATACGTTACTCTCATTATTATTATTTACTTTATGAACTATTAGTGACAGCCGTGCCCTGGAACATGTACATTATATATCGCTCGCAAGCATTATTGATTAAACTAAAGGTTTGAAGTGTGCCTTGGTGGCGCAATCAGACATTACAACTCCTAGGGCGTTTTCAGTATTAGAGACTGCGCTCTGCTGGGCTTCACCATGAAGCTGACCATTAGTCCGCATTGATGGCCTGGATCGAGAAGGTAATGCGCCGGCAAGGTGTTGTGCAACCAGAGGTAATTGGAGGAAGTCCTTGACCTGCCGCTTTATAAGAGTAGAGGGAACGGTCGCGCAGGAGAAGTGAAGGAAGCAACAGAAATATAATAATAATAATATTTAATAGCGCATAACATGATTATTGTTTGCTCTGTATGGAAAGGGAAGCTTTATGCTAGAAAGTAACAATGACGAGGGCTGGGGAATGGAAGTGATCTTGCCTACGCAAGGCGAATAGTTCTGAAATTCAATAGTTCTCAACTCGGAAAGAACTCAAAATACTGCACGAGTTTATGGTGTAAAGGTTCATAGTCGTATGATATTCAGTCAATAGACTCAGTACGGAGCACATGTGATATGCCAAGTAGATTATCAAAAGGCAAAAGGAACGCGTTGAACGGTCATAATTACGCGTGCCAAACAGTACCACACATCGCAGATGAAACTTGATGTGGGCTGGACACGTAAGCGGCAGGTTGAATGATCATAGATTATCCTTCACCTATATTTAAGTAATCGAGGTAAACATTTCTCTATGATTAAAATTGAATATTCGTACTTTTCACAGGCTTTATCAACTTGTCTGTAAGGTACAGTGGTTTTCAACGGTATCACTAATGTACCAGTGTACCCTATTGCAAAATAACCTGGTATGCCGCTGGTACGTGAATAATTCCTGAGTGGTCAGAATTTACTGATGATTTTTGCTCATCATATCATGTTGGTCATTGTAGAAGATGATGCGTAGGAGGTGGGGGATGGCATAGATGGGGACGATGATGTAAGAGGAAGTGAGATACGTAGAGTAGCCAATAAAACCCCTTTACTCCTATCCATAATGGCTGGCTTGGTACATGTACATCACATGAGCTATTGTACATTCGGAAGATTTTGTATAAGCACCATTATGCTGTTTCATTCTAGTCCTTGGCTCGTCTCTGCAAATGGAGCCATCATGGATTAAGCTCTATCCATGACACGATGTATAGTTGTTTTATGAATCAATTAGCCAAAACCTGAAGAGGTACGAGAATAGCGCCTGAGTTCGATCGAGGGAAATTAAGATGCAATGGACTGTGTCACATAGTCATTTGAGCAACCATGTGTTGTATTCAAATTAATAGGCGGAGTATCTAAACACTGTGTACATGTATCATGAATGATAACATCTGTCATTACCAAGCCAAACACCCATGTGGGTTGTTGGTAGTCTAACAGATGTTAGAAATGCTCATTGCTCCATCCTTGCCCTCCATCATTTTGCTCATTAACTTCTTTGTTCTTCACAACGCTGTATCATTTGTTATATTTGTTTTTCATTCTCATCTTCTGCACTTGCGGTTCGCTCTCGACCCTTTTGTTACAGCTTTTAATTTCCGCCCTTCATTCGTTTTCCGCCATTGTTCTACTCCATTTCATTTCTATTCTCGGTTCTGTACAGACATAAAGTCTATATACTTGTATACATTTACACTTATTGCTGTAAACAAATCAACTCTTCTAACCCTTTTCTATCATCTGCTCCACTTGCTTTAAAGGCTAAATCACAATACCGATTCAAACCAACAAGGACACATCTTTTACAACAGGAAGAGCATTGGACGAACTTGTCATACAATTAGCTGAAGCCAAATAGTACTGAACAACTTGGAGGACACACATATATCCATTTCTTGGGGGAAAAAGACATTGGGAGCAGTGGGGCCGAGCCGTTGACCTCCTTCCTCACAGCAATTACAATTCCCTAGATTCATCCAGTGTGCTTCGCCCTAATACATTGCTTGCACTATGAGTAAAGGGGGTAACATCAAAGTGGTAGTCCGCTGTCGGCCACTCAACAGTCGAGGTAGGTCTTTTTTGCAATTTAAACTAGTCATTATCCGCTTTTTTTTCTTTTTTTTTCTCCCTTTGGTAGACTGCTTGTATCATGCAGATCTGGTCATTAGCTTTGGCTGATATTTGTGTGCTTTGAACTTTTATTACAGAGATCAGCAGGAAAGCAGAATGCATCATAAGGATGGATGGCAATATGACAACTATCACTAAGCCAGATGGACCAGATGGCGGTGGGGGCGCTACGAAATCATTTTCGTTTGATCATTCTTACTGGTCTTTTGATAAGAACGACTCAAATTACGCAGGACAACAACGGTTATACGAGGATTTGGGCGTCGAATTGTTAAATCATGCTTTCAGCGGATACAATACCTGCATCGTAGCATGTAAGTCGACAAGAGATAAAAGGTGTCTTAATACCACTCGTTTATCTGCTGTAACATACCAAGTATCTAACTTTGGTACCTTATTCTATCCTTTTTCAAGACGGACAGACAGGAAGCGGTAAATCATACTCAATGGTGAGTTACCATGAAATGACTGCGAAGGACAATCAGGAGAAACAGAATTAATAATGATGAGAAAGGAAGAACATTGGAATATCATTGTTACATGGGAAAGCTTTGGACATTAAACTAATTCCCTGCATTGATTATCACGCCTCAAATTATGATCTAGATGGGATATGGAGAAGATCGCGGCATTATACCCTTATCCTGCCATGAACTCTTTCGGCGGATAGAGGCTAATAAGGATCCTACACTGAGTTACCGAGTTGAGGTCTCGTACATGGAAATTTACTGCGAACGGGTTCGTGATTTATTAAATCCAAAGAACAAAGGGAATCTCAAAGTACGTGAACATCCGTCCCTGGGCCCGTACGTCGAGGATTTATCAAAACTTATTGTCACCTCCTTTCAAGACATCGAGAACTTAATGGATGAAGGCAATAAGGTGCGTCTTGTATAGTAGATTTATCGGATATTACATTTCTTTGAAAACAACTTTATATCCATAACTGCCTATGCTCTTTTCATTTTAGGCTCGAACAGTGGCTGCAACAAATATGAACGAAACATCCAGTCGATCTCATGCGGTTTTCACAGTTTTGCTCACTCAAAAGAGATACGATATTGAAACCAAATTAGAAACAGAAAAAGTCTCCCGAATATGGTATGACTTTGACAACACTTCTAGCAAATTAGAATTCATATAATGGCAGATCAGATAAGATGATTTTATTTTCTAATTATATTGATTTACAGTCTTGTGGATCTTGCAGGAAGTGAGAGAGCTAATTCGACTGGAGCAACAGGTGCGCGTCTTAAAGAGGGAGCAAACATTAATAAATCATTGACAACACTGGGCAAGGTCATTTCGGCCTTGGCGGATGCTTCCAGTGCTTCAGTGCCCAAGAAAGGAACCAAGAAACCCCCAGAAGTGTTTATACCCTATCGTGACTCCGTAAGTTATAAACAAAGGCATTCCTCTTTCTTCCCTACTTCCCTCTCTTCCTCCCCTTCTCCTCTCCTTCCCTCTTTCTTTCTTTCTTTCTTCTTTATCTTTTTCATTTTCATTTCCTTTTTTGTGACTTTAGTGCTCTTGCTAAATCATAATATTTTTATATTACAATGTTTGCCTTTATTTAGGTTTTGACTTGGCTTTTGAAGGATTGCTTGGGCGGGAACTCAAAAACAGCGATGATTGCAGCCTTATCACCAGCAGATATCAACTACGATGAGACATTGAGCACCCTTCGCTATGCAGATCAGGCCAAGAAGATAAAGAACAAGGCTATCGTGAACGAAGATCCAAACGCTAAATTAATTCGTGAATTAAAGGAGGAACTGCAGGAGCTACGGTCAAAATTGGGTGTATACGATCCACTACAGACAGGATCTACTGTGGTACCTTCTAATACCTTAGTGACCATTGTAGATCTCCATGGAAATCCAAGGACACTTACGAGAGAGCAGTTACAGGATGAAGTTCAGGCGTCGGAGAAGATCATGGCGGAGCTAAACGAGACATGGGAGGAGAAGCTCAGAAGAACTCAGGAGATCCAATTGGAGCGTGAGCGAACTTTAGAGGAGCTTGGAATTTCTGTTGAAAAAGGCCATATTGGTGTACACACCCCTAAAAAGATGCCACATCTTGTGAATTTGAGTGAGGATCCACTCATGTCGGAGTGCCTTGTTTACCAACTAAAACCTGGACAGACTCACGTTGGACGATTGGAGTCTTCAATGCCAGCCGACATTCGCCTCTCAGGATCCAATATTCATGATCAGCACTGTTATTTTGAGAACATTAACTCAGTTGTCACATTATACCCCGGTACGTCCTCTATGACAATGGTCAATGGGTTGCGTATTAGTAAGCCAAAGAGACTGCGCTCAGGGTTCAGAGTTATTTTGGGTGACCATCATGTGTTCCGCTTCAACCATCCGGAAGAGGTTCGTAAGGAGCGCGACCAGCAGCAGCAGCAACTAAACACTGGGGGATCGAGTTCAAACTCACCTCCCGCCTTGAAGAATCAGCATCCTACCCACTCAAATAGTATGGAGGACGATCGGCCAGAAGATCGGCCAGATTCTCCCATTTCGTCTGCCTCAATTATGTCAGAATTTTTGGACTATAATTATGCTCGCAAAGAGGCTGTCATTCATGCCCACATGCTTTCAGAATCCAGTATCCATCATCTCAAGGACCATGATTTGGAGTTGCTGTTTGAAAACATCGCAAAAGTCAGATATATGCGCAAGAGTGTACGCTCTGATAGTCGTCCAGGGTCAACTGTTGATGACGATACGGAATCTAGATCATCACGGATGTCGACAATCGAGAGATGGCATGGGGAACACACTTTGTTTGAAGATGAGCGAGAGAGCCCTATCCCTCCACTGGAATCGTCAGCACTAGCTCTAAAAGAGAAGCTAAGGTTGGCCGAGCTGGAGGTGCAGCAGATGACACAACAACGTATAGAATACGAAGCCAAGATTCAAAATCTATCGGCAGCAGAAGCAAAATCAGATGAGCTTCTTGCAGAGAAATCACAGATGGAAGAGAGGCTGCGACGAGCTGAGGAGGATTTGAAGGCGCGATTGGAAGATCAGCGGCAGCAATATGAGGAGAAGATGAAACGGATGTCAATTATGAGCATGACGAGTAGCCATCTCGATGAGGTGAAGCTCAAAGAGAATATTCTGCCAATGTATTCTGATCATGAGCTTAGACTTATCAATAAAACTTTGGCTTCTTGGAAGCAGCATCGGAGGATCCACATGGCGGAAATCATCCTGACTAACGCAGTGTTGATCAAAGAAGCCAACATCATCAGTCACGAGTTGTCCAAACAGGTTGTCTACCAGTTCACCATAGTGGAAGCTGGACCCTTGGGGAATCCAGGCTCATATTGGGAGTCAACAGCGGGTATCTCTCAATACAGCAATGACGAGGATACATCGCTACACATTGCACAGCGGCCTTGCGTTGCCATCAGAGTCATTGACAGCAAGCACAACGTCATCTACGTTTGGTCATTTGAAAAGCTCAAAGTTCGTTTGCAACGAATGCGGAATCTTTACAATATTTCTGATCGGCCTCAATACCGGGAGCATTTCAATATGGGGGATCCATTTTATGAAGCGCCAGTGCCTCGATTCACATTCATAGGAAGCGCCTCAGTCATATTACGGAGCCTATGCAGCATACAGTTCAAGGAGTCAGTGGTTCCAATCCTTTGTCGAATCACAGGACAAGTGGTCGGGAATGCAAGGGTGGCAATTTCACCACTTAGCTATAATAATACCGAAAGACCTGTTGGTTTGAAGATTCCGCCGTTAAAATCGCAGACAAATAATCGCATCCAGAAGCACGACAAATGTCAAGACCAACCAACCTCATTAGATACACCCAGCGGGTTGAAAGTGGGGGACCAGCTTTTGTTTGAAATCTCACTCCTGACAGTTGAAGGGTTCTCTGAACAGCAATATACCCAGATCCACGCTCAATTCAGACTTTCTAACTTTACAGAAGCAGCAGTAGGAGGAGGAGCGGCAGCAAGCGTGGGAAAGAATGTTGGTGTCCTCCAAGCAAGCTTGGTTCGAGGGGACAAGCTGTTTGCAACTGATCCTGTAGGCGGTTTTGATGAAGGTCCGATTTTTTTTGGGTTTTCGCAGGTATTATCTATAACTGTCACACCATCAATTTTGGACATCCTCTTGCGTGGATCTTTGAACTTTGAGTTCTTTGGAGAGGCTACATCAACTACATTAGCAGCGTGGGAAAAATGGGATAAAGATAAGGAGGATACACATCAACCGCAAGCTAGCGCCACCGCTGCATCAAACAAGTTACCAGCAGTAAATGGACATCCCTCTCTACGAAGTCGGCGCAGACCTCATGTGGGTTGCGAAGGCTCTTTGTCATCACTATCAGAACGGCGATCTGAAGATGAATTGACTATGGAGGAACACCACGACGTCCTTGCTCACGTTCAAGTATGCGAATTAGCACCATCAGGTGATTACATGCCTGTGCAAGTGATCTCTAAATCGACGGTTGATATAGGAGCTTTCCAACTTCGTCAGGGACTGCAGCGGCGGATTGTACTGACACTATCTCACACGTCTGGTCATCAATTCGCATGGAACCATGTTTCCAAGATTAATATCGGAAGAGTGAGATTGCTCGGCAATAATGGCAAAATAACAGAGTCCTCTCCTCGAGAAGACGTTTCGCTCAACATTGTCCCTGGACAAAAGCCCGAATATCTTGCTGATGGCACTAGTGTTTTAATTGTTTATGCCTCATGGGACAGTACTCTGCATGAGTCTTTGTTTTTGAACAGGGTAACTACATCGAACACGCGTATCCTTCTGACGCTGACTTGGTTTGTAGAGGCGGAGAGGTGCATGGAGCCTATTTGTTTCCGTATGGATATTGCAGCTCAGATTCAGGACCGGGAGGCACGAGCAGGATCGCATGCACCCTATAGATTCGTCCCAATGTTTCTGCAGCACTCTACTACGCGAGTTCTCAAGAAGGCAAGTGGACTGTTCCTATTGACACTACGACCAATTGTGGCCAGAAATGCATCAGAGCTATGGCGGTTGAATACTGCCAGCAAATACGTGAGAGGTGAAGAGTTTCTGGCTGGGGTTTGGAGACCTCGTGGCGTATCGCTTATTAATGACTTTAACTTGACAAGGAAGGGAATCCGTAAATTGGAAGCTGTTGAAAAAACAAGGCAATGGCTTCAACTAGTTGAAACTAGCAAACAGTACAAGTCATTCCTGTGCAGAGACAAAGGGAACCATACCGAAGATGATTGTATGGAAGAGGACAATGATAAGGCACCTGAGTTAGCCAGACAGGGGCTTTTGCGTAAAGTGATCGACCTATGGCGCTTCAAAACTGTTTCAATACAAGATGTAAGGACACCAACTGCTCGAGCCGTTTGTACTATAATTTTTTTTTATTTTTATTTTTTTATTTTTTAAAATATCCACATTAATCTTGGGTGTTTAATCTTAATACCACAGATATTAATCAGTCAGGACCCTCCTTCAACGAACGCTGACAACTTGACTGTTATCAAGCAACCTCGCCCAACACCAAAACTACAGTCAGAAGTTAAATTGATAACCAAGAGGTATGCTCGATAATTATTTTACATTGAGACTCACTCTCTTTTAACATAAAATTGTTACTAAGTTTTTTTTTTTTTTTTTTTTTTTAAGCGATATTGTATCCAAGAAAGGGTACCTTTTTTATCCTGAGAATAGAGATGAGAACTGGATCAAACGCTGGTTTGTGATTCGGAGGCCTTATATGAGTGTCTATACCAACTCATCAGAAACGGAAGAACTTGGTGTCATCAATCTTACCCATGTCCGTATCGACTACAAGCGCGATCTCGAGATCATGTTAAACGTAACGACAACTGCTTTATCACGTATATCTTACTCCTATTATTATTATTATTATTATTTTTGACCCTCTGTAAAATGAATAGTGTCTGAACTTTTTTTTTTTTTTTTAAAAAAAAAAAAAAATCTATAGCTGCAGCACGTCTTTGCGATATACACATCTAGCAACTCATACATGATGCAAGCGCCAAACCGCAACGAAATGTGCTCATGGCTGAGTTGTCTTGATCCATTTTTTGACTTAACTCAGATCCCTCAAGAAAAGCCTTGAAAGAAGAAAAACCTACCATTTCATTTCTAATCTTTTCTACAGGATCACTAGGCTTTCTTCGCCTCGTCTTTTTTTTTTTTATACCTTCTTTTTTTTTGCCCTTCTGATTCAAGTATAAACATATTGTAACATTATATGAAAGCTATCAAACAAGCAGATTAATAATCAAAAAACAATTTTATTTTTTACTCACTTTTTCTTCGACAAATCTAAAGCATCCTAATATTAAATAAGCGGACAGAATGATCGGCGCTGCAGCTAGCCAATTGCAACTTGTTTTTCACACCAGCTGACTCGTCCGTTGCCAGTCTCCACGCCAATCCGTTCACTGTACCAATATGCGTGAGCCTTTTGTAAAAAAAAAAAAAAAAAAAAAAAAAAAAAAGAATCGTGTAGAATTAGTTCAGGACGGAAAAAGTATATTGACTCGGTTCCAATAAGATAAAATAAACAAAATAAAAAGGCTCTAATACTTACTCGCGCTTGATCTCACCCAATGATGACCACGCCTCAGGCTGACTCGCAGTTGCTTTGAATAAGAAGATGCGGCCGTCCTCCAGGCCTGCTGCAAGGATATGGTCGCTCGACTTCACGACATCGCCATTTTCAGCAGGGATCTTGGGTGCAAACTCGACGGCGGTGACAGCTTCAGGCAATTTTATCGTCGCAATGCAATTCCATACAGGCGTCACCTGAGCAGTCTTTGACCAGATCTTAATTGTTTTATCACGCGAACCTGTTGCGAACAAAGAATCATCATAGGACCAAGAACAATCCCATAGAATACGAGCGTGCGCCTTATTACTTGCCACAAGCTTGTACGGATCTGAAGCTTTGAGTGCACATTCAAACATAAAAAAAAGGGCATTGATTGAAATTGGTAAGTGACACCCAATGCTTTCTTTAAAAATAGAATAAATAAATAAAAATAAATAAAGACTGGCTCACCATCAGAATCTTCAACTCGTTCAAATAAGCTCCACAAACGATCTCTGGAAATACTCAGAAGATATTTGTCACTATGTGAAAATTTGACTTTAGTCACTGTGAGGGTATGAGACTGCAGTGGATGTGGGGTTTGCTTCCAAGTCTTGGCATTAAATAACCGAACGCCCGCTTGATCAGGTGTATGAGCCTTACAAGCAGATGCAATCCATTCTCCATCATGTGAAGCATCCACACACATTAACTCATATCCATGTCCAAACAATTTCTCGACCTCTGGCCACAATGTATGTTGCAATAAATGTTCCTCAAATGGTGGGTGAGTCATGGTCTCGACTAAGCTTGTGGGTGTGGCGCCTGTGGAGACAAATGATTGCTGTGACAGATACTCTTCAGATTCTTGAGCCTCCACCATCGATGCAATATCATTCTCAAATACAGCTTTGTTGGAAAGACCTAATGCAGGTAAGTTGGCCCCCACAGGGCGCGAGCTTTCGTCTCCCAGCAAAGAGTCGTTAGCAGTCAAGTAAGCCAGAGATCGGACAAATGTCTGAGGCGCATCAAAGACACGGAGCACTTTTTCGTCTGAGCCGCTGATGAATGTGTATTTGGAGGAGAAAGCGATGCACTGAACATCATATCCATGAATCTGTGGACGCGCGATCTCATGCCATGTTGAGACGGTTGTTTCAGTCACGGAGCTATCATTGTTACCGTTGCCTTTGCTGATAGTATGTGTCCAAGGGGAGAATAAACGTGCGGTTTGGTCAAGTGAGACTGTCACAAGATACGATTGCGTTGGGTCCCATGTCAAATCCTGCACAGGAGCATAATGTCCACTTGCTGGAACCTGTGGCATCCACCGATCTGGTCCCCCCCCCCCAAAAAAAAAAAAAAAAAAAAAAAAAAAAAGTCAAATGACTTTCCGTTGTATAAAACTATGTCTTTTCTTTCAATCAAAAACGTCGTACCATCGAATATCATTACCTCCAATTTCGTCCCCTTCATTCTTCCAAATATGGAATGCGCCATTATAGCCATATGCCAAGATCCAGCGTCCATCTGGTCCGAACAGGCCTCCATAGAATCCAATAGTATTACCTCCAACCTCACCCATCTGGGTGTTATTCACCCAAACACCTGTTGCTTCGTCTGGTTTCCAGATCATCATACTCTTGTCCGTTGAGGCTGAGAGCAAGGACATGGGCTGGTGGTACTTCCCATTCAGATTCATGGCAGGCTGCCAGTTAATAGTGTAGACCCAATCTTCATGTCCAAGGAGTAAGGCTTCAAACATGACAGAGAAACGCTTCAGGCCTTCAGAAGAATCGTCCGGATAGGCCTCAATGATATGAGCTTTTGTGCTGAGCTGCGTTCCTGATTTTGACCTTTTTTTTTTTTTTTTTTTTTTTTTTTTTTGACGAAATAAAATTTAAAGCCATTGTCAAGCAGTGTAGTAATGATAAGAATGTGGTGACGAGCGATTAAAGAGTCCATATCTTACATTTCTTCAAGACTTCTAAGCATATCCTGAGTTAAACCGCCTTCGGATCCTTCATTCTGGGCTTCATCCCGTTGCTCCTCTTCCTTCTTATCAACTGCAGATATTCTCCACAAACGAATGTATTTGTCTTGTGATCCAGAAGCAAGTAGCAAGTCTCCATCTTGCAGAGTGTGATGGTGTGAAGTTTTTTTCATGGCCTCATTGTCGGAGTTAGAGCCGACACCATCTCCATTTGATTCGCTTTCTATGTTCTGTGAGGGAACTTCATCCTTTGTAAATGTGGTGAAATCCAGTGAGCGTACCCAGTTATCATGCCCTTGAAGCGAGAGAACCTTTTCAAACTATCAACCAGAACCAATGTACCGATAGAAAGCCAACGATAAGTCACCAACATCATCCTTCAGCCATCATATTTGAAGACTTAAATTTATGTATCCAGTTTCTATTCGTGTGTGTACGCGCGTTACTTGGTTTTTGTGCATCAAGTAAATATTGATCTTGTTGTCCGTACTGCCTACTGCCATGATAGGAACAGTGGTTTTGGGTAGATATGAGATAGCAATTGACTGTGGGTACTTCTTCCCAACTTGAATCGTCTGAACACAAGTGACCTCATCTACAAAGGATGACATGAATGAATTACATACAATAAAAAAGTAAAACATGGTGTCGAAAGCCTACAAGGGTTTGTAGTCTCAACCAAAAATATTTAAAACAGTGAGTAAAAATACATATCTCCAATGTGTGAAGATTTGGCCTTATTCTTTACCTTTATGTTCATCCACCTCTTTACGCTCCCAAATTTTGATAGTTCCATCACCTGAGCCAGTCGCCAAGAGATCTTTGCCCTGGTTCTCGTGGATTGATCTGGCTCTGACAACTCCAAGAGTGATTACAGATCCGGTATGTCCTTCTAGAACAGCGGAGCAAATCCACTGGCCATCATTTCCCCTGCTGCCCTGCCTCTTCCAAATCCTAGCCGTCTTGTCTGCAGATCCCGAGACAATGGCCACATTACGCTGGTTAAGCTCATACCCTCTATTCAAAAATGCAACACAATTGACACGAGCTGAATGACCTTGTAGAGTTACACGAACACCATGCCTTGCAGCATCCTAGCAATTATCTCAGAGATACAAAATAATGATAGGTAAATTCTACTGTGCCATCTTATATTAGCCCAGACGCATATTTCCCTGAATGCCATTCCTGAATAACCATAAAAAATACCATAGGGTAATATAATGCAACTGCATGGTGAGCTCCGAATGCTGCTAGTCCGTCTGCACCCCAAGCCAGCGCTTGAGTAAGTCTGTTGCATCCAATACTAATGAATTCTTGAGTTACTTCCATGCCTACTTTATACTTTATTGTCGTCAAAAAGAAACAAAGGAAATGGCGTAGAAGAATGCATCATCGAAACGCTTCAAAAAAAAAAACAAATGTGACAGCCCTTTTTTTTTTTTTTTGTTTAAGCACAGCCACCAAGTTTTGTAATGGTTTGATGTGTTTGCTCACCGCCACCTTGAAGACCAGCAGCTGCATCTGTTGCTTTTGCCAATCGAGCCTATTTTTACTTTAGGTAGCAAAGCCTTATTTGACCCTCTAGTCGATCTAATCATGTAATAAAAGTTAATATCCTCACTCCCTCATTATAACTCACATTCAAGTCTTCTAACCATATCAGATGGGATAAGGGCTCAAAGATCCCTAGTTAATGATCATGTTATGGCGTCCAGGATTAGTAGCTTCTTTCATACTAATGATCGATTTTCCACCAGTTCTTGCTCTAACATTCCATCCGCCCTCAACCCTCCAGTTTTGTAAAAGAGTATCAGATCGCTTGTAGCCACATAACAATAGCCCTTTCAGGTTATGCTCTCTCAAAGTGGTATGGTGATAATGTTGGAGTGCCCAAAAAGCGCCAGAGCCATATTTAGACCCATGAAACCCAGCTCGATGGCATTCTACATCTTCTTCACAGCACATGTTACCTCTCCATCTACCATATCTATGAACAGACTCAAACTCCTTCCTCATTTTTGGTTTACGAAATCTTCATCAAGGCACTATAGTTTTATTAACCTTGTTGCCAACTGGAAGATAAAATGGACAGAGGCATGGACGATTTTATTTTGAAAACAAGGCTCCTCAGAGTCGTGGAATCTATTTTCTATACTCTATGAACAAAATCCCTAAACACTATAGTCATTAAACAGCTATTACTGCATAAATGACTATGCCGATGCATCCACAATGTCATAAGCCTTGGCCGCCATGGTTGATACTCAAAGCTCACCTTTCCGGCCTGACCTACTGTGGCCTAATGCACGGACAAGGATGTAATAGCTTATTTCTATTTTATCCCTTGCACCAACAGACCTATGCAACACCGTGTCGCGTTATCACACAATCAACAAGTGCTGAGCTCGGGCCAGTTCTACCCATTCAATGTCCTTTTTATCGAGCACCTGTTTCGGCTCAAGGGTGTCTAGATCCTGCATCCTTTTTAGACTAGCAACTTTGCTCAAGCCATATTAAAGCTGCATGCTAGGTCTAGAGTCTGAAAATGTGGCTATTGACCTCCATGTGTCTGGTCCATCAGACGACAGACAATAGCTTTAATTGCTTCAACGAGGTCGAGCGTCCGAAAACCATTGTCTGAAGATGGCTTCTTTGCTCCAAGGACATAAAGTCGATCTAGAGGTGGTTTTGGGAACGGCAGACCTCACTACTTCAGAGTGTTGTATAGTCAGCATGCTGGCAAGCGTTGTTATGCAGGGCGAGTCCTGGCATGAGCATAGGATTGCTTGAACCATCCCGCGTGCCACGTCTCATAATGAGGCAGTATCGAGCACTCAGAGACTACTGAAGTATTGCCGGAGAGTTTGGGAAGTGTTGGGACTAAACATCACAACCGTAGTCAAGAGTTGGCGCTGTGAAGTTTGTCATGTTCTCTAGAGTCCTAAGCATTTCGTCTTTTTGAATAAACCAAATCAGATCCACTTTACTAGCTTCTGGCCAATGTTCAGTAAAAATAAGTTCAATATACTCTTTTTATGAGACTGGATTCGTTTCCGTATCCATTTCAGCTCCTGTATATGGGAGCAGCGGCAGATCAGACTAAGCTCTTCTGTGGCGCTCATAGTTACCACTAAATATATAATAAACTGTGTAAACGAGGAATATTCAGACCCAGTGAGCTATTTACAATCCTAAGATCAACTGATGCTGTTGGCACACAACTCGAGAACAACAAAAGTCTTGAGTCTGGAACATGCTTTCCAAAAGGCTTCAGCTGGCCTCATTTCGCTTCAATCTACCAACGATACCTCAGGGTTTAAAAGCGTTGATACAACGGACCACAATGCTTGGTGAATTCCCCAGCGGGTCATGAAGGATTTAATGCGTCATCAATGGGCTGCTTACGATCAGAACTGCAGCATCTGAAAAATCATATCGGAGCCCTGCTTCAAGGGACAGGTTCTGCAGTCGTGGATAGAATATAATCTTTGAAATTGGACCCAACCGTAGATTGATGGCAAGCGGCGATGTTGCTTTAGGTTATCGAGGGAAAGGTTGTCTTAGCTCGTGCTGCTGACATCCACGATTTTTCAGACGAAATGGATGAGCGGCTCATACCATGCCTTTCTGACGTATAGACATTGAGCCAAGTCGCTTCGTATAAGATATATCGCGACGTGTTGTCTTGTTCCTGGAGGGTTCGTTTTGTGTAGGAATTCCTTTTTTTATAGGAGGAACGAATAAGGGTGGTGAAAGAGATACAGTTCTAAAAGGACGAGAATTAAGCTAGTTGCGAACCCAAAAAGAAAATATATATACATATACATATTGTCTGCGTTCACACACGCACACATACTGCCACTCCCACTTCTTCTTTTGTCTCGTAATGGGATGTTCATTACAAGTATCAGGCTCGATTGACATGGTCAATAAGTGACGGAAATCCAGCACTTAAGAAAAAAAAAAAAAAAAAGATAGTAAAAAGTTGGGCTGCCATAAAGCTAAGTATCAACTTAAATCTTCCAGTGTTTATTGACTGGTGTAGATAGTGCACTTAGATTTTGTTGTGTTTGGGTTTGTTGAGCCTGTTGAAACCATAAAGTATGTAGTTTAGGTGTTGGTCTATGGATGTAGACGATGAAGAACTTTATATGCGTGCCTTTCAGTTCTTGGCAACACAGCGTAATTGATAAATTGCTATCTCCATATCAATATATCAATAGCGTCCACATGAGTTGAATCATAGATGCACCAGTCATGTTTTGCGATATCACTTATTCATAATATTAAGGTTTTAGTACCGATACATTGACATTAATGATCTAAATGGAGCAATGTAAGAGTTTGGGTCAAGCCTGGATAGCTTTCCATAGATACCTTGGGCGTTTAACAATGGTCTATAGAGAAAACGTGGAGCGGATGATAAAGTTGGACCAGAGCAAAGCACATCATTGAGCCTACCCAGCAAGAGGAGGACGACTAAATATTATATCCGTCTACTCCAAGAAGTAATAAACACAATCAACAACGTCCTTCTCATTCCCCGTTAATGCTAGCGGCCTATGGGCTATCGAATGTCTCCGATTTAACGCTAATTTACAAGACTTGTGGAAGTAAAGGGTGACAAATGAACTCAATCTCTTTTGGATAAAATAAAATAAAAAATATTAATGGACAAAGACAGCATGAAAACCGGTTCAAAATTTTATGTGATCGTTTACTTTTCTATTATCCAAATGAGACAAGAGCCGACCGTAACGAGGCAATGGGCTTACGACCCGTTATTATTATTATCAAGAAAAAAAAAAAAGGCGTGCCAAATTCAGTTCCGATAATGAGGTCAATTTATCCTGAAAGGCTTGCAATCGTTACGAGAGTGTTTACAACACAAAGAAAATAAGGTTAAATGAAAAGACAAATACCACAACTTGTGGACAGAAGCAGGGTTTTCATTGTCATACATACACCCAAGGCTATGGATGAATGGACGATATTCATCCCATCATTCAACAGCTCGCTGTGAATGTTTGAAAAAAAAGGAAAAAAAAAAATAAGCGACATTATGTATATAGTCTATACAAATTATCTAACGATCGTCCATCAATGAATATTTATTTTATTATTACTATTATTTATTTCAATTTGAGCACCTGTGAATACCAAAAATGAAAGCTTTACATGTCGCTAATTGAATAAGAACCAAAAGAGTTGAGTTGCGGAGAAAGTGAAGATGATGATTTTTTTGCTTGTTTGTTTGTTTTTTTGACTCGCGCTAGGCTAATGAAATGCCACGCAGGGCACATTCATTAAAAGAAGTCTTAACTCAATTGCTAAGAGGACCCTGATATCTGATGTTTTTTCTCGATACTTCGGAAAACACATAGACTCAAATCCGACCTTTTTTTTTAGCATCAAGGATGCGGAAGTGTATGTGGTTTCTACGATAATTCACATTTTATGAAATGTGGTTGTATAAATGATTCGCCATTTGTTTGGTAAACCAAACCCTGTGCTAGGCTCGTTCCCAGCCCCTTCACTTTAGGTGACTCAAAAAGGAAATGGAATTTCCTGTCACCTTTATAAAGTGAAGAGGGATGGGTACGAGCCTAACCCTGTGCCACAAAAGTAAGATCTCCAAAAAAAAAAGCTCTTCATTTGGCAGAAACCCTTTTGGAATGGTATTCATAGATAATTAATTCAACTTTCTTCTGGTATACTTTTTTTTTTTTTTTTTTTTTTTCCGAACTCTCTGCATGCATAACCTTTTAGTTTTTTATGTTTTGCTCAAGTACTCCTAAAAAAAATAGAGAGATTGAGGCGAAATGAACAGCTGCAACGCAGCGACCAGGCGGGTCCAGCATGACCAAGACAAACGGGACCTACCCTGCTGTTAGACACTGTCGCTATTTAGGACAAAAAAAAGGTATTCGAGGGTCAGAAAGAAAGAGCAGATGAGCGGGCAATGGTGGGTTCGTACATGAACATGCACCCTGATCGGTCCAATCCACATCTGTGATAAATAAGAGATTTATATTACAAGGTTCATCCCCTTCTGAGAGCATGAGCGTTCGAATAGTCCAGACAAGTCATTGTATAAAAGTGCTATACATATATATATATCGATGTATATTTACATGTATACCGTTCATTGACATCTAAAAGTGCTAAAAACTGTAGAATGGTACGAACTCATTAGTCGACTCATGCTCACTTGCATATCCCGGACTCGTGGGCATTGGCATGGTGTGCCCGTTTTTATTTATTTGCCACCTTTACCGTCTTGACCAGCCTCGTTCTGTTGTTCCTATTCCTTTCTCCTTTCTCTTCTTTCCTTTCTCTCTTTCGCTCCTTCTCCCTTTCTTTATACACACATACGCTTGCACACCTTTCATACACTTGCATTTCTTGTGTGTGTATCTCTCTCTCTCTCTCTTTCTCCCTCTCTCCCCTTCACATTCATTCACTCACTTTGTTCTTCTTGCAGAGGCCATCTCATATTCTCTCATTTCTAACTTTCATCACATAACCACTCTGTCCCATCATGTCACGACGAATGTCAGAAGCCACTGTCTGCTCATTCGACAGCATTCCAACCATGGCTGATGTTGAGGCTACACTCGGAAGTGTCGACATGAACCAACGCTATGAACTTTACTCAGGTCGTCTCATCTCCTTTGCGGAAGTAGGACATCCCTGTGGACATCCAGTATTTTGTTTGTAAGCAAAACTATAAGAAACATTGCCAAACAACAAACAATCCATATTCTGGACAAAATTACAAAGCAATTGACACCTAAATTCCAACCATTGTTATGTATATATTTATATTTTTTTTCCTAGTCTTGGATTAGGATGCATGCGCTACTACTCCATCATCCTTGAAGATCTTGCCTTCAAACACCAGCTGAGGATCTATTGCATTGATCGTCCCGGCGTTGGAATGTCACATACAACCGAGCCTGAGGTAAAAAAAAAAATCCATGTCCTGAAAAAGGAAAAAAAAAGTGTAATCTGAAAGAGACAAGATTAAAGTTTAACCGTTGTTTATAATTTGTTTATTCTTTCTCTAGGAATGGACACCTCTCCGGATGGCCGAAATTGTCGAGGAAATGGCAAATGGTTTCAATATTCAACGTTTCTCCGTCATGGGGCATTCTTGTGGCGCCATCTACGCAATGGCTTGTGCTTTACGACTAAAGTCTCGTATTGTTGGCACTGTCTGGCTTATGTCTCCTTGGGTCCACCTTACACTCGCAAAGCGTATGAAATGGATCAAACACGTCCCTACAACATTATTGAAATCTCAATACACTGCCAGTCTCCTATACAAATCTCTATCTGTGGCAGCTAAAGAGCCTCCATCAAGCTCTGATCCCAATATCTTAAATTATGACCGTGAAAAGCTCTGCAAGGCCATGTTGGAAGATAACATGGCGGAGAGCGTGGAAGGCGCATACAACGACTTGATGGTCTGTTTGGAACTTTATCACTCATTTGGATTTAGCTACAAAGATGTAAAGCTTCCTGTGCATGTCTTTTGGGGTACCAGGGTAAAAAAAAAATTATTAATTTTGGAACAATGCATTTGAGCACTATGCATGAAGCACCAAAAAATAACTTTTTTTTTTTTTTTTTTTTTTTTTTTTTAGGATGCTGTGATTACAAAAGATGCCGTGGACTGGATGGAGGAAAGGTTGGAACAGTGTACATTGAGCGTCATTGAAGGAGGCACCCATGGTCTCCTCTGGCGTGCAGACGTGGTCTCACAGATTTTCAAGGGCATTGCCTCATCATGGAAGTTGGCTGAGTTTGAGCGCTCACTCTCGCAGCGGTGGTCTATCAAGCAACTTGGTTTGAACACCACAGGCAATCGTCATCTCTCCTACAGGAGCAACTCTTCTTACACCAATAGCACCTGCAGTAATACCAGCCAGATTCAACAGGCCTTCCAGACCAGTAACATCTATGAGAGTCTCCATCATGCTTCCCTTCCCATGCAAACCATTCACTCTCAGCAAGTTCTAGAGGACCCAGAAGGGTGCTAAAGAAGTTTATTTTATCTTTTAGCTATTTTATCCTCTAACCTTAAAAAGACACATCCCTCTCTCTTTCGACTAAGCTGAGTTAAACTAAGTTAAGCTAAGCTATGCTATGCGCGCGTTTTGCGTGTTCAAGCTCTACATCACACTCTTCATTATTTCTCCTTGTTTCTCATTTGTAATATACCCCTTACCCCTCCTTCTCCCTCCAAGAAAGCAACGCATATATCCCATCTAATGATAGTAATAATAAAGATAATAGAGCACCAAAATGCAAGCTCAAAATAATTACTGATTTGTAAAATTATCTTGAAAGCACAGCTTTTGGTAGTTCGGCCACTTCAATGAGGGCTCATGGGATTGAGATTTTTTTTTTTATTGATTGGTGGCAACAGCGTGGTTACACAAGTCTAGAGCTTGGTGTTTACTTTTTTGTTGTGATAGGCAGCATGTTTTGCTGCATACCTTTGTCGAGTTAACTGTTCGTACCGCTCCCAAAAAGCAATCTTTCTATGATCCAACGTTTCTGTCCGTCCCCGCTCTATTGTGCATGCTTCCGTGAATACAACAGCTTCTTGCCACAAACCCCCACCGTTCATAGTACTAATATCACTGCTATTGATACTACTGTCATTCATGCCAACATTGTTATCAACCACGCTAGAGGGCGTATCTTTAGGGAACAAGGAGTTCATTCCATTCATAAGACCATACCGCCGACTAGTTTCTCCCCATGCGAATAAGATCCACAAATCCATGATGCGGTCTGAAAACGCCTTTTCCTCTGGCGATAGCATTAGTAGTGCAGAATCTGATCCAAACACGTACGGTAGCTCAGAGCCATGATAAGCCCCCAAAAAACGGAGCCCCATCTCATCCAACATTTTCAGAGGGCGGTCGAAATGGAATCGGACCATCTCAGTCGGCGGCAATAATCCTGCTTGTTGTTGCTGTTGTTGTTGGTTCTTTCTCTTCATAACCATCATTTTATCCTTTGCCTTCATAATGGCCATGCTGGTGGCATAGTTCGGATACAAGAAGATTGCATCCGTCAAGACTTCAGCTGATATCCTCCTCGCTTCTTTATCCGACTGAGGTGGCCCTCCGTAAATACTTT
The DNA here is from genome assembly GCF_002105155.1 of Lobosporangium transversale. NCBI lineage: Eukaryota > Fungi > Mortierellomycota > Mortierellomycetes > Mortierellales > Mortierellaceae > Lobosporangium > Lobosporangium transversale. The sequence goes on along the minus strand of NW_019028982.1, from coordinate 1,316,265 downwards.
GAAACTGTTGACGATCCACATCTGTTGGCGGACAAAATCGGTTCATAAACTTGTCCCATCGTTTTAGTGACTTAGCGCCCAGGACCGGCATAAATGTTAGTCCATCATCTCGACAGCTCCCAATCATTATTGATTTGAGGCCAGCATCATATCGCGAACTATCATGTACCAACTCACGAACATCGGTAGGGATCAGAATCGAATCAATTGTTGGAAGAAACATACCTACTCGATAACGTTCCCCTGCTTTCACCAATTCGGTCGCGGGGATGGACTTCAAGCGAGCCAGTTTTTCTTCTCCATTCAAGGGTCTACTTTTACCAAGGACTGGATCCTGAACTGATTCGTCGTCCAACTTGAAGTGTTGACAAAGATGATCAAAATACCTCTGTCCCTCGGATTCAGTACGTCCTGCAGCCATGGTTGTTGTTGCACCAGACTGTAAGATTGCGCGCTGAAAGAGTCCATGGTGTTCTGGGATCAAAAGATGATATGAAATCGAGGTTGCACCTGCGGACTCTCCGAACGCTGTCACGTCCTCATTGTTGCCGCCGAAAAGATGGATATGATTTCGTACCCATTCAAGCGCCATTTTTTGATCCAAAAGTCCCCAGTTACCCACGCTGTTCCTCATCTTGAAGTTATAGTCGTCTTTATATCCCTCCTGCTGCTGCCGCCGCTGATGCTGCTGTTGCTGATCTCTATTTGGATGACGATTGTCTAAATCATCCACCAACTCTTTGGACGAGATGAACCCCAAATAGTTCAATCGATAATTAATAGTGACAAGGATCACTGGCCGTCCGATTCGTATCGACCGCGCTACAAAGTTGGTCCCGTCGTAGAGAGGTAACGCATTCGAGCCGCTCGAGAAGCCTCCGCCATGGATCCAAACCATGACAGGGATCAATGTCTGAGCTTTAAATAGGTGTTCCAGCGGAGTAAAGATGTTCAAATTAAGGCAGTCTCGTTCTGAGTACTGGATATTGGAAAGTGCAGCTGCTATTGCAGGATCGTTGGTGAGATTTGCAAGTGGATTCTCGTAAAAAGGTTGAGGACATGCAGGTCTAAAGGGTAAGGCGATATATAATTCATTATTTCTTTCCACAATTGACGATGGTGAAGGAAGAACAAACACTAGAATCAATCACTAAAAAAAAGTCAATTACCCCAATGTAGAGCAATCGCGAATACCGGTCCATGGGGCCGCTTTGACTGCCGGGCGCCATCTCTCATCAATTGTTGCATATGGGATATTTAAGAATTTGGCAACCGATGGCTGTGTTTCCGCCTGTACTCCTTGGATCGTACCATGGCCAGGGATCGATATTTGTGGAGTTTTTGATATCATGTTCCAATTCTAACTCCAAATAATAGAAATAAAAAGACAGTTTTGAAAAGTGAACAGAATTGGAAAACGGGGAATGAGGAAATGAACAAGTCGAATTGATTCTAATTAATCCTCCTTTTTCTTGCTCAGTCCTGCGAAGAGATAAATCTCGTTCACTTTAAACATGACCTATTTTCCTTGTTCACATTAGCGAAGTGTTTTTTTTTTTTTTTTTGTTTGTATTAATATAAAAAAAAAATATATTGTATCTACACGACCAAACAAGCTTGCCAACTACTATAGAAAATGAAAAAAAAAGGTTTTATGCTTGTCTATCTCTCTTTAACCAAGACGGATAATACCAGCATTGATGAGCTTGCGAATGTTTGCTGCCACCATTGGGTTCTTCATATGCTCCTGAGCAGCCTTAGGATCCTCTTGCATTTGCTGCAAGATGCTGCGCATGGCTGGGTCAGACATAATCTTTTGAACCTCAGGATCTTGCTGTGCTCTTGCCAACGTCTCTGCCTCAGTCTCGCCCTCACGACGCTGAGGGCCACGGCTCATCTCTGCATAGACTTTGTTAATCTGTTGGTCAATCTCTGCTGTATTCTTATGCTCGACATCTACCTCCTTGGCTTGCTGACATGTCTCAAGACACTCAGTGTATTCCTTCTTCAAGAACTGAATAGCAGCCTTGCGGATGTATCCTTTCACAAACTTGGGGTCCAGTGCAATACAAGTCTCACAGTCCTTCAGAGCCTCGTTGATAGCCATCAGTTTTGTATAGCAAGCAGCACGGTTAGAGTAGGCGCGAGGGTCAGACTCATCGCGCTTGATAGCCTCAGTATACTCCTTGACAGCTCCTGCAAAGTCACTCTGTTTGAAAAGCGCATTGCCACGTTCACGAGCCTCTGCTGAGAGAGCTGGATCTCTGTATGCCTCCTTATCTGCTTTGAGCTTGGCTTTCTCAGCCTCCTTGAGCTTGGCAAGAATGTCAGGGGTTCTATGCTCCGCCAAAGACTTGCCATAGTATCGGATAGCCTCAGGAAGATTATTCTGCTTGTAGTACGCAGTACCAATACGTCCCAATGCCTTAGCGATCAACTTGTAGTCTGCACGGTGCTCACGTCCAACTTCAATTGCTTCCTCACATGTCTTGATGCACTCTTCGTACTTGCCCATCTCAAAGTACACAGCAGCCTTGTTAGTCAAGATCGAAATATTGGTAGAGTCCAGTTCCCAAGCTTTACCATAGTGCTCTAATGCCTCATCAAACTTCTTTGCTTTATAGCTGGCGTTTCCAAGATCCTTAATCTTTGCTGCCTCCTTCTTCTTCAGTTCTTCTTCACTTGGCATTTCCTCTTCTTTTGGCTCTTCCTCTGTAGGCTTGGGCTCTTCCTTCTTAGCAGGCTCTGCTGGCTTGGATGTGGAATGAGGAGGAGAGGAAGGAGGATCCTGATCCATGGGGCTGGGACCATCCTCCGGTCCACGAGCATCCAAGCCCATCAAGCCCATGAGGAGTGTCATAATACGTGGATCCTGCATGTGCTGATTGAGTGCATTTGGGTTGGCTTGAATTGCCCTGACTTTTTCCATAAGGTCAGGTTGGGACAAAAGTGGGGCCAATTTAGGGTTAGCAGCCATCTTTGTAAAAACATCGGGTCCAAAGAACTGACCGATTCCCATAGAAGCCTCTACAATTGTCAAGAAGAAGAAAAAAAAAAAAAGCTGTTAGTTACTGATTTATCCATGGAAAATAGCCATGTTGGTATCTACAGGCACATCCTGATTGATTTTTAATGTTGAAAGAGATAGTCCAAAACATACCCTTCTCCATAGCCTGCTGGGTCTCTTGAAGGCCCTTCTGAAGTTGTGGATTAGTAGGCTCAATCTTCAATCCTTCTTGGTAAACATCGTTAGCTTCAGGATAACGACCAAGGCCAAAGAGAGCAGCGGCCTTACGACCATATCCCTTGCTCCAATCAGCCTTGAGCTCAACAGTCTTGTTGCCATCCTCGAGTGCCTTCTCATAGTTCTTCAGAGAGGCATAGCAAGCGGAGCGATTAGAGTAGAGGACATGATTGGTGGGATCGAGTTCAATAGCCTTTGAAAACAAGTCAATAGCAACAGGATAGTCCTTGGCAAGAAAGGCTTTGTTTCCCTGAGCTTTGTATTCTTCAGCCTACATAAGGTAAGATGTAGGGAAAAAAAATGTCATGGATTTTTTAGGGTTGTGGAATTCAAGGCTGATCAGTTCAGGTTGCATCATGAAAATAGTACTTACGCTCATGGTGTGAATGCGTTTAAAGAGAGAGAGAAAAGTATATGTTGTGTGTGAGAGTGAGTTTGAGTGTAGTGCTCGAAGGTAAAAGAAAGTGTGGAAAGGAAGAAGTTGGAGGTCAATATATCAACAATGTCTTTTCTCTGGCGCCCCAGCTTGCTTCTGCCTATTTCTCTGGCTGTATGTATCTTGTTCGCTGTGCTTCCATCATGTTCGACTGGCAGGGTTGTCAGTCCACTAACGCGTCACTAAGCCACTAGAAAATTCTCGAGACAAAAAAAAACTGAAAACGTTATTTCCTTGACATGGCACAGCCCGACTATCCAGAAAAGGTCAATGCTGGGAAATACAGGCACATATACTGGCGCGACTCATGCCGGGATCCGTGCACGACAGATCACGAGTATCAAGCCGTTCCTGGACAACCCTAATAGTTGTATGCACATCATGGCTTTCCAACAGCTTGCATACAACCCTACACAATAGCAAAATCATAAAAAGAGTGTCTGATTGTAGACCATGGATATAAACCAGAGCTGGGGGGTATGGTCCTTTTTCCCCACGTCGCTTGTTCTCAGTCTAGGAAGTACTATTAATCGAGAACGACTGCTAATTACATCATGAACACTAAAAACTTGAGGCTCTTGTTACAGAAAGCTTTGCATGAAAATAAAGCCATTTAATGATAAGGACATTGTAAGGAACAAAAGGAGCGGTTCGGACCACTTGTTGATAATTATTATTTTTATTGTGGTATATTTGTTGACATTTGTATACATTTTTTACTATATTTACAATTAGGCATGGGCTGTCGCCGCGTATTTTGTGACCAAGTTACACACACTATTGATAGACACGCCTAATTTTTGTTGCTTCCACCTGAATCTCTAAATGGCTCGGTGCGAGAAACTACATCAACAATGGAGAAAAAGAACCCCCCATTCATAAGCTTTGCTCCTTATCGTTTGCCCGAGAATGAATTCGTCTTTTCTAGAATATCCATTGTAGGCCCTGATGTGTTATCGCTCTTAATCAACACTTCCTGTTATTGTTGTTTCTACCGCTCTATTGAAAGCGCTGCCTTCTCTAGAGTATGATAGTCTCCTGTAGTATTGTAATCTGGGGTTATTAATAATTCACAGGATGCTGTCGCTGGTGGCGCTGTTGGTCTGAAAAGCTGCTTCATTTTAGCTGACGATCCTGTCATTGGTGCTAGCAATGCCGCTACTGGTGGTATTGTTACTATAGACGCCATTAAGTGCGACGGTGATGGAGGTGATGACGATGATGACGGCGATGTTGATCTCTCAAAAGGTTCATTCATTGGAATCTCAAGTTTGAAGGAGGACTGCTGCAATAAATCATCGTATTTACTATTGAAGTTAGAGCCGAGACCGTCATCCATTCCAAATAATGCTGATATTGCTGGCGATACTGCTGCTGTTGTTGACAAAGTTCATGCATAATTCGTTGGTCGTAAATGACCATGGCTGGATCTACCTCCTCCGGCCTGATAATCTCCACCATAACGCCACCCTCACTATCTTTCTCAATCAGTCGTTCGCAGCTTTCTCCTCCTCTTGCAGATATGATTCCAGAAGAATGGTCTTGGCCATTCCCGTCTACTGTCGTGTTACTATCATTGCTATTGTTGTTCTCTTGTATCTTTGCACTTTCGAGACACCTTTTTTCTTGTTTCAGGATCCTTCGCTGCTCCCTTCCGATACGTATACTGCCAATCATCTCGACAAAGACAAGAATTGCAATCAAGGTCGATACACCTGCCATGACTTTCCTGAGCATAATCTTTGCAGAAGCATAGATGGTTGTGTTCATGATCCATAAACCGATCAATAGAGTCGTACCAACATGCCGAGTGAAACGCGTGCATTTATTGGATGTTGGAGACGATGTTGGCAAGAGAAACGGCTGAGGCTTCCCCCAAAGACCATAGGCAAAGATTAGGACTGTGCACACGTCCGCTAGAAGGGGTATTGGAAAAGAAGAAATGACAGCATTGTCCCTGAAATCTCGAGTGCTGGAGAGGGTGATGTCGGTGATAAGACAGACGGTGGCAAGAAAAAGGATTAGGTACCAGAGGCGTAGTAAGTGAAAGAGGATACCAAGCATTGGATGCGAATGGGAAAGGGGCAAGATATTAAAGGATCTGTATGAGAAAGGAAGAAAGAAAAAAGAGTGTCTGTAATATTTATATTAAGGTAGTGGCGCATAAGAGAACCCAGATGATACATGTTCCTTTTCAAGTTACTCTTCTTAGTGGACGCCGATGTCTTTTTTTTTTTTTTATTGTTATTCTTGGCTTTTTTGAGTGGTACAAATCTTACAAACACACTCCACATGCGAACCAACTTTAATACTTCACCAAAGCCCATCTTCATTAACAGGACTTCAACAGCAATAGTGCTTCTCATGTTTTCCGAGAGACAATTACTGCCTTATGAAGCCTTCCCTCTCTGAACGCGTCAGAGAAGCGATCGGAGATATGATAATAAAATTTATCATGAAGAATACGAAGAATACTAGCGTGTATTTCGTGTATATTTTGCAGACAATTGAGCCAAAGGATGCTGCACGTGAATGGGGGGTGTAAATTATGCATCATTTGGGTGGCTTAATTTTTTTATGATGTTTGGGTCAAAGGACAAAGCGCCCACAGAGAGTAAAAAGTTTTTTTCAATGGTGTCTCCTGTGGGGTTCTGTTTCTTCTCTTCTTCCATCATCCTATTATCATCTTAGCATTACCATCATGTAAGTGATTCGACTGGAATCAAGGCAAAATATAAAACCTGGGTTGTAATATTCAGCGCAATATCCTATTGCAAAAGAAACAACTACAGAAAGCAGATGAAGAAAATACCCTGCATTATAAAATATTCAAGAACCCGTGTGAGATCCATCCCTCAAAGCTCTCTTTATTTACCTCTTATTTTAAAACGTCTATCCATTCTCTTTACTGAATCAACAAAAAATCAGGATCATCTACAAGGATCTCATCAGCGAGTAAGTTGAAAAGAATCTCAGTCCAACTTTTGAATTTTTTTTTCTTTCTTCTCTCTATTTCTACTTTCTAACGTCCGCATCATTTATCATATTAGCGACGAGCTTTTCTCTGATGCTTTCCCAATTAAAGAGGTTGGCTCGGTCTACGAGATTGACTGCGCTATGATCAAGATCAAGAAGGGTGCTGATGTCGATATCGGTGCCAATGCTTCTGCTGAGGGAGGTGGTGAGGACGAGCCACTGGAGGATGGTGAAGAGCAAGTCAACAACGTCGTGTACTCTGGTCGTCTTCAGCAAACATCCTTCGACAAGAAGGCCTACACTACATACTTGAAGGGTTACTTGAAGGCCGTCAAGGCCAAGCGCAGCTTCACCGAGGAGGAGGGCAAGAAGTTCGAGGCTGCTGTCACTGCTGACGTTAAGAAGATTCTTGGCAACTTCAAGGACTACGAGGTACTTTTATTGTTACTATTTCAATTTTTACGTATGCAAAATAGCATATTGTTTTGATTCGTGCACTTTGGGTGTTTGTATCTCTTTTGCTGACGTTCTTCCAATTTTCATTCTTTCTAGTTCTACATCGGCGAGTCCATGAACCCCGATGGCGCTGTCTTGTTGCTTAACTACCGCGAGGATGGTATTACTCCATATTTCACCGTCTTCAAGGAGGGTCTTACGGAAACGAAAGTTGTAAGTAAACCAAATCCCGTATTGCTTCACTCAATGGATTGTTTTAGACGATGATTTCCTTAAGCATCTGGATGAATAATAACATGTACTTTTTTTTTATTTTTATTTTTATTTTTTTTATTTTTAGTAAATGCCGTTCAACGTACAAGTATGGTCGGTTGCAATATAAAATAAAAGCAAAACTGTTAGAACTTTTTTGTTATTAAAAAATAAAGATAACGAACGTATACAACTCGGTCTGTCTAAGAGTGACATGATTTGATGTATGATTTGATATATCAAGGGTATTGGACGATAACCCCTTTATTTCTCGAATCATCTTGCTTGATGTGCCTTTTTTTTTTCTTCCTCTTTGTAACTTGATTAATTCTCCAATAGTGAAGACAATGTGCGCTTCTCAACGTCGTTTAATTCGCCAACACTCTGGACGAACGCGGGTGAGTTCTGTTGAACGCACTGACGGAAGAAGTCAATTAAGTAATTCTACAAAAAAAATAAATAAATAAATTAGATGGAATAAAGCTTTCAACTTTTTTTTTTTTTTTTTTTTTTTTTTTCGATGCTTTTACCTTCATATTGAGTTGATAAACAGGGTCAGCCAAAACATCAGGATCAGCCTCATCCTCCTCCTCATCACCATCCATATCAATCCCATGTGAGTCCAAGACGTCGGAAAGGAATGAAAACTTGTCCTTACGTCCGTTGTCCTCGTCTTCCCAGTCATCATCGCCATCGTCATCATCATAATCTGACTCGGCAGCCTGATCTTCTTCTTCTTCAACCTTATTGATCAAATCCGTTGCTAGGAGGCGAATGATCTTTACAGGAACTGTTGTAACCGTGAACTGATCAGGGGCAGTCTTGGCGCGAGAACGCGTCACGATACGTGTCGAAGTGGGTACGATCAAATCACCATTGACCTGAACAGTTGCTATCCTTGGATCGCCCGACATAAAGATCTTAGTCAATGCAACTGTACTGACCTTTTGGTTGTAAAGACCTGTAAAATCAGCATGGTTACCGAGCCATGAAGCCATGACGATATCTAGGCCGTTACGACCATTGATATTGAGACCACTTAAGAAGTTGATCACCACGTCATGCTGGTTCAAAGAGAGCTGTGCAAACACCATCACTAGAGGCTGAATAAAAGTAGGGAGTTTTGCGTCTGCAAGACGAAGTGTCACCGCATTCAAGAGCTCGGGAAGGATAGGAGAGACAAGGTCACCGCCCTTCTTGATCAGCTTCGAAATCAAATCACCCACAAACAGAGCTGCAGATTCTGTCTGAGAAGGATCTAGAAGCTTAGCTATAAATTGAATAATGAGATCGAGCCCTGTCTTGCCACTGACTTCATCGCGCCATCCGGCAATCTGCTGAACATCCTTCTGGATGACAATCGTCAAACACTCCTGCCCGCTTTGCAACACGTCCCTATCGTCAGTCGTCAAGAGTACGCTCATCAAATTGTGGAAAAACTGAGCAACATACTTGGGAGGCAAGGGTGTAGAAGCGCCGCTCACAAGGGCCTTCAGCAGGTCTACAGTAGAGGAGACTCTAGCTTTATCGGGGTTCTCTGTTGAAATCATGTTGGTCAGAACCGGAAGTGCTCTGGCATTAAGAGCGGGATGCATGTACTGGTTGGCCGCCAATGTCTCAAAAAGATCCATGATATCCATAGAGATCAAATGATCAGCTGGGTATTTAACCCAAGAATCCAAGACAAGAGGACCCAAAGTTGACTCGAACTCAGCCGCTGCTTGCTCATTGATCTATAAAAATACGTGATACGATTAACTCAGTGGACGGAATTAGAAAGGTAACAAAAAGTGCACAGACTATTGGTATCCCCCATTCAACATACCTTGGATGTAGATATCAAAGTGCGGATGATCAAGCTAAAAGTATCCTCAGTGGTAATCTCCATCATAGGAGCAACACCCTGAATAATAGACCTCTGATATGGGATGATGTACTGCTTATCCAAGTACTGGTTAAAGTTGTTGAGTGCTCTCAGGGCCGAAACCTTCACGACAGCTGAAGGAGATTTCATAATAGCCTCCACAGCAGCCGAAACATATTGAGATGCATAGTTAGCGGGCAAAATTGACGCAAACTGAGAAGCAAAAACAAATGAGCGCCCTTGCAAGAAGGGAAAGTCATGCTCTGAGAGATTGCCAAGCACAATATGCTCAAATAGTCCACCGATATCAATGGGGGCCTGGGCGCCCGATTTGATGGTCTCACTCAAATCACCCGCAAATAATCCTACAGCCAAAAGACTAGACTCCTGTGCTTTCCACCAGTTGATATTTCCGGCCGCTTTCTCATTGGCAGATCTGCTGGCTTCTTGCTTGACGCTCAGGTTCAAAGCATCCAACGTCTGGGCTTCAAAATTATCAATTAGAGTCATGAGAAGATCTTCTGCAGCGATACGCACATTAAAAGAATAGCTGTCGTCTTCTTCATCCGCAATAAATTGATTCGGATCCGAAGTCCAAGATTCCACCTGATCATCGGTCATCTGCATATAATTCAGCGTGTTCCACACCAGTTCAGGCAAGATGCCTGATTTTCCATCCTCGCCAATGAATGCAACCTGGGTCACCTTACGACGTCTGCAAGCCATCTGAATAAACTCGAACTGAACAAACAAGAGTGATTCAAATCCAATGGTTTCTCCATCGGAGTCCTGGAATGATTCTCCAACACCTTCCCCAGTGTTGACGTATTCAGATATATATCTTGACCTCAAATGGAGTACATCCTGCCAAACAGCCGAGAGAACCTGGAGCAAATAAGGTGCCATTAACTTGGGGAATCCTTGAATAGACAAGTTGATGCACTTTTTTTTTTTTTTAAAAAAAAAAAAATTAGGATCTTCCGCCTTTTCTTTTCATCAATCGATACAGTACTTTTGATTTCTAAGTTTATAATGGAAATATTACCTTCAGAATCTCGGTCTTTAACCCCCATTCGCCAACCTCAATTTCAGGAACATCGGCTGTGCGCGTATTCAAGATGGCAATGAAAGCCTCGTTCCACTGCCCAATGAATGGAGTAAGATAAACCTTGACAGCTTCAGGGTGCTCCTCTTTGATCGTGTACAACATCTCAACTGCATTACGGAAAATTGAAGCGCAACGAGATCGTGTCGCATGTGAGTATAGCTGGTCTGAAACCAAAATACGCAAAAGTTCTGGGAACAGAACAGGCGCAACCAAGGGCAGCTGAACATGCGTAACATCCTTGTTTACAAATTCTGTTTTAAAAAGAATTATAATAAAGAAAATCGTTAGGGGGCCAAGCGATTTTTTTTTTCTTACTCTTTTCTTAGGAGTGCCATATACACCGTCAAGATTAAAATTCACAACATGTTGCATTATGTGCCTACCAGTCAAGACCCTCATAGATCCGTGCACCTCATTCGCAGAGCCATTCTTGAGATGATGGACTAGAACATCCAGGAGATTGGTCCACTGCTCTGGCCAGTCATGGTGTGCAATCTTGGAAACTACGTAAGCCTTAAAGAACATAACATATTTTCATTCAACATTTGTATTGCAGATTTAAGGAAGAAAGATGTTAGTTTCATTTCCCAATGCGAGTTATATAATTATCACTTTAAAATAAAAACAAAAACTCACACAAGAAGCTCGGATACGGTTGGTAGGATCAGAGAGACCATTGAGGACTAGGTCACGAACCGAGGCCTTGGTCTATTGTTTATCAAATCAGGTAGTTTGTATCAATATCTCCAAGAGCCGTTGCCACCACACATCAAAAAAAAAAAAAAAAAAAAAAAAAAAGAGGGCGGGAGTACCTCAGCTGGTGGTTCAGGACCATGAAACTTGGCACTCTTCTCAGACCACTGTGTATCAACATAGCTCTTGAGTAACACAGCAGCTGAATGGCGCTGCGAAATGTTGCATTCCTGTGCCAACGCAAGACGAACAAGACTAATGGGGAACTCTATTATCGCCGTTGAACAAGTTGATCAGTTGGAAAGTCAGTGAACTGAACTCCAAGGTTTAAAAAAAAAAAAAAAAAAAAAAAAAAAAAGTCGTTGCTATTCCTTGTTTCGTTGCCGTCTCAGTTGTCGCAATGGATAATGTTGATTTTAATGGCATGAGCGTGCGTTGTGTTTTCCATCCATGACCTTTTTTTTTTTTTTTTTTTTTTTTTGATGTCATTGTTGTACCTGGATTGACCTGCAACTCCTTGAGTCGTAACTCAGCAGCCAGTCGGGTGTTAGTGTCTGCAGACAAAGTGTCTGTCAATGCCTGGAAGACTGCCTGGTCCATCTCTAGTTTGAAGGATTGAGGAATGACAAGGAACGAAATCGAAGGGAAAGAGAGCTGAATGGATTGAGAAAGAAGACGTGGACCCAACTCCAGTTCGCGCGACCAACAACAACAAAAAAAAAAAAAAAAAAAAATGCTTTATTTGGGTTTGTGGCCAACAAGGTTGAACGGCGGCAAAAAAAAGCCACGCCAGGCTTGGATTATTTGTTGCAACTGGCGTCTTCGCCCAAACGATAACAGAGGATTGACAATCCACCACACCACCCTAATGACGCCCAATGCCCCATCTCCCTTCTGTAGCACCCAAGCGGACGATATTGGAAAAGAAGAGATCCAGGTTGCCCTTGGTTTTTTTTTTTTTTTTTTTTTTTCTTCCGAGCAGCGTACTCTAGCGGATTCCAAATCTATGTCATTACCACGGCATTGTCTATCTTCCTCAATCCACTTGGATGAACTATTACTACTTTTCAATGGATATGAATAACTATATCGGAACATGGGCAAGTGCCACCTTTTTTTTTTTTTTTTTTTTTTTTGGCACTTTTCAGAAGAGTATGGCCAGCAAAATTTAAGAATGAGGATGAAGGTTGAACTTTGCATGTTAGAAAAGTGGTAGAAAATATATCCGTAGTAAAGATTGATGAGCGAAAAACGGTGAATGAAGCGTAGAGTCATTTTACAAGTATCAGGTCAGGTCGGTATGAATTATATCAATCCCCTTGGGTTTTTAGCAAGCTAATCTTCCTTGTATATGCCTGTATTCTAGGAAGACATTGCCACACCAGAACCTTCCAACCCTGTTACGAGAAAGCCCCGTCAACTGCGAATTTACTGTTTAGCCTTGTTTTTTTTTTTTTTTTTTTTTTTCTTTATCTGACAATCAAGGCTGAGCATTATCATGTCCCAAAGCCTGCGTCAACAATAGCCCTCTCTTTTGCCAAGCTCTGGATTTCTTTCAAAAAAAAAAAAAAAAAAAAAAAAAAAAAGACGATGCTTTGTGTATGTACATGTACATGTACATGGGCATGGACGTTTGAATGGCTAGACAAACAATAATAAGGATATACAATACATAATACATTTATAAATTAAGGCACATGTGAAGAAAGATTGACAGATGATACTACAGGTTCTGTGGATATTGACGTTGTAACTGTTGTTTCTCTCTCTCTCTCGGACTCTCTTTCTGACTCTCTCTCTGACCCTGGCGCTGGGTGTAGTTCTGGTTCTGTTGTTGTCATTGGGATTGGGATTGTAGTTATGGACACTGGCATTGTTGCCGTTGTCTCGGCTGAACCTGATATCGTTGACCTGGGCTGTGCTGAAGGTCCTGCGATAGCAGATGAAGGAGAAGTAGTAAAAGTAGAAGTAGAAGCAGATGTGGATCCAAATCCAAGATCAGGAGCAAACAAATCAACAGGCGGTGGGATTGTCGTCGCTCCAGGAGCATAATAATCTGGTGCTTCCTCTAAAACAGACATGTTGGACATGTCGATAATGCGAGGTTGGTCTTTTGTGGGCCTGGGATTGTATGCAGGCAATGGTTCCATTTCCACTGCGCTAGGACCTGCATTTTCAATGTCCCGGTTATTGATCACATTATTATTATTATTATTATTATTGCTGTCGTTGTTGCCATTTCCATAGAGAGACAAGTCTGGCTGGTAACGTACCGCAGATGCCAACGTGCGCTCCTCTTCTTGCATGCGCTGTCTGAGTTGCCAATCCGAGTCTCCTGATTGATGATAGGAGATGATACCATCACAAAACAACAGCACTGTCCACAAGAGCTCGATCCCTGAAATGATGTACTGTGTGATGCAACGAGTGACGACTTCTGAATAATACTTGGAGCCACAACCTCCTCGTCTCTGAATCCTGACCAGTAGTGATATAGTGTAGATAAGGGACATGGCAATGACAATGAAAATCATTACCAACCTGTAGTTGGATGACAAGGATGCTTTTCCAAAAGAAGAATAGAGACAAGCGATAAAGAGTCCGCCGTTGATGACAATTTGTTGGAAATCCGTCGAAGATATGTCTTCGCTGTCGTTATTATTGTCTGTAAAGCGAAGGGCAATGGCGAGGAGTAAGAAGTTGGTCAAGGCAAGGACACCAATGATGAGACGAAGTGCACGGAGGTATGGATAGAGCCTTGCCCATCCTCTGGAGCCTTCTGTGGAAGGGTTGTTCACACGCTGCTGTGGTGCAGAGCGTTCGCTGTTGCGGGATGGAAGCGAGATTCGAAAGGGCATATCACAAAGCCAAGCTTGTGAGAAAATATATATTTAAATGTGTGTTTCTGTGCTGAGGAAGAGAAAAAAGTGAAATGATTGAGTGAATGACAAGTTCAAGGAAAGAAGACAAGTTCAATGAAAGAAGTGAAGGTAAGAATGAAAGATGTGTAACTACAACATAGTAATGGACAATTAAAAAAATAAAAAAATAAAAAAATAAAAAAAAAAATGTTTCACTTGCTGAATAAGACAAAGGGCCTTTAAAACCATGAGGCATTCATTGCATTTGACATGTTGACATGTCAATAAAGACAGACAGCAACTTCCACGCGTCACCTTGCGTCGATCAACTACACTAATCCACCAGAACTTTCTTTTGTCGCAAAAAGGTTGCTCCTCTGCCCTTGCGCACACACGCAAACTTCGCGCTTAGGAAATATAAACAAGTCTGTTCTGATATGCGCAATGTCTGTTGACTGTTTTGTACAACGATTCTGTTCCTGAGTTTTTTTTTTTACAAACAACCAACTTACATGTATATACATGTACTCAAAAGGAGCACCTTCTTTTTATGTGTGTATGCAATGTTGTCGGTGTGGTTGAAAGATGGACTAACAAACAACAGCCTTTTGTTTGTATTCTTATACTTCTCCTTTTCTTTGTTCCTTTTGTTCTGTTTCTGCTCTTCATGCGATCATGCAATCATGCAACAACCATTATACAAGACGAGTTTATTAGTGATAAGGTATTTATACTCTTATTTTATTCTGGAGTATAGCATGGCAGAGCAAGAGGTTGATGTGAACATGCTTGTCCTTCTGTCTGGCTATTGTTACTAAAGTCTTCACCATTAATGTCATTGATGCCGTTAATGCTCCCCGTTGCTGCCTCTACCACTTCTACTATTATCACTACCGCTTCCATTGTTGCGCTCGTCATTGTTAGAGTTGATTGTAGGTTCATATCTTGGTAAATCTCCTATCGTTGTGTCTGCACGAGATGCATCACCTCCAACAGAGGCACATAATTCTGTCAACGGATAATGCGGATGCCGGTGCTGTAGCTGATATCCATGTCGGTAATGATTCTGCAAGTCTCCTTGGTCCATCTGTATCCGATGTTGCTGCTGCTGTTGCTGTTGTTGTTGTTGCCATTGTAAATCATACCTCTGTTGGTTTTGACATTGCAAACGACAGTCAAAGGCCAGTAGCATCACCATGACTAGGTTCAAAAAAAGGGTCACCCATCCAATCACTCCATCTGTTCCTTCAAAGCGCCAGATATCGTAAGCTGTTTGAACCACGAAAAAAAGGTAGACGGAGGCCAACATCAACGTTATCCATATTCGCTGATTCTCGCGCCTCTTATACTTTGCCCTTGCCCCTATCTCCTGCTCTGGGGTAGGAGTACTGGTTATGGTCGCAGATGAAGAGAGGATAGGAGGGAAAAGAGACGAGGGGACATCATCTTTTCTCTTTTGAAGACAAGTGCAAATACAACAATAACCATCTCTGAATGTATTAGGATATATGAAAAGACTATAGAGGCATATAGTGGCAACGATGGCGATGATTTGAACAATCGAAAATATAGTCCTTGGATTCGAATCAATGTCTTTGAAGTCGTCCTGATCGCCATCACCTTCTGGAGAATCTGATATCAAACTCCCTGAAGCAATCTGAAGAAAAAAATCAACAACAAGGATGGAGGCCATGGGGATCTGGAGAGTCCACACAGGCAATGGGAATAGGGGCGTATTATGTTGATACTCCATTGTCAGGAGGAAGAGGAGGTTGTGTGGTTTGGGAACGGTCCTTTTTAGTCCTATGATTGAGCGTCGAGTATTTGCATAATACTAAGGTAACGGAAAGACAGGGGGTGGAACTGGGTACGATGGAAGGGGGGAAAAAAAACAAAAAGTACATGTACATGTTCAAAAGTAAGAAAAAAAAGAAGAAAAAAAAAAAAAAAAAAAAAAAAGAAAAGAAAAAAAATGGAGACGAGGGCGAACTGTCGTTGAGTCCTCAGATGACGATTATCTACATGTACATGCTCTGACATGAGCATGAGAAATGAACCTTTTTTGTTTGCTCCCAAAACCTGATGCTGCTGTGCAACCTAATGCAAATCCACTTTTATTCTTCTCCACCATTTTATTAACCAGAGCACCGCCTCTCGTATGTTACCGGGAATACCTATAGTCATATATCAGCGGAATGTAAGCGAGGGCACATGTAAAAGTACAAAAGGGTGTAAAAGACCGATTGCGATGTTTAAATAAATATATATTGTACAAGAATGACGGGCTATCTGTTTTATGTGATATGAAACTAAAAGTTACATGCGTAGTGGTACATCTTCAAATGTCGACTGTGCTACTGGTACAGGTTGTGTAGATTGTGTAGATTGTGTAGGTTGTGTAGGTGTTGATCCTAAAGCTCTTCCTGTCCTGGATTCTTCATATGCGGGTAATGAATGTGGCTCTTGTTGTTGCTGCTGTTGTTGCAGCTGGTTCGACATGTCAATGATACAGAACTTTGGCTGATCAGAAGGCTGATGGCGTGTATATGTTGGGAGAACCTCCTTTTCTTGCTGATTTGCAATCTCTTCTTGGCCTTGACCTCCCAATTGACCTCTTTGAGGGATGTTTGGCTGATAGATAAAGGCCCGGGATGGCTCGGTAGGTTGAGTCGATGGATGACAGCGAGGTTGACCATGGCCCAGCTCCAATAGCTCGAGGTGCGCAGACTCGATTTCATCCTCCCTCTTTTGAATTGTTAGAAAGCCTTCAATGGCCAAGAGGACGCACATCATATAATGGATCCCACAGACCACGAGGCTGAGGTACTTTTCACCTTTGGAGAGAAGATATACGTCCTTTAGGATTGCTGAAGTAGACACATATGAGAAAGCAGTGAGTGCTGTTGTCATTGTAAACGATGCCAAGATCCTATTTCTTCGGCACCAGAATTCCGTGTCAGGATAGAGGGTGCCGACCATGCCCATGATGATGCAGAGATCAAGGAAGAGTAATGAGGGCGTGACAAGGGCGATTGTGCCAAGCATCGCGGACAACAATATACCAATGGCTTGGAGGATAAGGCATAGAATGGCACTGAAGCAGATGATTTTGCGAATGGTGAACAGAGTCCAGAGTGTGGGGTCTTTAACACGCAATTGTCTTGCGTGTTCTGTACGACTAAATGTAAATGGCATAGTGTGAAGCTACTGGTAATGATAATAGTAATGTAAAAAAAGAAAAAAAAAAAAAAAAAAAAAAAGATGTATGTGTAATGGCAAAGGGAGAGAAAGGTAATGGATGGCAATATTAATGAGAGAAAAACACAAGAGTGGCAGACAAAGAGAGAAAGAGAGAAAGAAAGGAAAGAAAGAGGGGGGGAAGAGATATATAGATATATAGAAAGAGAGAGAGAAAGTTAGAAAGAGAGAGAGAGAGTTGGAAAGATAGAGAGAGATGAAAGAAAGAGATGTAATGGAATGCGGAAGAAAGGACGGGTTGGTGTGACAATAGCAAGATGGTGGCAAAAAGCTTAAAAAGAGAGAGAGAGCCGAAGAAAGAAAGGTTAAAAAGAGTTGGTTTATTCAGGTTTTATGGTGATTGTGAAAAAGGGCTGGTCTTTTATGGACAGATTCATGAAGATGTAATGATGCTCTATTATGCTCGTGTGAGTTTTAGTTTATAGAGACAGATATATCTAGAACGAATACGTTTTTTCTTTTTAAATTGACGATCCCTTTCAATAATGGTCTCTTAATTCATCGTCGTTTTTGGTTTTTGTTTATTTGTTTGTCATTGATGCCTCATGCATATTCGCATATTTTTTGATCCATCTTCCTTGACTCGATATTCTCATCACTTTTCTTAATTTTTAATTTGTAACACTCGTTCGCATTTTTGTTGAATGCATTACTCGCTTTGGCCTTTTTCTCTGCAGGATAAAAGTGCCTTTTATGGTTATTCAAACAAGGCCTAGCCAGACACGAATGCTCTCCTAATGTACTTTTCCTGACTTTCTCTGGTAAAAAAGAATTCCGCATCTTGGGTGTTACAAGAGCAGCAGCCGGCGGAGTGGCAGGGCAAAAAAAGAGGGTAAGAGAAGGGGCTTGCGTTTTATTATAAACTACAGCGGCGCAAAGTTAATCCTAGCATTCCAGCACGTTACTTTACTATACTATGCCTAGTTCTCTACTATCTTCGCTTTCTGATCATTATATCGTTTCCATAGTCTGAAAAAGAGATGTTGTCACCAAGGAGTAGCAAAGTCTCTTATAATCATCATTTGTTTGACAAGCATTTGGTCATCAGGGAGACACATCTGCATTAGATACGGAGGTGTCATCGTGAATAAATGACGAAAGTAAAAAAATAAAATAAAATTTAAAGTCATAATCCAACCTAAATGAATGGATATTATATAAAAAATTTATTTCATAGGAGAGGATGATATTTACAACGGCAAAAAAAAAAAAAAATACAGCCGTATTGAGCTAGTCCAAGTACATGTACTAGAGTGAATGGTCTAAAAAGGCTATTTCGCATCATCCGTTAACGTAAACGTTCGCAGGAGTGTAAAAACTGTCTCATCATCCAACAATGACGCCAACACACTTGTGCCATGCTTCGTAATTGGATCTATCCATTTCAGTTACATGGGCTTTTTCTCTCTACTTCTGTGCTCATACACTGGGATTCGGGAAAGCTTACTCCCAATGTGATGACTCTTGGCTGTGGCTGTGGCTGTTCCAATGACTTCAATTGACGCTCTTTACGCAAAAACATTCAACATCATCTTTGGTAATGACTGTTACACTAGTCTTTTTTTTTTTTTTTTTTTTTTTTTTTTTTTTAGACATTCGATATTAAAAGAATGACACAGCTTTGAACCATGGGGCTTTGACATTGTACATGTACATACAGCACAGCATTCATTAAGAATAGAAATATCAAGCCAGCCTGCTCTCTCTTTTTTTTTTTTTTTTTTATTTTTTTTTTATTTTTTATTTTTATTTTTTGGAATTAAAACATCTTTTTTAATGCTGTACTACACTACATGGTTGGTGAATTAAAGGTGGACGTCGTAGCAGTACCATCTGCTGCCACCATTGATGTTCTAACCCTTCCATGATCTGCATTTGTCACACCCGAAAGACCAAGACCAATACCCTCCATAGCATTGGTCAGTGTAGAGGCCGATCCATGCGATGATGCGTTCGACAAGGATGCCCCATGTCCACTATTGTATGCCACTGACGTTGGTGGAAGATAGGCCTGTTGTTGATATGGTGGATTCACACTTGCATATGGCTGAGATGCAATAATAGAGACAGGTGACTGGGATGGATAGGGCTGTTGTTGTTGCTGTGGTTGCACCGGATAGGATTGAGAGATACCTCGTTGATGGTATCCAGGGTGTGAAGGTGAGTGCTGATGTGAATGCTGTATATGCTTCTGCTGTTGTACAAGCTGTTGCTGTTGAGCCAAATACTGCTGCTGCACAAGCTGTTGTTGTTGAACAAGACGTTGCTGCTGAACAAGCTGTTGTTGATGGTCAGATGGCACGGAGGATGATAGATGGCGGTTTTGTTGTTCCGGACCGTAGTTTTGATGCTGTGGATAGCCATGAGGCGACGCACTATAGGGTTGTGAATAAGCGTAAGAGTATGCATTCTGTTGCTGGGAAGGATATCCTTGGGATGCATAGCTCTGCTGGTAGTACTGCGTCTGATTGAAGGCGTATGGTTGATTAGGAGAATGCTGTTGTTGCTGCTGCTGCTGCATAGGGTAAGGTTGTCCATATGCGTAGCCTTGACTATGAGGCACAGTTTGTGCATAACCTTGCGACCTGGAATATCCTGATGGAATTGATTGATCATATGCTTGCTGAGAATATGACATTCCACGTTGGTGCTGCTGATGCATGTACTGCATTGACTGATGTTGTGGTTGTTGCTGTGGTTGTTGTGGTTGTTGTGGTTGTTGTGGTTGTTGTTGTGATGATGTTGGATATACTGCGCTTGAATACATGTTTTGACCAGCAAGGACATCGCTTGGGGTTGTTGGTCGAGATGGGGTAGTGGCTGGGTATTGCCCTGTTGCTCCATAATTACTATACCCAGGTTGCTGATAAGTAGATTGATCAATCGTTGTAGACACTGCTTGGTAGGGTTCTGTTACCAACATCGGCACAGGAGATGGCGCAGCATTCGGATCAGCATCAGATGGAGACTTTCTGGGCCTTCCTCTCTTGAGTGATGGGGCAGGATTGATATTTGACAATGTGCTCACATGTTCATCCGTGACATGTTGTTGAAGGTCTGCTTCACTCGTGAATGTTCTACAAATACGATCCAGATATGATGTAAGAAGACATTGAACTTTATAAACATGTAGACCAATAACACTATCATACTATCATATTATCATAGAGCCTTCCACTTACGCTGCACACTGGAGTTTAGTGGACAGATTAGAGTAGTTGCAGCGGTATCGATGTTGTGGTGGGGAGGAGAGCCGTGGTTGTGAACGGACTGGTGTAGTATCTTTCTTTTCTAGAGGGGCCATTGATGGTGATGATTCTCCAAGCATCTGAGCTGACTTGCGTTTCATAGCCTTTGATGTCTTTGTCACCTTTGGTTCTGGTTTAGGCTCTGGCTTTGGCTCCAGTTCTGCTTCAGGCTCGGGGTTGGGGTTGGGATTGAGGTTGAGTTTGGGTTTGGGTTTGGGTTTGGGTTTAGGCTCCGGTTCAGGTTCAGACTCAGGCTCAAGTTCAGGTTCTGGGGTCTGTGTGGCTTCTCTGGATGTTGCGTATGCGGATGAATAATCCCGAGGGGAGCTAGCTCGCGAAACTGGCTCACTTGTACCTCTCTTGGAAGTTTTATTCATCCTGGCAGCCCCAGGAAGCTTTTTTATAACCAATGGTTGTGGATAAAGCTTCAGTTCGATATCTCCAGGTTTATGACCGGGTGGAAGACAGTTCGCCCAATTTTTTATCTTTGAGACTGATTTGTATGATTCATTGTACCGTTGTTCACAAACATAGATATACTGGCCTTCTTTCCAACCGACAGGACGTCCACGAATATAATCCTTTGTCTGAAGAACATAGCACCGTCCTAAAATGTCACTGACCAAATGCTCATGAGTTCCCGATGATTTCACCACCTCTGACGGATAGAAGCGACTCGCATAAGGATGTACAATATGTTCTGGCCTTAAGAACCAAGCTGCGTCTATCCCGTTGATGCCTCTATAATAAGGAAATACAATGAACGTTGGTTTTTTTTTTTTTTTTTTTTTTTAAAAAAAAAATAATGATATGATGAATAAAAAGTAAACTTGTTACAGGGCTTAATATCAGTCAAGTTGTCATAAATCATATCATACTTATCATCTTGCCAAATACTAAAAATAATCCCGATAGTTGGTTTGGATGGTTCAACATCGTTTTGGATATGTACAAAATCACCTACAGAAAAAGAAAAAGAAAAAGAAAAAAAGTTAGAAACAATAATTGAAACGATCATTAATCTATATATCGTCCAAGCAAGCCTGAAATAAACAATGCATACCAACTCTATAAGTCTCGCCTTGATGAACAATCTCTGGTAGCAATGTGTTGTGCTTCCGTTGCACCTTTCCCTTCATATGACGCCCACGACCGTTTTTACCGATAGTTTTCCAAAATAAATGCTAGAAAAATAAAATAAAATAAAATAATAATAATAAAAAAAAAATAAAAAAAAAAAATTCATGTAGAGAGTTAGCAGAAATAAGAGATACTATCATGCTATTACATATATCGATATATTGAAAGGAAAAAAGAAACTGTTAGCTCACCTGCAATGTTTCTGCATCCGAATAAACCTCTGAGCCCTCTGCGTTATAGATCTTTGCGTTGTCAAACATTTGGTTCATATCCTTCTCAAACAGCTCCATTTTCGTATACTCGCCCCGAGCAATTTTTTCCTCAATGATGTTGATCGCAATTGGTTTAGAAATCTATTTCAATATAGGCACATGGATTGATTAATACCTAGAAGGGTAGAGGACCGTCATTAAAAACCAACGGGTGATAGTCTCATTTATTGTGGCTATACCTCATCATAATAATCCGGATAGTCGTCCTTGCTCGGTAACTCCATAAATAGTTCGGCCACTTGTCGTCCACTACACATAATGACCATACAGCGAATAAGATGTCAAGGAGATAAAAGATGTACGCATATGAAGCTTGGTGACAATGGCTATATTTGAATACGACTTACTCTTTATCCTCGTGATACTTGATTGTGTCCAAGACACGTTGGCAAAACTCTGGCGAAAACTAAAAAGTAACATGAAATGATGTTGTTGCCTAGTTAGATATTAATTAAACAAGAAAAGTGAAAGAGAGCACCGTGGTGTTGGAGACTTGAACATTTGTACCTCTATTTTAATATGAGAACTGTCACCCTTTAATGCTTTTATGACAGCATCAATATAACTCTATTGACAAAGAAACAAAGAAAGAAAGAAAAGGAAAAAAAAAAAAAAAAGAACGGAGGATAATTTAGTTTTGCCACTCGTTGTAATTAGAGTATATATCCGTTTATCAATTTTATTTTTCATTTTTATTGTTACCTCGAGTACTGTGGCATCTCTATAAACCATTGAGCCTTCGCGGTTATAAGTTTTGGCATTGCTGATCATCGTCTTCAGATCCTTGCCAAAGTCATCCAGATTGTCGCCTGCATATTGTCCAGCTTTCAAACGGTCCTAAATCACACAGAAAGTGCATTAGAATTTCAAAAGCTTGTACAACACTTTTTTTTTTTTTTACTCCACAACACTTTTCGATGCAGTAAAAATCAGGTTGTGACAATCATAGGAGGGCATAACCACCGTTTAATAATCATGGTAGTAATGATAGTAATAGGAATGCAGCTCATGGTTTGAAAAGGGCAAGAAAGATATGGCATAAAACACGTAAAAACTATAAAAAAAAATAAAAAGAGAAAAGGGGAGAGAGTGGGGGAACAAAGCAATTGCAAATGCACAAGAATGAAGACATACCCTAATCATGTCGAATGCAATTGGAGACTTGATGATCATGTAATAATCAGGGTAGTCCTCCTGCTCTGGCAGGGTCAGAAACAGTTCTGATATAGACCGACCACTATGTAGAACCACAACAAAAAAAAAAAAAAAAAAAAAAAAAAAGAGTGTGAGATGGCCTGTGTATAGTCCTAGGGCCCAAGAGTCCACATTGTTCGGAGAGATCGTCCAAAAACATTTCCTTTCTGTTTTTCTTTTTGAATGTGGAGGGTGTGAGGAAGGAGGTCGAAGCGACTGGTGGCAATTAGTACCTTTTGTCTTTAAGGTTCTCTAATCTGCCAAGGATCTCTGCCATGGTCTCCTCTTTGTTGTCAAATGAGAGTCCCTCTACAATCGAAGCTGTGCCTTTGGCTGTCGTGCTCTTCTTCCGCGTGGGCGGCATTATGTGTTTCTTTTTACGGTGTTCTTTGTTAAATCTGTTGAACACGAATATAAAGTTGTTGGCAATAAGGAAATGGTGAGCACCCAGTGAAATGAGATTGAGTTTGGTCGAATGTGGAGACAAGATCAGACAACACTCTTTTTCTTTTTCTTTTTCTTTTTCTTTTTCTTTTTCTTTTGATCAGGTGTTGAGAGAATCACTTTTTTTTTTTTTTTTCCTTTTTTTGGTTTTCTTGTTTTCTTGTTTTCTATGGTGAAATTACTAATCAGCTCCTAACGATGCTTAAGGAAGGAATAAATGGAGTAATAAAAGATTTAAAAAAAAAAGAAAAAGAAAAAGAAAAAGACAAAAGAGGAAAAGGAAGGATAAGGAAAAAGACAAAGAGAAAAAGGGGAACAAAGCTGCTTTGTTTAGTCTCTTTAATTGTTATTTCGATTAACAAAGCAAAGACGAATCTGTGGTATATACTTTGTTCCGTTGATGTGCAAAAGAAGGTCAGACAACGCAACGTGGAAAGTAAAAAAAAGAAAAAAAATCCTTTTTGGAAAGAAAGGCAACACACTTGCATAAATGTGTGTGTTTTTACTTTTATCTCTAAAGCAAGTAACGTCTGGAAGGTCGATAGATTGCGGGATTGAACCCTTGCTTAATAAAAGGCTTTTTATTCATTATTTTTTTTTTTTTCTTTTTTTTTACTGTTGTCTTCCCAAGGAAATAACTAACAACTTTAAATTTCTGCGCGTTTCCTAGAATACCCTTTTAGGACATTATCCTTCACGTTGTTTTACGAGGATTTAAAAAAATCTTTTTTTTCTTTTTTTTACAACCAGCCATCTTTCATCCTTCAACATGTCGTACACATCAAATATATTGATTCAATCTTTCTTTTTCTTTTTCTTTTTCTTTAAATGAGAGAATATCTTACAAGATGCCTAAATAAATCAAAAACTATTGATCGTGTTTAATGCAAAAGGGTTGTTGTCATTTTCCTCAATCCCATCTTCAGCGCGTATGATGTGAAGGATGGTGCAAGAGGTTGTTCATCGACATTGCCTTCGATGCAGATCCACTCGATGGACTCCCTAATGAAGACCCTTGTTGCTGTTGATGCTGCATAGCTCTTGATGCACTAGTCGGATGTGCCGATGAAGAATAACCTCCTCCTCCTCCTCCTCCTCCTCCTCCTCCTGGTGAAGACCCTGGAGATGAAACATGCCGATGATAATAGGGATCTGGCGGCACTTCATGCTGATAATGTGAATGTTGAGCCCGTGAACCAGGATAGCCAAGTGATCCATGTCCTGGGTAATTCTGAGGTGGCGATGCAGGGTGGCGCTGCGACTGATATATAGATGACTCTCTAGATCCAGGATAGTCCTGATACTCTGAATACTCTTTATATTCCGGATAGTCCGTATACTCTTGATAGTACGATGTACTCAATCCACGATGATTGGAACTAGATAAAACTGCATGTCTTTGATCTGCAACCTTCTTCTTTTTAGTACTCTCATTCGGAACAGCATACATCGGCTGTCCAATCGAACTTATGGACGGACTAGACGAGGAGGGCCGTACATAGTCTGTAAGGCTCCCACTATTCTGTCGATAACCACGACGATTAAGAGACTCATCATATCCTGATTCATCAATGAACAAAGGATCATGACTTGATCCACTTCCATACATTGAGATCGAGGCTGAAAGCAAGCAAGATAAGAAAGAAAGAAAGAAAGAAAGAAAGAAAGAAAGAAAGAAAGAAAAAAAAAAAGCATTCTTAATGTAACGTCCTATCTCAATTGTAATAGATTGTAATGTAAAAATCACCCTACCTTCATCAAGATTCTTTCTTTTTTTGCTAATATCGTTCGAACTAGAGCTGGATGCTGGACCTCCCGCAAACGGGCCATGCTGAGATCGAGAATGTTGGGGCACTGGACTGACAGCCTCGGGCACTTGAATAGGGCGGTGTGTTATCAAGGGTGATCTGGATGGGCTAGACATACGATGGTTTTCAATGGGTCCGTCAAGTCCAACCGTTGCTGCAGAGACTGCCAATGATCCCGGCGCAGGTGCTGAGGGAGATCCTAGCTCCGTTGTTGGTGATGTGAGGTTCTGGGCAGAGCTCGATCCTGTCGACGCCACAGTAGAAGGACTCACCGTTGTATCAGCAGTAGCACCCGTAGATGACGATGGGATTGCACTTCGCGCAGCAGTGGTGTGAATGGACGATCTTGGTCCTGAATTCCCTGAAAGTATGGGCTTGGGTTTTCCAATGGGTACTCCGTTGTTGGCAGAATCATCTGGTTTCTTTCCTTGTTTCTGTACTTTTTCCTTCAGCTGGCTATATTGACGCGAGATTTCATACGATGTCATCCAGCCAACAGGAAATGATTGTAAAAGCTAAAGCATAATGCAATATGAGGTGAGTTGCTATTCATGTCTTCCAATGAGCCTCTGTCTTCAAAGACGGTTCCTTGCGGGGCTGTCCTACACACGTACCAGTTGATAAGTATCCTTCCGAGTCTTCGAGTCTGTGTTTTGTGCAGGCACACTATCGTCGACAGTCCTGAGCTCCTGCCTCGCGTAGTAAATCTCCATGATTTTTTCCATAGTCTCCCATAGTAGCATCCTAAGGTCTTGAGTCCAAGGGAATTTCCGTTTGACTAAAAATTTGTCCAAATAAATTCATAAATAAATAAATTAAAGAAAAATAAAATAAAAAATGCGAATCAATAGGCCCAATGAAGCATAATTCAATGAATATCTTCAAAAGAACTTCCTGATAATCATTTTTTGTCTTTACCTTCTTCCCCATTCATGTTGGTATCCCCATCGCCGTCTTTATCTGATGGAGCGTTTTCAATGTCGGTCAAATTGTAAGCCTTAGAAATCATCTTTACGCGTTTTGAGAATTGCTCCATGGCTTTAGTCTTTTCTTCCTCCAGCTCTGCTATCCACTCTGGCAATACTTGCTTATAAATGAGTTTCTAATACGGATTTCATTGTACAAGAGAAATTAGCTTTTTAATCCGTGTGATCCATTTCTTGGACTCTCATCATTTATATTCACAAAATATACAAGATTAATGAAATTATAATTATTATTACCCGGAGCGTAAATTTATTATAAGGGAAAACCTCTTGAAGATGGAGAAAGAAATCATCCTTGAGCATATATCCGCTCGATCGTGTTCGAAGAGCGATTTTTGCGCAATTCCAGAGAGGCTCCTTGATGTGCGGAGGGAACTTTGACTTGTGCTCCCAGGTTTCTAAAGGTGCGCAACAAAAAGTAATAAGCATGGGCGACTATGGCTTCAGATTGTGTGATACTTTCCATACAGTAAGCAATAAAGCCTCTTCTTTACCTTTCCTAGCAAGGTCAGCAACAATGTTGTATGCCTCCTGTACCATTTCATTGAGGGGCTCCAAAGCCTTTGATCCCGTCGACTGGGTGCTTTGCTCAGTTACTTCTGAAGTGGATGTGACCGATTCCTGCAAAGATTCCGGCTTTACTAGTTGTGATTCCGATACATTCTGTCCAGAAGAGCTTTCTTGTGACCCAGCAAGCTCGACAGAACCTTCAGCATTACAAGAATCCGTATCCATTGCTGCTGGTGCCTTTAATTTCCCTTTCGATCTAGATGGAGATGCTGAGCGAGACATCGGAAGTGGCGGACTTGAGTTGTCTCCATTATCTTGGACCCCATCAAGAGGCGGAGGCGAATCCACTCGAACAATAGGAGTAACAGAAGTTGCTGCTAATGTCGAACTGGTGGTGGCTTTCGGCAACTTTGACTTTGTTTTCTTATTAGATCCAGCTTTTGACTCCTTATCAGAATCTTTATTTGCTTCCGTCCCATCTTTCGATGTTTCCTTCGCTAAAGCCTTAGATTTTGAAAGGTTTGTCTTTTTCTTGGTCGGAGTCGTTGTCACGCTGCTCATACCTCCTTCACCCCCTGTAATATCAGCTGGGACGGTAGAAGAATTTGCTAGTCCTGAACCCGAGGACGATGCTTTGCTAGTTTTAGGCTTCTCATCCATTTCACTCATCTCTGATGTCGAATCGTTGGCATTCTCCATGATAGCCAAGCTAGATCCCTTTGCTGATTTCGATGCGTTGGTTTTGACAGTGCTCAATGGTGAAGCACCAGCTGCTGTTTTTCTCTTTCCTGCCTTTCTTGTGCGTAGTCCCGCATCAGATGAATCGCTACTCTCATGTGAAAAATAAAAGACAAGTCAATGTTAGTCATATTAATGAAATCAAGCGTGGTGCTGTCTATTCTCTACATCCCATAAACGAAGCTACTTCACTTACGGATCCTCTGTGGTGGTTTCTACAGGGCCACGGTACGCAAAAAACCCTTCAACTTTGGGCCGTACCATACCGATGGATTCGAGCATCATCTCGCTATCATCGATAAATTCGTCTTCAATGTCGTAGTGTTCTGTATCCCATCTACTTGATCGCTTGTAGACACGTCCCTATATGGAACAGAAATACAAAGCACGTGTTGATTTAGATCTAATGAATGATAGATCATTCTTTAATTAGGATTTGTTGTCGGCTGGCGTACTGTACTCGACGTTGCGAGTGCACTGACACATTCATTGATCAAATATATCGCGTGTGACCATGCACTTTCAAACTCTTTTTTTGAAAAATGTGTAGTAAAAAGAAGAAAGATAGCATACAATGTAATATAATATGATCGTTTAAATCATATTAATGAGCAATTTGAGATTAACCATGTGAACATCCTCCCTTACCTTGTCATCCTCGTCCTCGTCCTCGTCTTCGTCTTCGCCTTCATTTCCTTCTTCTAGACCGGCATATTTTTCAGTGAGGGAATCCAAAAAGTCTTTTGGCCCACGTCTTGCAGAGTCAAGATCGTCGTCATCATTCTCTTCCTCATCCGGATCCTCGTCGCCCTCCTCCTCCTCAGCCTCAGCATCATCTTCATTTTCATTTTCGTCTTCGTCTTCGTCTGCCTCGTCGTCGTCTTCCGCCTCACTATCAGCTTCCACATCTCCAAGAGCTTCTTCACCTTCTGGTGGATCGATATCCATGGCTGATACTGATGGTGATGGTTGAGTAGTAGTAGCGCCACCCTCTTTGGTCTTTTGATTTTTGAGGGGCGTTGACGGAGCTGAGTTTGCTATATTGGGTGTGACATTGTTTTTAGATGGCAAAGACGACGACTGAACTTGAATCATGCGTTGACGTTTCTGCTCTTGACGGATCAGGTCAGTGTATGAGATGATGGCATTTGGATTTTCTTTGAGAGAATAAAAGATTCGGACAGTGCCTGTGCCAGAGCCTGCCCGGACATCTTTTTTAGCTTTGGCAGAAGTAGTAGCCACAGCAGAAGCTAATGTTAAATTGTTGGATGAGACATTACTGGATGTGGTTGAGAGTAATGGACCACCCATGGCAGTGGCCATGAGGTCATTAGAAGGGATAGGAAAAGGCATTTGCTGTATGCCAGCGCCAGCGGACTGGAAGAGGCACGATATGTTTATGCTGTATAGGTGAGTGAGGGAGTGTATGCAAAGACCAAACGAAGTGTTAGCAGAAGTAGTTTAAAAAAAAGAAGTCTTTTTTAAATAGACACAGCTTGTGGAGGGGACTGCCGATAGTGAATGTTGGTGAGCAACAGAGGGAAGAACAGTCAGCGGTAGACACTGGGACATGCATTTGAGGACTATTCGGGTGGGTGGAAATAAAAGTAGCGAATGGAAATCGACTTTGTGCGAAAAATGGAATGTTTGCGCTTACTTCGGCGACGAAATGATTAATGTGAAATGTGTCGTGTAAAAGAAAGTAAAAGAAACACATATCAAAGACCTAAGTAAATGATTGATCAATCACACCTTTTTTCTTTTCTTCTTCTTCTTCTTCTTCTTTTTCCTCCTATCATCCAATTCTCTCTTTTCTTTCTCTTTCTGTTTCTCTTTCCTTACGTTATTTTAAAGGAAACAAATGTTTATTATTTATAACGCCTCGAGTCAAATGTCTATTATTTACAACGCCTCGAGTCTATTGATCAAACTCTGCAACCCAATATCTTCTCATTCTTTAAGCATATAAAGAACATGTCCTTGTTTGAGGCAGAAAACATGTACGTGTTCACAGATACACAAATACGCATGCAATTAAGCAACACATGCAATCTGTTTGAATAGCGCGCGACATTCTTCGCGTTTATTGGATTTTATTAATTTCGTGATCAGGATTGGTCAAGCTGAACATGAAAAGATACAGATAAAATATCAAACACAAAGGTGATGGCCATGGCATTGCGAGCCGCATCAGAGATCTGAATGACCATGTACTGTAAGTGAATGTAATGTTCATTCTTCCCCTGGATTAGTTAGTAGCCACATACGTCATAACAATAATAGGCGAGTGGTTGTTCAACTGGGGTGTGAAAGAAAGAAAGAAACAAGAAGAGAAAAAAGGGGGACCAATTAAGAGCAAAATATACGTCATTGTGGCCTTTAATATGTTGTGTCTAAATTACTTTTAAACGAATGCATCACGTTGTTGCTGTGAACCAGACCCAATCTGATAAAAACGCTTTCTGTTCTGAAAACGGTGAAAAACTGGTGCTCTTGAATGGGAATCATACTCGACACTGCATGGATTAGTGACTTAATCTGATAATGTTCTTTTTTTTCTTTGGTTGGGATGGTTCTGGTCGAGCGCTTGTTTATTCGTTGGGTTTCTGATCAATGATAACAATTACCCTATTGATCTTTGAAGGATGCTGTGTACAACTTCTCTTCTTCTTTTGACGCCTGCCGCCGTACCACTGACTAACTGAGATTTCTACCATAACCGTTGAGTGATCTCTCAAGTCCAGTACGCTGAGTACGACTATGCTGCTCATATCAATAGTTCAAGGCGTACTTTTTATATTTCCAACTATTGCAGGAAAAAGTATTATGGGTGGTCATGATAGATGCAGCATCCCAACAAAGGCCACTTCACCTTCAACCAGGCTGTAAATGTGCAGTTTAAACCTTTAGATGAAAATGCGACCAGTCGATCAAGCAAGACTAGTTAATTAGCACAGCAACTTTGTTAAGCCGCATCTAATCTGTATTACTGTTTGTAATTTGTACTCTCTCACTCCTGTCACTCCAAGTGGCGAAGTTGAAAAAAAAAAAAAAAAAAAAAAAAAAGACATCGGCCAAAAGAGAAGTAAGGAAGTCTTCATTCTCTCATCATCCATCGAAATGATGAAGCTTCAATACCAACAATTCCGAAGAGCCGGCGTCATCGAAACAGTTTGCGTCAGGAATGCTTCCAAATTTTCAGGCAATGACAACTCGTCCTACTACATAAGTTTGCAAGACATTCGAGATGTGTTTCCAGATGCAATGCGATTCAAGTTGGGTGAACTTCCCATCCCATTCCTTGTAGACCCTAATGGCAACAGGTACTTTGTTGATTATGGTGCGCCTTATCAATTGTTATTGTCTCTGAAAAAAAAGATGAAGGAGCTAAATTTGGTGTCTCTCTCCTTATTAGAATCGAACCTCCACGCATTGCATACTATCCTTACAAGATCTTGGACGTCGTTACAGGAGTGCCACGGTCCAGCAACACCAATGCCAACACCAATACCAATACCAACAGCAGCAGCAGCAACACTAGTAGCAATAGCATCAAAAGCAGCAGCAACGGCAAAGGCAGTAGTAAAAGTAACAGCAACGCCGCCATCCGTTTACCTGCTTTGAGAAAGTCGGTAAATCTGACTACACAGGATCCTCTTTTGCCATTATCGAACTTGATTCAATGCCTCAATTCATTTCTTACTACTCCCGACAACGCTCAAATCGAGACGATCAACTCTAACCTTGCAATGATTGCGGAATTGCTATTGGAGGCCAGCGAGAAAGATGCCAAGATTAGCCTGCTGGAAGCCAAAGAGAAGGACAACAAGATGACCAATTTAGTGGAAGCCAAAGAAAAGGATGACAGGATAATTAATCTGTTGATGGAAGCCAGCGAGAAGGATGCCAAGATTAATCTACTGGAAGCCAAAGTGAAGGACAGCAAGATGATTAACGAAAAGATAGCTAATCTGCAATTGGAGCTCAAGGAAAAGGACGACGAGATAATTAATATGCTATTGAAATCCAAAGAGAAGGATGGTGAAATGCTCAAAATACAAGACGAGATGCTTAAACTACGATTGGAGGCTAGGAAGAAGGGTGGTGAAATGGAGACTAAGAAGAAGGACGATGAAATGCAAGCCCAGGCCTTAAACAACCTTACCATGCATCAAAAGCATGCTCATTCTATCCTCACTCAGGATTTTGAGCTTCATGAATGCCCATTTCCTCGTTTGTTTATAATTTTGCCTCTTAATTGCACCAAGTGGGACCCAGTAAAACTCTTGGGGAACAAGTTCCGCGTCCATTTCTTATGTGAATGTGGAGACTACACCGCGATGGCCAACAAACCTAACCCGGGTCAAATCCACATTGCTAGACATGATGGATATGAAGTTCGAGACTGCACAGGGTTCTTTCGCAAGTATGGAAAGTACATGCTCATCCTCTTACATTGGCTCAAGCTGGGAATGGCCTTACCTGATTCTCTGGCACCAGACCCAAGTTTAATCGATGCCGGTATTGACTATTCAATCGACTATTTACAAGCGCTCTCCAAGAAGTATCCGGCCTTGAACAAGATCAGCACAATTAATGACTTTGAAGGGCTCAAAAAAACTGAACTCCGACAGCTGGGCACATCTTTTCGGATTACAGATGGGAACAAGGACCTTGGTAACCTGTACAGGGTCACGACCGAAACAGGCTATGTCAAATGGGTTTGTCACAACCACTATCGTTCGATGTATAAGGAAAAAAGGCAGAAAGCGTTTGAAGATGTAGTGAAAATGAATAATGCCAAATACGACTCCCACCTTGGCAAACTGGTTATCAAACTGGGATCCAAAGCCAGAGCTGAAGAATTCTTCAATGTCCTAACCAATGCAGGACGTGTTTACGAGTTGGACATCACATTTGACTGGGATTGGGCCGAGTCTGATCTTGAAGCATTTGAGAATATCTTAAAGGTGTCAAATGTATCGATTCTTCGACTTGGACTTGGAAGGCTTCAAGAAAATGTCAGCGGGGAGCCACTTCCACCATCTATGCGATATGAAATACTTGTCCGCATCATAGAATTCTGCAAGATGAAATTAATTCATATTGTTCTAACTTCAGATCTTACAAGACTCCTCACTTTACGACCCAAAAGACCGCCACATCTTCCACAACTTCATAAGTTGTCCTTTGAGATGAGCTTTCGATCGATTGGAGCCAGTGAATTTCAAGCACTTATAAATTTACTCAAAGCTAACACAGCTTTGGCTACTTTGGTCTTGGGGAACAACTCAGTTGGAAATGAAAGAGCTGTGATACTATCGGAGGCGCTCAAGGTTAATACCACTTTGACCGCTTTGGACTTAAAATACAACTCGATTGGGACTAAAGGAGCTCTGGCGCTGGCAGGGGCACTCAAGACTAACAGAACTTTGACCAGTTTGGACTTGAGGCACAACTACTTAATTGGGGACGAAGGAGCTTCGGCACTGTTAGGGGCACTCAAGACCAACACGGCTTTGACTCTCTATAAATAAGGGTGCCTTGATCGACAACCAAGAGGCCTTGGCACTGTTAGAAAACGCACAACATTGACTCTTTTGATTACTTTACTAGTTTGATCACCGAAATAGTGTAGGAGTATTTAAGAGAAATTGTTTGGCTTAAATAAATAACTGCCTTGCGACAGACAAGTAGTAATGGTGCGTGTCTCTACTCCGAGCGTTAAGGAAGAGACCATTATCAAACACTTAAAGAAGTGTGTGTAGGGACCAAAGTAGTGCCTTACGAAAGAGCACGTCCACTGTGAGGCGTTATTCCGCTAAGAAGAAGGCGATGTTATTTGATGAGGCTATAGCGAGTAGGAATAGGTTGTTGATAAACAGATGTGCCGCAAGCAGCCACAAAAAAACATGCGCAGGGGATATGGGATGGTGGTCTTTAATTGAGGTAACCATATATCCGTTTAATCATAAACTGAATACTGTAAAGGTTCATGTCCTATTCGGTACCTTTAGTTTTGTAAATTATCCTTCCAATGCTCTCACTCCTTCAAAAGCTCTTTGTTCTCAACCCTCCGCCAGTTGCAATCCAATGATGAAGCGTCCCTTTACTTGGAATCTCTGGAAATGCTGTTCGAGCGCTTTTGGAAGAATAAACGAATAGAGGCTGGGGTCAGAAAGAAGTGCTCAAGGCTCCTGGCGGGCCAGCATCAAAGCTCTGTCAGATCATCAAGGACAACATCCCAGTTGCAAAGCCAAAACTCTCTTCATTAGTATCCAGATATCGTAAGCGATGTATTGCAAGACAGTTTAAAAACTAAACGCTTACAACGCTTCGCTAGGGACAGCAGTTGGTCGAATTTGAGCCGTTTGTTCATGTCTTTGTCCACGTCCATGTCCATGGCGATAGCGTACGGGCAGTGCTCCTAATCGATTCGAACATATCGAACTCAAATGGGTTCGAATGACGCCCTTAAGTTACAGATCTCTAGATAATTCGAGTCGTTCGATTAAGAGGAGCTCCAAACTGCTTGAATACGTTGAGCTCACATTCAACGAACCAGAGCGATGCCCATCCGCAAACTCCACAACCATTGTTGGGTGCGATCCTGGTATTGCTAACGCCCTTACGTTTTCCTCGCTGGACCCTTACAACCCTAACTTGCGGCAAACGTTAAAGGTGAGAAGTAGGTTCCTGTACCTTCCCGTCCTCCACTTCAATCACCTGCTGAACAAAAGGAAGCGTGAAAAAGGAATGATTGAGGTTGAGAGCGCCATCCCTGTATTTGGAAGGGATACGTACAATGAGTGCTTTCAATGGATGAACGAGGAGTCCTAGACACAGACAGGATCAAAGAATTTGGATGTGCTTCAAGAGTTCTACGAGTCCAGATGACACCTAAAAAAAATGGGACTTACGAAAGGCTCAACGAGCTACGTTCGACTACGCGGTACAGCGAGTGTCGTCGGCCTAGGGTCCTTTGAAAGTAGTAAAGGAGTTCCCAGCAAGCACACTGCAGTAACGAGACACCTTGTCACACAGATATGGCTTTTTTTTAAAAAAATAAGAAAAAGCTGGAGAGCCATAGAACCCTTGCTGATAAATGACTGCCATTTGAAGCGCTTAGGTCAAAGCACGAGGACACTTCGCTGTAGGGGCGCACGAATTTTACACCAGCGCCCGCTGTCCCCGACTTCTCTGCGATAGCTTTTTAGAAGCGGTGTACCCTCGCTCTAAATATTGCTGGACATGTAAGGTATTCTTCGGCCGTGACGCAGTAGAAGCGGAAAACATCGCAAGAATCGGTCTTGCACAAATTGAGAGGCAAGGGAGACCTGCAAAGTACAAGCCCACGGAAGAGTCGCCTGCTCCGGCTGCAAAGCGCGCAAGACACTAGGCACAAGTATTTGGGTGCCGGCACACCCACAAGAATTTGTAAGTTCTGTTTATTTCCGTCTCCTGTATCCTTTCTACCTAATCTCTTGTCCCTGAATTTCTGGACTAACTTTAAATGCCTTACATATTAACAGATAGTACCTGCAATTCATTTAGTAAGAACCCTTGGACTCAACACATTTCCCAAAATCTAATTGTCAGAAACTATGCAAATTGTTGGACGTGTATCGTTGGTGCAAAGACAAAACCAGCGGTTCTGCTTTATTTTGTTATTTATCTATTAATATTTTCCTTTAAAAAAAAAAAAAAAACCACTGTTCCCAACGAATCAAAGCACCAGACCGGGGCGACCGTGAGCGAAGCCACGGATCGCCTGCCTAGTAAATAAATAAATATATAAAACCCTAGAGTCTGCCCGTGATCTTTTCTTTTGCGACCATTCCATAGGGTATAGCGACCTCCTCACCTAGAATAAAGCGATGCACGCCTGAGGCGTAGCACACCATATATCTGTGCCAATCCATACCTTCTTTGAGCCCGCTCTTGAGCTCGCTTTTGAGCTCTTCAGGTGCAGCATCGTCAAGGGCCAATGTATTGGTCACATCAAAGAACCATTGGTTTAAGGTAAAGGCTTTGAAGTCGATGATCAGATTCTTTGCCATGATGATTTGACGCTTGAGCTTCTCATTATCTTTGTGCTGATCCAAAGTTCGGATCAGCTCTCCAAAGCGGGCTTCAAATCGACGTTCAAATTCTGCAGGAAGGTAAAAATCGCACCGAATGTCATCTGAGATCCGTTGACTTGGTGGTCCAGCTACGATAAGGTATGAATTCAAATACGTTTTAAACTCACCCCAGGTGATGGGATTAATACAGCTGGTGCCGACATGATATATGCGAGGCTCTGTGAGTGTGCGATCAGCAGTCGTGGCGGAGAGAAGGGTCGTTTTGACCACAAAATCGACAGGAACTAGGTCTGTTTTAGTGGACTAGAAGGTTATTGTGAAAACATAGAAACACTCATCAATATTTGCCTTGACTTTGATAAATATAGCGCTCTTTCTTTCTTTCTTTCTTTCTTTTTTTTTTTTTTACTGACTTCTGCTTAATTACCTCGTTACCGATCCATTCTTGAATTAGACCGATCGAACCAGCCACAATCGCTTTGTTGGTTGCAGCAGACCCTTCTACCCATCCAGGAACTGGTTCCTTGTAGGCAGCAGTGACAATGGCAGGGCGGACAATGACAATAGGGAGAGCCATATCCCTATATCGGCTCTTTATCAAATGTTCTGCCAAGGACTTGGCGAATGTGTATGTATTGGGGTAAGCCTTGAGGACCACAGATTCCTCATAATCTTTTATCTCTTTGGAGGACATCTTGGTGGACAGCATATCATAGATGGCTTCAGGATCATCACCAAGTGGGTGCGGATAGATGATTTCGTCAATATGTTGCTCAAACATGGGTGCGTTGACAAAGCAAGTCGAGATATGAACGATGGCAGCTAAATTTTTGCAGCCCTTGGCAATTTCGAATATGCGGAGAGGGCCATTTGTATTTATCTGAAAGAAAAAGAAAGAAAAAGAAAAACAAAATAAGTTATCTACTGCGTGTTGTTTGACAGGTATTGTTACTCTTGTATTTCGTATATTTTACCTCAAGGGCAGTCTTCAACGGGTCATTGAATTTGATAGAGGCAGCGCTGTTGATGAAAACTGTGGTATCTTCCTGGACCATAGCCATATCCTCGTCTGAGAGACCCAGATGATTGGCAGAAATATCTCCCTTCACAGGCACAACCTTGCGGACAATCTTTTCTTGAAACTCTTGAGCACTTGAGAATTGGGACTTGACAGTATCAAAAATCCTGCTGCTAAATATATTCTCAATACGATCTTTCAATGTCTTCTTCCCCGAGACCCTGATCAGCAAGTAGATCCTGATGTTTTCATAAAAAAACAAAACATTAACGCTTGTCTTACAGTCGAACCTGATACTTGAAAAAAAAAAAAAAAAAGCAAAAGAAAAGGGCACTTACTTTGTGATCTGGGGGAAAGAACGCAGTAGCTTCTCCAAGATGGCCTTGCCAATGAAGCCCGTAGCACCTGTCAAGAAGATGACCGTGTTTTTATTATAAAATTCAATGGCTTTCGCAGGCCCATACTTGTTTTGTGGAGGTGACATTTCTTTTTTATAATGAGGATAGGTTAGAGGATTGGAGGATATGTTGCTTTGTTCCGATGGTTTGTCTAGGAATTCTCCCTTTTTAATAAATTTTTTCTTCGGTGGATAGAGCTCCTTTACTGTCCATAGCGCATAAATATAAAACTACTCAAGCCAAAAAAGCGACCTTTGATCGGTTATTCATCTACTGTTAAATAAAAGTATACCGGTGGAACTTTACTGCTATTGCTATGTAGAGGACTCGAGAGGAACATACAGTATTGTCTACGAGGACGATAATCTAGACGATGACGAAGATGGTGTTGACTACGAATCCAGTGTTCTTGACTCAGATCCCCAAGGGCTATCAGACGAGCTCGAGTCACCTCCATCCAGTCCGACGATAAATGATTACCAAGATATAAACAAAGAGGAGCTACAAGAAAACTTTCAGCGATTTATGGATGCTTGGGGCAAAATCGATGACCCTCTGTTATTGAAACGCTGGGTTGCAGCTCAAAGGCAATTGGAGCTATTTAACGAATATCGCGATATGACATGAAGTGAATCAGAATGAGTGAAAATGAATGAGAAGAAATAAAGTTTGATATATTTATTGAATTGAAATGAATAGAAGTGAAAATCCACAAATCCGGAAAAAATTCGGCTTGTTGGAAGAAGACTGAACATCAATATGGGTCACTGCCGCCAATGAAAAAAAAAAAGGATTTCAATATGGAGAAAAAATTGGACCTATTTCCAGACAAACATTGGCTTTATTTCCCATTGGAATTTCATGACGTTTTTTCTTTTCCTATTTCGTTTGCAGTTAAAAAAAAAAAAAAAAAAAAAAAAAAAAAACAGTTTACAAACGTACAAGCAAGATACCGACTATGGCCGACCCTCTGACTATGTTCATAGTCATCCGCAAGGATTTGATCAAGGTATCCGTACTACTCTACCCAGTGAGCAGTTGGTCATGTTCATCAAACGCGCCTATTAATTCACTGATTGAGAGTTTAATATGTACTTACTCCTCCACTGGATCCAATAGACGCTTGGCTGGACGACGGGCAGGTAATGATGGTGCTTAATTTATTAAGTACCCTACTTAGTAGCAATTGCGCCTTCAAGCACTGATCAACTAGTGTTTGTATTATTATAATGTCAGTGTAATTGCTCAAGCTTGTCATGCTTCCACAGCAGTCTTGTACAAGACTCAAGAGCTGAAAGATACTCGTGAATATCTTGCAGATTTGAACAACATGCACAAGGTTGTTCTCGAAGTACGTGTTCAAATGCTCTCCGAGAAGAGTAAGGAGGGCAAGCACGTATCAATGTCTTTTTTTTTTTTTTTTTTTTTTTTTTTAACCACACTATACTGATACTCGGTTTTATCTTCCGTATGAATCTCAGGTCAAAAACTTGCCACAATTGGAGTCTCTAGCAGCGAGCCTTTCGGCATTAGACGTCCCCCATGTCACCTGGAGAGAACAGCCTGAAGATATCCTCACATGTCTCTCCACCTCGCCTATCCGGAGGAATCAGGAAGTCAAGGACGCTTTCAAAAAATGTTCTCTATTTAGATCATAACTCTCAACAACAAAGATAATTTGGCCTGATGGTGATCCATAAGACATTCATGATAGTGCAATGTAATGGTGTATGCACCCATGTCCATAACCACGGACTTTTTATTTTTTTATTTTTTTATTTATACTAAAATACATGGTAATATTGGATAGAAATACAAACAAAAAGGGATAAAAATGGCTCTACATAAAAGGTCCTTAATCCATTGAAGAATCTGTTGGGATTTTGTCTGTGATTGAGTCACATAATTGAATCAATTTCTATGATTCAAAAATCAGATACATATTCAGCAAAGGTTGATTCATCAAATTATACCAATCAAGCAACAAAGCAATAATGTGTATTACCTGAATGTCTTTCATAAGGGATTCCTCGCGTAGGCTATTTAAATGATGTCCAGGGACTTGAACCCCTTCCATCTCCCTGTCAAGCCTATAATGAACGACACACAATATTCGTATCAAATCATCTGGACGAAATAAAATACCAAAGAAATAAACCCCAATAGAGACGGGATGGCTATTTCTGCTTACTTTTGAAATTCCTCTGCAAAATCATTACATTCTTGCTCCAATTGCGTGATCTCTCGTTTGTAGATCTTCTCTGCTTGAATCAGCTCTTGAATCGCCTGGTCCAGGGTTAGGTGCTTATCCACATCCTATGATCAAATTAAATAAATGTCATAACCAAACCGGTCAGGCTTGAGCTTTGTGCTTATTGATCTTTATGGTAAACAAATACGGCATCAATACCTCTATGTCCACATCATCATCTGTGGAGATACCCCTGTCTATATCCCCATTATCATGCAGTCTTAGTGTCTTGGAGGTGTCCACATCATGTCCACTGTTTGAATCTAATAAAAGGGGATTCCGTCTGACCTCAATGTCGATATTCTTACGGACCTTTGTCCTAGTTTGATGCCGTGCATTTAGGTAGGTTCGATAGAGGTCCTTCACTTCTGGGTGCGAGCGATACTGACTAGGGAAAAACTGAATGAACTGATTTAGAGTCACGACATCGTGTAGCTCATTTCCTACAAGGAAATTTGTGAGCAAATCTTTCTCTTTCATATTAATGTCGAGACAGGAATGTCGAGTCAACATTCGTCTGCGAGCTAAAGCTTCTGGACCTTACATCTCTGTGGCTTTTCTAAATGTCGTGTTTCTCAATGAAAGGAAAGATTCCATTTCCCAATTCACTACAGCTATTGTTCACCTTGCAAATCCACCATGGTCGCCTCGGGATTCACAGACACACATCGCTTGTTCCTCCAAGCAGCAATGTCTCGCCGAATTATGACCGAAGTAGTTGCTTTGGACATTTATGCAAGAGTTTGTCAGGCTACAAATGGCATGTTTTAATTCTATTTTTATTACTGTTATTAAGAAAGTTAGTGGCAAATTAATATACTAATGAATCAGGAGCCCTTTTTATACAATATCTTTTACAGTGTGATTAACGGAAAACCTTGCTTGATTTTGTACAAATTGCATAGATCGATTCGATCGGGAGCAATTCTCTGACTTTGTAGATCAGTTGAACACAGGACTTAATAGTGTGGAGCTAGAGTTTCGCAAGGCACAGGATGAAGTCACAGGAACACCTGTTATTGCGCTTGTAAGCACCCCTTTTGTTGCTGTATTGTCATTCATATCCAAAGCGGGTCACCGGGCGCTTGATACATTGCTTTTGACGCATTTCCTATATTTTACATCGACATTATTTTTCTTCTTTTTTGAAAACAGACAAATACCAATGGCCAAAAGATTGCCCAAGTGGCAACAGGGTATACTCCCACAGAGCTAGAGTACTTTAAGCACCTAGTAGGTTCCAACAGGATATGGAAGGGACGAAGTAACATTAAAGGTGTTTGGATTGACAAGCTGCTCACAGTCTATAATCAATTATTGATCGTTGTTCTATTATGTAGTTGGATGCAATAGTGATGGCTGACGACGAGACATATTGCATCAGTGCTACAGCTGCATTACATGAAGCAGGACATCTCAAGAACAAGGAAAATAAAGTGCTGGTGTTGACAAAGCGAGATGCGGAGGCTCTACTAGACAGATTTGTTGCCGATAAGTGGTTTATCAAGTCGGCGTATGTAATGTCTTTATTCGTTCTGCTGGATTTTATCGATTCTACTGATCTTGCATTAATATGACTTGGCTTTTTTTTTTTTTTTTTTTTTTTTTTAATGCACATCATCAGTGCAGGTGCATATTCTCTGTCGATGAGATCACTACTTGAACTTCAGACATACCTCAAAGAAACATATGGAGAACAGATCCAGGAATGTACATTATGCATGGAGATTATCACAAAAGGTCAACGTTGTTCAGTTGCTGCGTGCTCTTCCAGATTGCATCAACATTGTGCATCCACATACTTTAGGAACATGAATAATCCAGTCTGCCCAACGTGTCACAGTGCGTGGTCAGGAAAAGTCTTAATTGGACTCTCCGATAAGATGTCAGCGCCATCCAAGGTCCAGAGACGAGCGAGGAGGACGGCAAATGGAGCTGCTGCAATAGCTGGTGATAATGAGGATGAAGATATAGAAAGAGATGAAGAATAATGAAAGCCACTATAATAATATTCATCTGCATACAATCTTGATAAAGATCCCTTTCGCATATAATATAATGTATTTTATAAAAGTAAAAAAAAAAAAAAAAAAAAAAAAAAAGAATCGCAAATAGATTGACCAATTCAAGTAAAGATTAGCTTGTGAACAAGATTCTTAAAGACATTGTTGCACAGAGTGAGCAGTGTGCATGTGCACAATGAGAAAATAAGAATACGTAGACAAGGGCGAAGCCACGAGCATATTTTTCGATTTTTTTTTTATGCATTCTTTCCATTGTGACCTTCGCGTCAAAAAGTCTTTTCATGCATGCCTCGGAATTGTCAAGGGCTAATGCTCTCTCACGTTATGCATCTCACTATCTTCGCCTTGTGATGACACCGTCAAGGAGGAGAGAGTATTTTGATGCCTGGGCTATAACCAACGCTTCATATACAGCAAGGACATTCACCAGTCATACCAAATCACCTGTAGAAAAGTCCAGTCCAAAGACGTTAGATCCAGATAAGATCAAGGGACCCGGTGGCCTCACTATGACCCAGATTGGAAGATTAGTCAAAGAAAGCCGTACTAGGGATTTAGAATACCAAGCAAACACAAAGGCGAAGCAGTCTTCAACATCGAATATTGCAGAAAATAAAAAGTGAGAATATTTGCGATTAGTATCAATAATATATATAATAAAAGATATATCTGAATACAAGAGTTTACCATTTTCATATTTATTTATTCTCACTTAGAAACTATTTAAGAAATTGTTTATTTAAAGCTCATCCTTAGTCGTATGTGACCCCTCCGTATCTTTGAACGGCATTGTTTGCTGACCCTGGTTGTTGGAGATGTTAATATCTTCTAATGATGCTTGCTGCTGCTGAGTCTGACGAGCCGCCTTGAGCTTAGCATTCACTTCTTTCGCAAACTCTGTGGCCTCATTATCCAAGCTCTCCCACTCCTTGATCTGACGTCTTGCTCGGTCCAACTTGGGTTCTTTAGTCAGAGGGTTGTTGCACTATAAATAATCCAATAATATTTATCGTTAACCATGAATACCTGGCATTTGAAGAAAGTTTTTTTTTTTTTTTTTTTTTTTTCCAACTTACCAGATCAATTGTCTTGGCTTTTGCAAGGCCTTCATCGCCACACCAAGTCTCGCACCATAGCCACTCTTGGGGCAATGAAAAGATGGGGACCTCTGCTTGCATGTTGTTTGGAAGATCTTGATCCAGATTCGCAAGCGAATGTGGATCCCGAGTCAATTGCTGATAATGGTTTCGCAGACGATCGCCTGCCTGCATTTGACGGAACTTGACTAGATCAACGACATAAAGTGCAGAAATATGGTATGGCTTCCCTTGGAGATGTTCCTTCCAATAGCCCTGATTCCAGAATCGGAACCCTTCCATCTCCTTTCGGTCCTGGCACATGGGTGTATAGCCATATGGCGCACCATGCAAGTCCAAGTCAACTAGTTCTTTCATGTCTGTGCGCACAATCTAATGTTTACAAAAATGAAGTATCGGTGTATCTCCTGTTATTAAAGGGTGAAAAAAAGATAAAATGATAACAATAATAATAAATCTTCTTTTTGTTATACATTAAAGCGAAATACAACCTACTTGATCAGCATCAACGAAGATGATTTTGTCAAGGTCCAAGGGGAACAGGACATCAAGGAACAGAATCTTGTATGCCCAAATGATACGCTGCTTCTCCGTTTGTGCGCGAAGCCAATGAGGCCAGTTGTATGTGACCAGCTCATAATCAAAGCCGTACTTCTTAGCCATGTGTGGGATGAAATCCTGACGATCGAGGAGACATTAAAACCATAGATGGCCTAGATTAGGCTATGATCGGAGAAAAGAAATCTTTAAAATGAATAAACAAAGCAACGACATTACTCACCTTGAAGGATGGTGACAAGAAGTCCTCAATGAACCAGAACTTGACCCGGCTTTCTGTGTTCTTCATAACACTGAGGATCATGATTGACAAGAAGCGTTCGTACAAGTGTCCGGACGCAACAGAGAAAATGTTGATATCTGCTGTTTCCTTGGCGCGGGTTTTGACATTTTTACCAGTGAATCCCTTGAGACTAGAAACCATCATAAAATTAGCTGAGAGAATGAACTCGGCCGATACCGGGAAAAAAAAAAAAAAAAAAAGCAAAGGCACTCACGTTGTTTTGATAGAGTCCCAGATTCCACCACTTCTATTAGATGATTCATCTTGAATATTGGCCTGTTCCATACCAGGGTTACGGATCAAACGAGGATATAGAACTAACCCCTCGAAATTAGCAATGACCAGATCTCGCTTATCATTCTTGATGCCAGCGCCGATAACCCAACCTTCACTTCCAATACTCTCGATCGAGAAGACCTCCGTCGTGCGACCAGGCCTCAAAACCATCTCCCAAACACCG
This sequence comes from Lobosporangium transversale, assembly GCF_002105155.1. Lineage (NCBI taxonomy): Eukaryota > Fungi > Mortierellomycota > Mortierellomycetes > Mortierellales > Mortierellaceae > Lobosporangium > Lobosporangium transversale. The sequence goes on along the minus strand of NW_019028982.1, from coordinate 1,272,604 downwards.
GGGTTCGCTTTGAGCTGGAAATAGCCCATATTGGCCATCACAAGTGTATCTGCCACATGGGGTTCCGATTTGGTTCCAAGGATAAACTGAGCGCCCTTGGGTGGAGCCTGCTGCGTCAAATCACGCGCGAACCCTTCAATTAGGATATGACGCAGTTCAAATTCTGCCTTTACACCAGATTTGCGAGCAGATCCTGTCAGACTTGACAACTTGAGGTTATCGAGATCGTGAATGCATACTTTGGGCATCACAACCCAAGCAGGGTTAACATCAACACCTAATGTAAGTAGTGTAGCCTCGGGAAGCCCAGCAAAATAGGCGGAAGGCGGGACAATCTCACTGAAGTGAATCCGGACAGCATTGATAAGTAAATAAGTAACCGAATCCATAGCATTCTTTACGTTGTACACAGTGCCTTTTTTTTTTTTTTTTTTTTTTTTTTTGTTCTTAGAATAAAACTTACCCATTGGTATCAAATTTTAGTTCAGGCTCTGCCACATAGCGATAGAACCTCTTAATAGGCGCCTCATTCAATTTGAGATGAGGCATCAAAATAACGTCAATTCTAACATCCTCCAGTCGAGAAAGCACCATTAGGATAGGCGCCCAGCGCTGCGTCAATTCACTTGCTGGATCAAGGATAGCAGTGAAGTGGAATAGGATTGGGTCATTATCAGCATAGACAGTGGGGTTCACCGTAAATCCACTAGAAGAAGAGTTACAAAAAAAAAAAAAAAAAAAAAAAAAGAGGTGAGGACGAGAAATGATAAACCGTATATATCAATTGCAAAGAAATAAAGTTGGCATTATAAGTAAGCCAGATTCTTGCCTGACAAACAAAACACTTACGCGTGCTCGAAATCCAACTCTTCAAAGAAACGTTCTCTGGACACTAAGGGCTGGTTAATATCATAAAGACCCTGATCCGGTTGTTGGCCAGCACGCAAGAGAATCGAAGACGCCTTCATAATATTGCTAATAAACCAAGCAAGAGTTACAAAAAGGAATGGAATGTTGGAATATCTCATAACTATATACACCAAAAACAATTAGAAAAAAAAAAAAAAAAAAAAAAAGATGTATTTTTTCGTACCTAGAAGTCGTAGCAATTTGTGCGTCTTCGAGTGTTTTCTTAACCTTCTCAACACGCTGCTCCTTCTCGTAGTTGATCAGCAACCTGAAATCATCTGCGTCAAATGTATCATGGATAGGGCCAACGACCTAGTGATTTTTTTTTTTTTTTTTTTTTTTTTTCAAGAGTGGCGAGAAGTTCAGTACGATCCAACCCCAAATTCCTTTTTCCACATGCTAGCCATATTCATTATATTCGTAGCATACCCTGCCGTTGGCTATGATATAAGCTTCGCCTTCATTAGCCTTAAGCGTGTCTTTCAGGAACAGATGCCTTGCTCGGTCGCTCTGTTCTTCTAACCCCTTTGTCCCTTCAAAAGCGATTGCTGCAATTTCAGGATGGTCACCGCTTGCAATCACAAAGCTTTCTGAGAATGGTTGTCCATCATTGATTCCCTGCAAAAGAGTCCTCCAAAATCCTAGGGGTAATATCTTTCTGTCAATGCAGGATTGGCGGACAAAGTTTGCAAGAGAAGGTAATGTTTCTTCTGAATACTGTCCGTTCTGGATGAAAGCAAGTCGAACTGGATACTCGTTAGCCTCTAGAGCACTCAAGGCTGCTAACCCAATTGCTAATCCTTGCTTGCTGTCAAAGTCAGCGGCGATGTGAAGTGTCAATGCCTGGTCTGTGCTTCCGTCTACATCAGAAGCAAAGAAAATTTCCGTTAGAGACAATAAGCTATAAATGAATGTATAACAGGACCAATGGCAGAAATAAATCAAAGTATAGAATTACCAGCTGTGAAATAGGATAGGCTGTCGACAAATGGGGATTTTTGACCTTGAACAAGATCAATAATTTTGGGGGGGGCGTCATCGCTAACGAAGACATAGGGGTTACGGCGAGGATGCACTCCGGGCAAAGTTAATAAATATTCATACACGTCAACACTGTCGTTCAACTCTCCTTGCATTAAACGACTGATCAAAAAGCCTGTCTGTCGAGGTGCTTGGCTCATTAAATGTTGACTGTGGTCCTATTAAAATAAATGGTAAAGGATGAAATGAAAACCTGCGCAATGAATAAAATCAAGATGTACGAAGATTGGATAAATTGATAGGGAGTGTACCTCATGCCATGCAAAGAACTTGCCATTGACGAAATGCGATGGAGCGGTGATCCCAATCTGTTCTTCCATAGCTCTTACAGACTTGAGCCAGACTCGATAGATTGAATCTGGTGCAATAACCTCATCATACATCAGCTCAGGAGTTTCCGATGTTTTGAGCTTGGGTAGCTTGCTCGAGGCCTCAAAGGCTTTGCGCGCAGCGCTCGGGATGTCATCACCTGCTTGTACATGAAGGATGATGGTCTAGGTTTGAAGCATATAGTGGTGTACTTTGAGTATACCTGTTGAATATCTTTGATGGACATGCGTCTTACAAAGGGACTAATAAGAATCATACCTGTTTGACAAACTCAATACCGCCCCTTACACCATGGCGGCTTACTAGATGCCTCCACAGCATTGCCATTTTGACATCTATGGTAAACAGAAAAGAGGTAGGAAACACCATGATACCATTGTTAGAAGTAATAATTTACAATAAAATAAAACCGTTGAATTGATCCAGTCCTATTTACCTTCGCCATTATCACTTTTAACTAGAGGGAGAACGCCGAATCGAAAAGGCACCATCCGTTGGATAAAATTAAAGATCTCGAATCCGATAACCTCGAGTGATCGAGGTGAACTAAGATCTAGGACCAGCAGTGAGTTAATGATATTCTTCCGAATCTGGTGGAACTGACCATGGTATAAGGGTCTGTAGAGCGCTTCTAACCCCGGCCAACCTCTGTATCGCTGATCCTTCTCCAGATCATTAAGCCAAACAATTAGGTCCTTTTCCTCTGACTTGTCTCGCACATCAAAAACCCCCGTGGGGACTTCGGCCCCAGAATCCCCCTTAGCTGCAGAGGTGAAGTCAGTCAGCAAGTCAACAGCCTTCTTGGTGGACACTCCAATGGTTGCAAAAGACCCAATTGCATCTCTTTCACGACGGAGCAGACGAATTAGGCTAGTTTGCGTTTCAAGTTATTGATGGAGTATTAGTAAGAGAATCCTCAACGAATCCCTGTACATCTTTATAGTGATAAAAATGGTAAGCAAGCATTATGCTTCGGAGCATACTTGAAAGGATTCATCTTGTGGTGCGGCACAGGCTGGTTGTTCAGCCATATTTTTGGGCTGTTCTGACCACTTGCTGTCTCCATATTTTTATAGAAAGCTCTACTCAATGTCTCATTTAAAGTAATTTTTGAAAGCTTGCGTTGATACTTTGGGAAGTCCTGTGAAACCGCCACAAGAGCTTTGAGGGGGTCCTCGGACTGAAGAACAAACTGTGCCGTCAATTGGTCCAATGCTGGATGAAAGTAGGTATGAGGTTAACATCACCAAATTATGGTATCGTGGATTCGATAGATTTTTTCGCTTATAACCGAGTCTATGACCTACATGGAAGATCCTGCTCACTGACTGGCTCAACTGATGGGGGTCCCTCGCCTTCAAAGAGGATCTGCTCCGTGTCCGCACTAAAAACAGTCTGTCCAAATGCGCTATCATCATCATTATGTCCAAGATCCCTATCATCTATAACAATATAGTCGGTATTCTTGAGCGCTAGCTCGACGCCATATCCTGCTAAAGAGAGCGGACGTTCAGAAGCATTGGTAACGGAGGGTCGGTATCTGATCGAGTATTGCAGGCCATGCTCAATAGCAAGAGTGTCTAGGTATTTCCGGAACTTTGTGAATTCACCATCATAAACATCTGCATACAAAATGGTAAAGAGAGAAGGGTCGTTCCGAGATGATTGAACGTGGTCTAGATCCATTGTTGTCGGCTTTGAACTTGCTCTAATTGTCAAATGTTTCGAGGCCGTTAGTGTAAATCCCTACACTGTAGTTTTTGACAGCATTTATCCACAATGTCCATATGAAGAATATTTACTTTTTAGAATACTGATCAAGTCCTTTTGCGACAATTGCCTCGAGTTCGGATGCTGTACAGACCTGATGATCGTACCAATCTACCCACACATTGCAATTAGGGTCGAATCCGCCTTTTGAGGCCCTATCAGGTACAATAGTCGAGTTGTAGAGGTGGTAGTGAGCCTCGATCCATGGAGCTGTAGTGTGCATGGCCAGTGACCATTTCAAACTTGAGATAGCCTGGCGGTGGAGATGACCTTGACTCTGGATGATTTCCAAGCTCTTGCCGTAAAGGTCCTGAGGGGAACTGACGGTTTTCAGAAAGTCAGGGCTGGTCAATTGACGCATCAATGGGTAGTACGAAGTCCTATTTTCCACTGCCACAGCCTCCCTAGAATATTCACATAAAAATAGTAGAGAAAAAAAGGCTGGGGTTAGATAAACAGGAAAATGACGCGTCATAACCTTCGCAATTGATAGTATGTGGCCGATATCATACAGGATTTCAAGCAGCAAAGGTGGTGCGGCCCAAGGAGTGTGAATGGAAACTTGGATGGGAGGAGAATGATCTGCATGGGTCATGACCTGCAATGTGACCAAGGCAAGGGCCAGGACAGATGTCCGTAAAGGTGACCCAAGAGGACGCATGCTGACTTTTCTTTTCTTTTTTCTTTTTTATCTCTTTTTTTTTTTTTTTTCCTTTTCAGTAAATGATGGAGAAAGAAAGAGAGAAAGATGACTCGAATATATTCCAAGGAAGCATTGACATATCTAATTGACGCCAGAACGAACATCCGTTGGACAGTCGCGATTGGCCGTCCTAAATGTGACTGCATCTCCCTTTGGCAGTAGGGCATTGGCAGTGGCGCGTCTCATATTGTAAGAATATGGCGTCCAAGGGAATGTGGGAGAGTCAATGCATTTCATTATTCTGCAATATCAATGTCTTTCAAACCCTGCTATCAATCGAGCCTCTTTGTGAATGACCCATTGTTTAACACTGCAAGTTGTGTCGAAGGATTATTCCAAAATGCTCAATACAATAACCAATAAATAAATGTGTAAACTTATAACGTTCTTATGCTGAGCCTATTCTCTCAATGCACTGATCCATGGTGTCACTGCGTAGCACAAAACGAACTATGAGATCTTTATTTCTTTGGTCCATCAATCCTTTTTTTTTTTTTGCATCCCTTTTTCGAACCATTAAACATGCATTCAACCATTACTACACCTAGCCCTCGTGTCCTCAGTATCCAATCACATATCGTTTCGGGTTACTGTGGCAACAAAGCTGCTACTTTTCCTCTTCAATTGCTCGGATTCGACGTCGATGTTCTTAACACCGTCAATTTCTCTAATCACACAGGTCCGTCCTTGCATTCATGTCATTCCAACCATGTTGATTGTCAACGCTTACTAATGTCTCTTTTATATATTTTGCCCCTTTCAGGCTATCCATCATGGACTGGTGAGAGAGTTACAGGTTCTCAAATTATGAAGTTATATGAGGGCCTCCAGATCAATGGACTTGTAGAGTACACACACCTGTTGACAGGTAGGTCTGGCATGACAAGCATCAACATGTATAAAGAAAATAAACGATGGCGTTTGAGGATACAACCCGATTCGTTGTATTTTAGATCGGCTCTCTAAACTTTTCTTTTCCTCAGGATATATTGGCAGTGCACAAAACCTCACCGCAGTAACTAAAATCATTTCACAACTGAAGGCTCTTGGTGACCCTTTCTTTGGTAATGAGTAGCAAAAAAAAAAAAAAAAAAAAAAAAAAAAGATGCTACAATGTAAAAACCACTTTGTTGCCTTTAGATAATTTGCTGAGTGTGAAGAGGAACATCTTTTGCAATACATAAATAGTTCTCGATCCGGTTATGGGTGACAATGGACAATTATACGTCCATTCAGATGTGATTCCTTTGTACAGAAAACTCATGAAGTACGCGGATGCCATTACCCCAAATCAGTTTGAGGCAGAGTAAGTTTACCGCCCTTATTGTGCTTCGCTCTATTTAAACAAATGGCTTTCAGTATTTCTGTATTAAGCATGGATACATCTGAACAATCCTTCTCCGCACAATAACATAGAGTGCTTACAGATCGAAAGATTACTGATATCAAGTCGTGCTTGGAGGCAATTGATATACTTCACACTGCTGGAGTAGAGAATGTAGTCATCACATCCGTCTCTCTGTCTCCAGAGGATATTGCTGCAAATACTGAAGGAAAATCTAACGAAGAGCCGCATGGCAAGCAAGGCGAAAAAGCAGATAATTTGCCGATGTATTGTGTCTGCAGCAGTAAAGAAGATCAAAGAGTATTTGCAATTGGGTTCCCAACCTACGACGGATACTTCACAGGAACAGGAGATCTTTTCTCAGCATTACTTCTCGCTCGACTGGATGAGACCCTCCAAGAAACTCAAGCAAGCAGCGCTCAAAATGGAATCGAGCAGTCCAAGGCACAATATGTGACGCCTCTTGCAAAGGCGAGTCTTAAAGTGGTTGCAACAATGAAGGCAGTGGTATTGCGAACATTTTCGGCGCAAAAAGAGATCACAGGGAAACCCATTGACAAGGCGCAGGCATCATCTGCTGCCGTGGTAAAACGATGCGAATTGCGTCTGATCCAGAGCAAGAAAGATATTGAGCAGCCGAATGAAGAAGAGGTCGTAGCAATCGAGCTGCATAGAGTGTAAAGACAGAAGAATGTATTAAATTAGAAACGCCCCCTTGGATGACAGAGATATCTCCCCTTCATTTTAGACTAGAGAGACATACATATTAGAATTTGTTCTTAATACCATATCATATGAGCATAAGCGCACCAGTAAAAGAATGGACCTTTGACGGCGGAATATTTCCGACCCCTCCGTTGATGATCTTCAAACATCAAGAAGAGAGATTACGAACAAGTACCTTTGCTAACTTTACATTGTTCTACGTGATGTTCATACATGGTTTATCATAATAGAAAGCTGTGCTCTGGTGTTTCATTCGATTAAAATGATATACTAAATTGCTAAAATGAATGGATTTTCAACAGCGCTGACATGCGAGAACTGCCCTAAAAGGAGGAGAAGAGCCAACATCGAAAGGATCAAAAGGCAAAGTTGCTGTAACCGCTTGACTGCCGTGAGCCTATTTATTTAGACCAACTTCATTTTCTTCAATACTTCCACGCTATTCTAATAATCAAATCAGTCAAATAATAAAGAAAACCCCCCCCCCCCCCTCTCCTTCCGCAAATTAGATCAGCTAATGGTGAGTGTCTCTTGGCTATCAATTTAAGGCATCCTCATGTATAAAGCGTCAAAGCCACGTTAAACTGGAGCGCCTCTGATAGTGCAAAGGCCCCTTCAATCCCGATTGAGTTACCCTTCAAGTCCACAGTGGTCAATGCAGTGTTCGTCGCCAGTGCCTCTGCTAATGCCAGAGCTCCTTCAGTCCCAAATGCATTGAAACCCAAGTTCAAAGTGGTCAAAGTATTGTTGACCATGAGTGCCTCTGCTAATGCCACAGCTCCTCCATTCCCGATTGGGTTCCAACTTAAGCACAAAGAGATCAAAGCCGTGTTAGTCGTCAGTGCCTCTGCTAATGCCAGAGCTTCTTCCTTCCCAAGTGAATTGGTCCCCAGATTCAAAGTACTCAAAGTCGTGTTGACCTTGAGTGCCTCGGACAGTGCCAGGATTCCTTCTTTCCCTATTGAGTTACACTCCAGGTTCAAAGCGGTCAAAGTAGTGTTTGTCTCGAGCGCCTTTGACAGTGCCAGAGCTTCTTCATCCCCAATAAAGTTATACTTCATGTCCAAAGCGGTCAAGGTTTTGTTAACCTTGAGTGCCTCTGACAGCGCTACAACTCCATCATTCCCGATCGAGTTGTATCCCAAGTCCAAAATAGTTAAAGCCTTGTTAGTCTTGAGTGAATTTATAAGTACTAGTAATTCACTGGCTCCAATTCCTCGAAAACTCATCTCGAAGGATAACCTATGGAGATGTGACGATCTTTTGGGTTGTAAGTTGAGAAGCTTTATGAGATCCGGAGATAGAACAATATGAATCATTTTCATCTTGCAGAGTCCTATGATGCGAACAAGTATTTCATATCGCATGAATATTGAAAGTAGTTCCCTGCTGGCGCTTCCTTCGCTTGCTTGAAACCATTGAAGCCCAAGCCGGAGAATCGATACACTTGATACCTTTAAGACATTCTCAAATGCTTCAAGCTCAACCTCGGTCCAATCCCAATCGAATGTGATATCCAACTCATAAACACGTCTTGCATTGGTTAGGATCGTGAAGAATTTTTCAGCTTTGGTTCTGGATTCCAAAGTGACAATCACTTTACCAATGTACGCGTCATATTTACCACCATTGGCCATTACTGCACTTTCAAACGCCTTCTGTTCTTGCTCTTTTAACGTCGGACGATAGTGATCGAGGCAAACCCATTTAAAATGCCCTGTTCCGGTCGCAACCCTGTACAAATCGTCAATTTGTCTGTCATCATTGTTGGTTCGAAGAAATGTTCTCAGCTCTCGGAGCTCAGCTCTCTCAAGTCCTTCATAGTCATCGATTGTATTGATGTTGTTCAAGTCCGGATGCTTCTTAGAGAGCGCATCCATATAGCCCATTAAACAGTCGGTACCGATATCGATTAAACTTGAGTCTGGTGCTGAAGAAGCAGACGAAGGCATTCCCAACTTGAGCCAATGTAAGAGGATGAGCATATATTTTCCATACTTCCTGACGATTCCTGTGCAATCTCGGACTTCGTATCCGTCATGTTTGGTAATATGGATTTGACTCTGGCTACTTTTGCCGGGCATTGTGGTGTGGCCACCAGATTCACAAAGGAAATGGAGACGGAACTTGTTCTTCAAGACATCCGCTGAGTCCCATCTGGGGCGGTCGACAGGCAAAATTATAAATAATCGAGGAAATGGACATTCGTGAAGCTCAAAGTTCTGGGAGAGGATAGCATGAGCACGCTTTTGAAGGCTGGCAAGTCTGTTGAGGGCTTGACTTTGCATTCTGTCGTCCTTTTCCCTAGTCCCAGATAGTAGCCCAAGCATCTTGTCTTGCAACTTGAGCATCTCAACATCCTTCTCTTTAGCCTCCGACAGCAGACTAACTATCTTATCGTCCTTTTCTTTGATTTCCAACAGCAGACTAACTATTTTATCATTATATTCTCTGACCTCCAACAGATTGACCAGCTTGTTGTCTTTTTCTTTGGTTTCCAGCAGAGCAATCTTGGCATCCTTCTCGCTGGCCTCCAATAGCAACTTTTCAGCCTTTTCAAAGTTGAAGACGATCGTCTCCTTTTGTGCGTCGGTGAGCGTAAACGAGCTGAGACATTCAATCAACTTTAATAATGGTGAAAGAGGATCCTGAGAGACCAGATTTGCCGAATTTTTTAATGTAGGCAAACGAATGGTGGCGTTGCTGCCGTTGTTACTGTCGCTGGGCTGCGGTACATCTGTAATGACATCCAGGATCTTGTAAGGATAAAATGCAATGCGCAGAGGTTCGATTCTAATAAAGAGATACACCAGATTTAGTTCCTTTATCTTTTTCAGAGACAATTGCGATTGATAAGGCGCACGATAATTAATAACGCACCTGTTCCCATTAGGGTCTATAAGGAACGGGATGGGATCCCCGTCCAACTTGAAGCGCAATGCATCTGGAAACACGTCTTGAATGTCTTGCAAACTTACGTAGCAAGACGAGTTGACATTGCTTGCAAAGGTGGAAGCAATTCTGACACAAACTTTTTCAATAATGTCGGCCTTTCGGAATTGTTGGTATTGATGCTCTGTCATTTCGGTAACAACTGAATGAGTGATGACAGATGAAGGATTTCCTTAATTCTCTTATGCGATGATCCTTTTCTTTTTCAACTTCGCCACCTGGCGCGACAAGGGCACGACAAGCGCATAACAAAGCAAATCTGTCCCGTTCGCTCAACCCCTGCAGCTCGCTTGGTTTTATGGAGTTGTGCTTGATCAACTGGTCTTGATTGAATTCATTGGTCGCACTTCGATCCAAAGCTTTTTATTGTTCATTTGTGGCCTTTGCTGGGAGTAGAAATGATGCTTCATCTATTGTGGTCAAGCATGATACCTTGTCCCAGAATGGTTGGATATAAATGGCATTATCGTATTCAGTCTATGGCATTTGAGGATCAGTTAACAGTGCACCTTTGCTGGAGATTTTCAGAGGTGAGTTTTGAACCAACAGATCTAAAAGTGAGCTTTGGTGCTTTTTCATCTCGATGCTTGACCTCTTGATCACGTTTAACCTTAATAGAGACAGCTGGACAGTTCTGTTTGGTTTTGCAATCTGGTCGAAAGGAGGAGCCAAAGAACTTTCGATGAATTCAGAACCGACCAATTTTTTCCTAGATTTATCCGATTTTGCTGCTGCGTGGGAGGGTAAAACTGTAAATGGCTATAGTAGAAAACAAAATGCATTATGGTATACATCGCGGTCTTTGGGCTTTGGGCTATATTGATCATTTCCTATTCCAAATACCCTTGCACTGATACTATAGTATTTTTTTTTTGCTCGTGTCAGACTTACCTGGTACTACTATCATCCTCCACTGTTTCCTCGTCAAAGATCTCATACGGCGACTGTGTTGGCATTAAAGATAACAACACATCACTTAGTCGAAGAAGGCTAGCTTTGGATCAGCAAGGGTACGATAAGAGTAAATAAATTGGAATCTTGAGGGCGCAGTCTCCAGAGCCTAGTTTTGGTATTAAGATATTCATTTTCAATCATCACAACAACAAAAAAAAAAAAAAAAAAAAAAAGGGTTTTTTTATATTTTGTTCCTCGACTATTGTACATCTAGTCGATGATTTGATTTTAGTAATCAAATAAGTCCGATGTCGAAAGTACAGTTGTTCATATGGATAGGACTAATTACGGAAGAAGAATGATTGGAGATAGACCAGACAGACATGTCATCTTGCCCGCACAAGTCGATAGCTTCTATGTATTATCCTTTTTTATTTTGTTCATATACTTAGAGCATTCGTCTCATGACTGCATACGGATGTTCAATCGAATCTTACTAATCGCCCTCTCTGTTTTATCCATTTGTTCTTCGAGCATATCCGCCTTACGTCTCGTCATCGGCCCACCGCCTGAAATCGGGATCTTGCTCAGATCCGCTTGTAGCTAATTTAGATGCGGACGAACAGTGGGTAGGTAACAAAGAAGTAAAGAAAGTGATTATTATTTCTCCAGAACCACGGTACAAATGAAACAATGCTAAAACACTTATGTACGTACCCTCTCCTTTTCCTTAATGAGGTGCTGTAGTTGAGTTGTCAATTCCTCAATAGTTTGCATACCAACAGCCACTGCTGCGCCTGAAGTAGTTGCTGAAGACCCTGCAGATCCAAGCGAGTCTTGCAACGATAAACGGTTATTACCCACGTTTCCATTCGCTATGATTCCTGTGATTGAACTAGAGCTGCCACGATGAATCATTCCAGGCTTAGCTTCGATATCTGGGGTTGCTATTCCTGCTACCGATGTGGCCATTCCTCCATGGGTCATAGCAGGTGCCATTGGTGGAAGTGCTGCAGCTTGTACGCCACTCTGGGCTGAGCTTGCATTAATCTGGTTTGACAACAATGATGAAGAGGATGACGAAGCATCAAAACCACGAATAGGCTGAATTCCAGTTGCTAATGACGTGGCTGTAGTCGTCATGGACGAGAATGGGCCAGATGATGATAATGGATGGCCGGGTCCAGGTGAAACCATGTTGTTGTTGCCTATCATATTCAATGGGATATCAGAAGAAGCAGTCATCACCACCGGAGTAGCTCCAACGTTGATGCCATTGCTACCATTTGCGTTATTTTCCACCATCAAAAACGATCCGTTGAGATCACCATCTATAGAAACACGCCTTCCGTATTGGCTGTTCAACCGTTGCTCCTCCTGGAGTTTTTGTTGAAGAAGAACAGTTTGTCTCTGCTCTACCTCCAAACTAGCACGCAGATTGACAATCTCTGTTTGTTGTTGATGGAGCTGAGTTTGCTGCAACTGAATTTGCTGTTGTAGTTGGTGGGATTGATATTGCTGCTCCTGCAGAGCTTGTTCACTAGTTACAGTTTGTTAAAATAAAGTTAGTAAAGGCTCATCATGGTCTTGATGCCACATCGTAGGGGGACATGTCCAATCCTACGACACTTACACTCTTGAGCGTTGCTCTCTTTCCTCGGTTAGACTTTGTTGATGAATCGAAATCTCATCCTACAGCGTACAAAAAGGTGAGGAAATGACAATCAGTAACCACGAAACTTTTTTTAATAAAAAAAAAAAAAAAAAAAAAAAAAAAAAAGGCCCTTCGACATCTCATCAATGTCATGTTGTATAAGAGGAGATGATAGACTAAAAGATTACCTGTAGTCGGACAACTTCTTTCTTGTACTGATGATCTGCAACTTCAGCATTTTCTTGGCATTTTTCATGTTCTTTTACTACTTCTTTGAGAGCGTTGTTATCTCGAATATGGTTCCTATTATTCACCAGCGCATATATAAAAAGAATTTTAAGCGCATGTATCAAAAATAAATTCCTTGAGCACACTTTGTACTAACAAATATAGAAAAACGAAACCACACGTACGCAATAGTATCCTGAAGTTGACTGATCTTGACCAGGAGCTGCCCTGAATCTTCCTGTTCACGTGCTATCTTCGCCTTTTCTTCAGCCAATTCCGTCCTTAATTTTTCGCAGCGTTTTTTCTCTTCGTCGAGTTCCTGTGTAGCTGAAAACAATGATTGATGCACATCCTGAAGCTCTGCTGGGACAACCTGGAGTTCAAGTTGGTCGATCTCATCTTGCGCCTGCGTCAACTTTGTTTCCAGTTCTATGGCCAATAATTATTAGGGAATTTAAAGAATGATGAATAAAAATCTAAAAGGATCATACTGTAAGAAAGGAAGCGAAAGTAACGGGCAGGAGGGTTTTCATGTTTGCAAAATCACCTCTATTGCGAATCTCCAGCTCTTGTAACTTTTGCTTTTGGCTGGCAGCTGCGTCCCCAAGCGCCTTCTCTGCTTTCAATTTCTCCATGTTCAAATCCGCTTTTAAGCCTTCGATCATTTTCTCAAAATCAGAAATACGCGAGTCTACAGCTTGTTGTTGTGAGTCGGCTTCAATCACCTTTGCTTCTGCAGTCTGCAACGAATCCAAGGCAGTCTCGAGATCCCGCTCAAGATCTGAAATTTGTTTCTTCATTTTGTCTGCAACAACTCGCTCTTGCTTATAGGTTTCCAGCTCTATCCTATAGCGGTCTAGTTCTTCTGTTAACTTTAGTATCATCTGGTCGCTCTCGCCATCATTCTCTGCTGTAATCTCTTGTGCAAAAGAAAACGAAGGTGAGGCCGAAACAATAGCTGTAGTTGACTGGTTTCCCATAGCATGATGATTAAGGGTCATAGGTCGAGATAGAGGCGACTGCTGTAATCCCGTTATCTTTCTAGATGGTCCTGATGAACTTGAGAGTCTTGGTGGCGAAAGAGACTCCCGCTGTCGAAGATCCGGCCCCATACCAATAACAGTGGCGGGAGCAGGTGAACGTTGTTTTAGGCCAGAGATAGTGCCAGTTGAAGGCAGAGAAGACAACTTTGAAGGGACAGAAAGACGAGATCTAGGTTGAAGTGCTGGAGAGGGTATACTTGAAGATGAAGATAACGGACTGGAGATAGTACCGGGTTTTCGAAGAGCGGACGGAGATGATGATGGAGTGGTATCGGTCCCGCTCTTATAACTTGGTCCACGGAGTCCACTTGCAATCTTATCATGCTGTGGTACACCACTGGTCCTTGATTTCTGTGCAATAACATTAGTCTCTGAAAAGATATGTCCCATATTTTCTGGACGATCAGCTATGCCAACTTGTCGTCGTGTACTTGCCAACGACAAGTCTGATTGATGATGACGAAGGCTTGTTGGTCGTTTACTGAGTACTGTGGCAGGACTTGATCCCTTATTATCGGATCGTCTCCTCTGTGGTGGTCGGAGGACATTGGTAGCACTATTACTATTGGTACCTGACTGATAACCATGAACACCTTGTAGGGATGTGGAGCGTGCAATAGGGCTACCTCCCTGATGGGATTGTTGGAGCTGTTGCTTCTGTTGAGTCGTTTGTGAGCTTGAGTACGATAATCTTGGTCTAAAGCGGAAGCAAGGATGAGAAAGAGTGAGCGAGGAGGGAAAGAATGCAATATCAGGAGATTAGGTTACTTTGAGCCGTAAAAGACAAATGCGTGAAAGAGCCGGCTAGGAGAGAATAAATGTGGAAGTGAGGTAGACAAAGGAGGAGAGGGGAGGGAGAGGCGATGAACGGGACCAACACCAGATCAACATCAGTATTGAAATAATGTGTGCAATCAACATTACCCTCGCAGCCTTGATTGTGAACTGGCCAACGCAGTCGACTCGTCGTCGCTGTCCTTGAGCATCCGCAACAATTTGACAGAGCCTATTTCATCGCGTGAGACTTTTTTTTTAAAAAAAAAAAAAAAAAAAAAAAAGTCAGCTTTTAATAGTATGCCAATGCCTCAAGTGTGTTCAAGTAGGTGTGTGGTATATTGACAAGGAACGAACAGATATGATAATTGATATGTTTGGGTATTGTTACCATCGGAGAAGGACCGGTCAAGGTCAGAGTCATCGTCAAGGGAGAGTGCTGCAAGTTGGTTGAGGTTCACAGGCCAACGTACTTGGGCAGGTGCTTTGAGTGAGGAACGATGCGACAGGGAGGTGGCAGATCCTGTTGCTGTCCCTGCAGAATGGAGAGTAATACCTTGACTGAAAGTGCCCATTTGGAGGAAGGGAGAGGGAATAGAAAAGTGTGTCTATGGTTATTTAATAACTAATGCTTCTTTTTTTAAAAAATGAAGAAAATAAGGGAATGGAAGTGACTTTCAATAAGAATGAACAGAACCAACCCAGTTAATGTTGACAAGCTGAAATGAAAGTGAAATGAAAGCAAAAGAGAGAGAGAGGGAAAGAAGAGGGAAAGGAAGAAGAAAAAAAGATTGGTTCTTTTTGTGTTCATTAACAATAAAAATTCCATGCTAGTGCACGAGGACGCACATGGTCATCACTAGCATCCATTGATTGATGAGCAACTTCGACGCGTTCTTCTTTTTATTACATTTTACTATTCTAAACTGGTCAACAGTATTTACTAGTATTGCCTTTGGTAAGGCCCATCACGCTGGATTCCTGGCCCATGGTGAGGTAGCGGCTGTGAGTTGGGAAACGATGGTGAGCCTGGATATGATCTATTGTTTCCATTATAACCACTGTAACCATTACTGTTATAGCCATTATTATTGTAGCCATGGCCATGGCTATAACCATGATTATAACTATTGTTGTAAGGCACAGGACCATATCCTTGTTGAGGATATCCTTGCTGAGAATATGGAGGAGAGATGGGTTGTGATGAGTATGGACTACTATGATGCTGATGGTATTGTGGTGAATGTTGCTGTCCAGCATAATGTGGGTTATAATAGCTTCCGGATGCTAACGACCGATCATCGAGATAATCTTCACTGTATGCACTTTCTGCATACGGATCCTCTCTGCCTCGAGTATGGGGAGAAGTAGGGGACATGGGTCCCTGTACTAGGCCTCGATTAGGTGGGCCAGGACGCTGAGATGGTAGCGGACCTGCTGCAGGTGAGAGCGCCGGCATCATTGATACTGTGGACTCTGTCATGGCCACCGAGAGAAGATGGTCAGGAGGTGCACTCCCATTATTCTTGAGGCGGTCGTTAGTATGTTGATTCGCCATCAACGCCTCGGCAGAACCAATGCTTTGTTTGTGACCCATCATCTTATTGTTGTGGGCCTGCTGAGCCTGCTCCAGTGTAAGATAGGCACTATCCCCGTCTGAAGAAGATGAGGAACGTTGGTTACCAGATGGCTGCGCCTGATCAGGTTCAAACATAGGTGATGCCTTTTTCACATAAGCTTCAGGCTTATCTAGTCCACGCAAATCACGTCGAGGATCGATATCTTCTTTACCAAGGTAATACTCTGGTGCAGGTGTCAAGTTACCATGCGTTGGATCTTTGGGTTGTGGGGCAGGTCGCTGAGCACCAATGGATGGGGCAACTGCAGCATTGTCTGGCCCTTCAAAGTAATCGTCTACAAGATGATTATGGTCGTAAATCGAGTTTGTTAGGGATTCCTTGTTGCCGCTGTAGAGCTCTTTCTCGTTGAGATAGCCATTGTTATTAACGAGGGCGTTTTCTTTAGGATTGCCGCTATTGCTGTTGTTCTCCCTGCGTTCCGTTAGAGTTTTATGGATAGCACTGCCAGGTTGAGCAAAAAGCTCGTCTCTCATGCCTGGTCGGAATTGCTGCTGTTCTCTAAAGTGAGCTTCAGGACGATGAGCAGGTGCAGCCTCAATGCCGTCATCAGGTGCCAAAGACATTGGCCCAGAGATGGTGTTGTTCGTTGAGAGAGCGGTACTTGTAGTAGGAAGGTCACCCTTGCTGCCACCTCTGACATCTGCAGTAGCGACAGTAGCCCTTTTACGCCTTTTGTAAAACAAGAGCCCGACTAAAGCAAACATCATGGCTGCACCCGCTGCAATCCCTCCGATGACAGCGCCGGATGGGCCGCCAGCTGACTCGGGAGCAGATGACGAAGTAGGTAAAGCAGCTAGTGTCGATGTGCGGTCAGAAACAGCGGCGGATGACCGTGGCACACGCGTTACTGAACGAGACCCCTGGTTGGTGGGTCGAGCAGTGCGAGTAGCCCGAGTAGTGCTGGCTCCAGTGGCTATAGGGCGTGAAATAGTGCGGCGAGGAGTGGCGCGTGTGGTTGTGGTGGGTTGGTCAGCCATGGTTGGATAAGGATTGGAATTGGACTATTGAAGTAGGATTATGAACAGGTGAAATAGCGTGGCATGGAGTTAAGGAGTGGAGGAGATGTGAAGGGTTGAAGGAATGTACGGATTAGGAAAGGAGCCAGATATCTTTCAATCCGGGTAGGGGCACCGGTGAGGAGACGGAAGGGAATATAACGAAGCGCGGAAAGGAAAGAAGAAAAGGAAAGAGATGAAATAGATGAATGATGAGAAAAAGGAAGAATGCAGATGGACGGAATGCCTTGCCATGACCAAAAGAAAATATGGTCTGTAGGTATTGAATATGAGTGGCAAGTAAATTGCTCCTTTGCTGACAGCGACAACCTGCTTGCAGACGATCATTTCGGTGTGTTCATGTAGCCAATCAGTCCTCCCTACACCTTACCATGGACATTGGGCGAGAGACGGAGCTGGTCATGAATACAGTTTGACTAGCAGACATCTTTTCATCAAAGTGAGCCCAACTGAAGGCAAAATAGGACGAGAGCACAAAGGTAATTACTCAGGCACAAAGTGTAAAACCCAGTCAAAGTGCACAAAAGAGTTAGGCTTACAAGTGAATAAAAGGAATACCAGGAAAAATCTGCAGCAACCTAAACAAATAAAGAAGTATGCATAATTTGTATTGCTTTATTAAATACAAACGAAGAACAGATGATTGGCACTTAAGACAGGGCCAAATGTCATCACCTCCGCTGTGTTAAGAATGAACGCTACAACAAGTGTAAGATCAAGCACCTCTGGTTTACTTGGACAATGAGGTCGCAAGATCGCTCATTAGATAAAGGTAATCATCTGTCTTGGATTTATTATGCTCACGTGGAAGATCCAACAACCTTTAGAACAAGTCGAGACTCTGGCTCCTTCTTTGATCACAGAAGCTGGAAGTGATGGGCTTCACAAACCACGTCAAGAACCACATCCCCACTCAATTCGACCCCAAATTCCCCAGCATTGACAACCAACTGTTTCTTTGCATTATCTCGCCGTTAGAGAGCGTCAATCCCACAGATATGATTCAAACTTGCAGAAAAATATTATTTAATACATGCATGATGTGTGTCAATGAATATATTATATATATATATATATTATATGTATATATATATATACTACCAAGCAAAACTATGCCAATGACCCCCTTTCTTCTAATATCTTCTTTTTGTTTTCTAGAAATCGCTTATGTAGGCATTGTTCATATTTGGCATCAATAAAGGCCCCATCACCTTCTGCATCATTATTATTAAGTATGGACTTTCAGTTCGATTTTAAATTGAAATAGCTAATTTTTTTTTTTTTTTTATTTTTTTATTTTTTTTTTTCAAACAGGTCTTTGGTAAAATTTTGGGAGTGGTCTCGAATGTTGCTCATGATGATCTTTGCTCTTGTATTGCCGGAAAAAAAAAAAAAAAAAAAAAAAAAAATCTCTCCTTCCTCTCTCTACGCATACTTGCTCAACTTCCTTCTCACCATACCTATGCTGAATATGAAGCCGATTCCACTAAGCAAGGTCAACAATGCCAAAAGGCTGATATTAAATGGTATGTCTGATCGAGAAGCGGCTGCTAGCGCCAGTATTTCGCAAAGAACGGTCGCTAGGATATATGCAGAGAATAAGGAGGACATGCCGATCAGAAAGCGTGGTCGACCACGGAAAGTACCTACAAAAACTACAGAGTATCTCAAGCTGAACATGAAACGAGGTGTGTTCAAGTCCGCCGTTGAAGCCGCTACCAAGGTCAGTCAGTCCTTGCCGGAGGCTGTCTCCGCATCGACAATCAGACGACGCCTCAAGGAGTCAGGCTTAATAATCAAAAGGCATGTACGCCGACCAGCTCTGCGAAAACAACATGTTAAGGGGCCTCTACGTTCCCCTAGGAAATACTAGAAGTGGACTTTAGAAGGAATGTTTGGCCCGACGAGTCGAAAATTAACCGTATTTGTTCCGATGGCGCTCAGTGCGCCTGGGACAATATTCCGGGGCACAGAACGCAGATCAGGACGGGGGGCCGTCAAGTTTGGAGGAGGGCAATCTTAAGGTATGGGCCTGCTTCTCATGGGAAGGACCCAGATACATTACATTAATTGACGACACCCTGGATTCACAGCTTTGCATCAAAATCCTCCAGGAAGATCTAGAGATGGCGCTACACGAATGGGATAAAGTAAAAGGCGGTTTCATCTATCAGCACGACAACGACCCGAAGCATATGGCAAAGGTTGTCAGGAGCTATTTAGAGTCAGTGCACCTGACTAAAGAGAAAAGGACGCTTTTGGAATGGCCAGCGCAGTCTCTTGACTTCAACCTCATTGAACACATGTAATCCAAGCTGGAGAGATGGCTTGCAAAGCACCCAAAACGAGCATAAAGCTGTCATGAGTTGTGGCAACGAATTTCAGTGGAGTGGTATAGGATCCCAATAGAGTACTGCTGTAGTCTTATCACGAGAATGTATCATAGGCTCCAAGCTTTCTTTGCAGCTAAAGGCTGCAATACTTCGTATTGATATGGGTGATGGCTAGTGAAAGAATAATTTTTTTTTTTTTTTTTTTTTTTTTTTTTACCGGAATAGCACTCCCAAAGACCTGCTTGAATAAAAATTTGCATATTTGATCAAATAGATAGGATATCTCAATTCCACGCATAGAGAATGAATTAATAAATACCCTGATAATGTGGTGCTGCGATCCACAATCGATTCTCACCTATCCTTCAACTCCCGGCTAGTATTTTCCATGGTTATTTCAATTAAAATTCGATCTGAAAGTTTCATACTTAATAAATAATAATGATATAGAAGGTGATGGGACCTTTATTGACGCCAAGTATGAACAATGTCTACATAAGCGATTTCTAGGAAACGAAAAGGGGACGACCATTGGCATAGTTTTGCTTGGTATTGTATAAAGACCTAAAGTTTGGCCATGATATCCATAAATGTTACTTCAGCACTTCCTTCTCTCTTTGTATCTGATACTGGGCGCAATTCAGCAGTGTAATCGGTTACAATGGGCCTGTCGACCTTCTCACACAAAATAAACCCTTGCACGCCTGCATTGTAGTCTTCCATGTATCTGTCCCAATCTATACCGCTTTTGAGTTCGCTCTTGAGCTCTGCAGGTGCAGCATCATCAAGGACTAATGTATTGGTTACATCAAAGAACCATTCAGACTGCAAAAAAGCTATGAGAACTGTAGGCACAACCATTGCCCTGGAGATATAAACTTTACGCTCCTCGTCATGTTTGTGCCGAGCTAAAGTTCGGATCTCCCCTCCAAAGCGAGTATTATATCGATATTTGAATTCTGCAGGAGGGTAAAGTTCGAATCGAATGTCATCTGAGACTCGCTGGCTTGGTGGTGCAACCGCTCGCCAGTATGCGACCATATACATACCAAAGCGACTCCAGGTGATGGGATTAATGCAGCTGGTACCGACATGATATATGCGAGGCTCTGTGAGTGTGCGATCAGCAGTCGTGGCGGAGAGAAGGGTCGTTTTGACCACAAAATCGACAGGAACTAGGTCTGCTTTAGCGGACTAGAAGGTTATTGTGAAAACATAGAAACACTCATCAATATTTGCCTTGACTTTGATAAATATAGCGCTCTTTCTTTCTTTCTTTCTTTCTTTTTTTTTTTTTTACTGACTTCTGCTTAATTACCTCGTTACCGATCCATTCTTGAATTAGACCGATCGAACCAGCCACAATCGCTTTGTTGGTTGCAGCAGACCCTTCTACCCATCCAGGAACTGGTTCCTTGTAGGCAGCAGTGACAATGGCAGGGCGGACAATGACAATAGGGAGAGCCATATCCCTATATCGGCTCTTTATCAAATGTTCTGCCAAGGACTTGGCGAATGTGTATGTATTGGGGTAAGCCTTGAGGACCACAGATTCCTCATAATCTTTTATCTCTTTGGAGGACATCTTGGTGGACAGCATATCATAGATGGCTTCAGGATCATCACCAAGTGGGTGCGGATAGATGATTTCGTCAATATGTTGCTCAAACATGGGTGCGTTGACAAAGCAAGTCGAGATATGAACGATGGCAGCTAAATTTTTGCAGCCCTTGGCAATTTCGAATATGCGGAGAGGGCCATTTGTATTTATCTGAAAGAAAAAGAAAGAAAAAGAAAAACAAAATAAGTTATCTACTGCGTGTTGTTTGACAGGTATTGTTACTCTTGTATTTCGTATATTTTACCTCAAGGGCAGTCTTCAACGGGTCATTGAATTTGATAGAGGCAGCGCTGTTGATGAAAACTGTGGTATCTTCCTGGGCCATAGCCATATCCTCGTCTGAGAGACCCAGATGATTGGCAGAAATATCTCCCTTCACAGGCACAACCTTGCGGACAATCTTTTCTTGAAACTCTTGAGCACTTGAGAATTGGGACTTGACAGTATCAAAAATCCTGCTGCTAAATATATTCTCAATACGATCTTTCAATGTCTTCTTCCCCGAGACCCTGATCAGCAAGTAGATCCTGATGTTTTCATAAAAAAACAAAACATTAACGCTTGTCTTACAGTCGAACCTGATACTTGAAAAAAAAAAAAAAAAGCAAAAGAAAAGGGCACTTACTTTGTGATCTGGGGGAAAGAACGCAGTAGCTTCTCCAAGATGGCCTTGCCAATGAAGCCCGTAGCACCTGTCAAGAAGATGACCGTGTTTTTATTATAAAATTCAATGGCTTTCGCAGGCCCATACTTGTTTTGTGGAGGTGACATTTCTTTTTTTATAATGAGGATAAGTTAAGGGATCGGAGGATATGTTGCTTTGTTTCGATGATGATTAAAAAAAAGAGTGGCTGATTAAGTATGTTGAGAGTGTGTGCCTTAGAGGATCAGGGGAAGGGAGGGCCCCTTTTATTGTATCCGTTACTGCTCAGGATGTGTAGAACACCGAAGTTGATCTGGAAATTAATCCTTTGGTGATTGAGTCAAAAACTTGTTTCACGATGATAAGCAGCATCGACGTTAGCTAATCAAAGTTATTTGCGAATCCTAGACAGGTCTTTCTTATCTTTAATCATCTCCGCTTCTTCGTAATGAGCCGGATCAACAAGGTTCATATGGATTCGGAGGACATTCTATGCTTCCTATGCTTCTATGCAACAAGAATGACGAGTAGTGGGCATAGAAAATTTCGATTAGCTTAACTAAATGGATTTAGCACAGGAAATACCTTGTTGCGTTACTCTGTGTTATTTTTTAAAAAAAAAAAACTATAAGAAACGGAAAGGCTGGTCCCAGGGCGACTCTTCCTTGAAAAGAGGTCGATATTTAAAAAGGAAATCCATGGACAAGGAACCATTCTGAGAGGCATGCCGAAACCTTGGGAAGGAGTGTGCCGGATCTGAGAGGAGGAGACGCCAATGGGGGTCTGTCACAATCTGATAAGGAGTGCACTGGAACGGATGTAAGCTGTTATTAAGGTGGAAGAAGGCAATACACAGCTTCGACATGTAAAAAAAAAAAAAAATTGTATGCTTACAATCTTGTTTAATTGAATGAATATTTTTTAAACAAATGAAAGCTTGAGATATGAAATATGAGATATTAGTGTTTGTTTCTGTCATTGTTGCCTTTATTATCGATCATTTTACTCACAACTCAGGATACGGAACAAGGTGAACATTTTCTTTAACAGTGAGACTAATCAACTTACCTAACCACAAAAACGAACTCTACATGTCCTGTGCGCATTGTCCAAGTACGTCAGATTGCTCTTTTTTTTTTCTATCACGCCTACATTCATATCTGCCACAAATGTATACGCCACCAACAGCAACATGAAACCCTAACCGCCCCCATTATTTTGATTGGCTGCTACACTGTCGCTGATGCGCACAAGAGCTCTTTTGTCTGTTTCTTGCGTAGGCTAGTGTTCTCCTTGGTCATATAAAAATAATCAAGTAAAGAAGTATAGCTGAATTTGCCCCCATTGATCGATCCCTCTCCTTCTTCCTAAACTTTTACACTGTCCAAAAAAGCCTTGGGCACTTCCACTGGATTGAGAGTCATATTGCTTTTAATTCAAATGCCCTCTTCTTCAACTCGATTAGTCGCTTTGCCTCCGCTCATTTATAAATCTCTTTCTCTACATCACATAGTTCGTTCGTCCCCTTTACTCTTCATGGCTCGTCTTGATCATTCTTTGCTCCACAACATACCCATATTACAAAAGAGAGCTGCAGAAGATGAACTAGAGCCCCTACATGAAGGCTCCAGGAAGCGCAATGGTTGGCCTCAGGAGGCACCCATATATCCCTCTGAATCCATTGTTGAACGTGCCGCCAGGATCGCCCATAGTACCCCACTTTCCTACGGCACTAGGAAGAATGATAGCAAGAAAAACAACGGTCATAGTAGACATAAAGGCGACAATCCCAATGCGAACAACGATATTAATGTTTTTATCAAGGAAGAAGAGCAAGATCAGCATGACCCTTCAATTAAAACTAGGAATACACTCATGTGGTTTCGTACTGATCTCCGACTTCAGGATAATAAGGCCCTTTATGAAGCCTCTATGCGTTCCAAAGTAGGGGCCAGACACCTGATCGCCCTCTATATTATCTCCGAGGATGAATGGAAGGAGCATGACGAGGCTCCCATCAAAATCGACTTTTGGATGCGTAATTTGACTAGCCTAAAGAAGGACCTAGATCGGCTAGCTATCCCTTTGGTCACCAAGACTGCAAAGGACATAGCCGACATCCCGACTTTAGTGGAACAGGTCGTCAAAGAGATGGATATCAGTCATGTCTTTTGGAACGCCGATCTGATGATTGATGAGCAGAGAAGAGATGCCGCCGTCAAAAAGTCATTGATGAAGCTTCCTGGCGTTGCTGTTGAGGAATGTAATTGTGAATGCATTGTAGACCCAGCCGATATCAAGACAAAAGTAGGTTTGGGATATGTAGAATACTGTAAAAGGAGGTGTCATTCTAAAAAAAAAAAAAAAAAAAAAAAGGAACGCCATTGTAATAATGCCATAAACTAAATCCTGTCCCTTCATTCCCAACAACAACGATAGACAGGAAACCCCTATTCTGTGTTCACCCCTTACTACAATAACTGGTGCAAGCTTGTTGAGACTGAGCAGCATTACTTGGAATTGACTGGACCGCCTGAAGCCAACCCACCCGAGGCAAAGGATATCTTTGCAGATATCTTCAAAACAGTCCCTTCTGGCTCTTATCCACATTCGCTCGACATAAAAATGGTTAATGAGCTGTACCCAGCTGGCGAAGATGCAGCTCATGAGCGACTAAAGTCTTTCCTCCAATCCAAAGTCAAGAAGTATAGAGAGGCACGAGATGTACCGGTGCAAGATGGAACAAGTTTAATGAGCCCATACCTTACATCTGGAGTAGTTACAACGAGGCAGTGTGTGGCGATTGCTAGAGCTGCCAATAACAACAAGATCGTCTCGGGAGATGAGGGTATCAAGGCATGGATTAGAGAATTGGGATGGAAGGTAAGCTATTATTTCTTAACATCTTCTTACTAGAGCCAAACCATGTCAGACATTACGTCCAACTTTTTTTTATTATTATTTTTTTTTATTGCAACGTTCATCCTTCCGATAGGAATTTTATAAAAATATCCTAATCTCTTTCCCTCGCGTGTGCATGGGCCGTGCATTTCAGCCTAAAACTGAAAAAGTGCAATGGAGTGATAATATGGAGCATTTCCAGAGATGGTGCGAGGATAAAACCGGATTTCCCATTGTCGATGCAGGTAAAAGTTCTCACTCAAGGGAAAAATTACAAAAAGTGAAGTATGGTTTTGTCACGTATAATATCAACTGTCTAATATCACACAATCACCATGATTATTCTCGGTTAATGCTAATAATAATAACAAAAAAAAAAAAAAAAAAAAAAAAAGGCATGCGGCAGCTTAATGCTACAGGATATATGCATAATCGTCTTCGCATGATCACGGCCTGTTTCCTCGTAAAGGATTTGCTCATCGATTGGCGCCTAGGAGAAAGGTACTTTATGAACAGTCTCATCGACGGTGATCTAGCAAACAACAATGGTGGTTGGCAATGGGTAAGGTTTCTACAAATGACTTTGGTCTCCTTCCTTCCTTCCTTCCTTCCTTCCTTCCTTTATGCCGCATTGCCTTTACAGCAATCGAATATGTCAAATTAAATCATCTGTAATTTAAAAAATAGAGTGCTTCCACTGGAACAGATGCGCAGCCTTACTTTCGTGTCTTTAATCCACTTCTTCAGTCCCAGCGGTTTGATCCAAAGGGCTCTTATATCCGTAAATGGGTTCCTGAATTGAGGGGACTGAACGATAAGCAGATTCATGACCCAAGTCATATCTTGCATCCCAAGGATTTTGCTAAGCTTGGGTGAGTCCTTCTTGCGGCGTGTAGATTCCTCACAAAAGTTTTAAAGCCTTAATTCGGGGCTAACAAATTAATGATAACCTTCATTTACATGTTTGTATGATAGATATCCCAAGCCAATCGTGGACCATGCTGTGGCGAAAAAGAAATATGTAGATGAGTTCAAGCGCATTCTCGCCCTTTGAAACAGTTCAATACTTTTTTTTTTTTTTTTTTTTCTTTTTCTTTTGTATATAGGCATGTTATATGTCTCTTTTCACTTACCCAAACCTTTTCCATGGCAATGCCCTAGTTAATATAGAATAGAATAGAGTAGAATATAATATAATATAATATAATAAAATAAAATAAAATAGAACAACATTGAAATGCTAGATGTAAATCAATCTTAATAAACATGCCTTATATCTAGTTTTAATGGTTCTGAAGGCCATCAATATACTTCGAATGGTATAAATGTCTACAGTGGTATCTAATTTACATTTGGTTGTTGTTGTTGATTTTTTTTTTTTTTTTTTTTTTTTGGTGTAATTACTTATTACTGTCCCAAGCACTGGGCCTCGAGCCACTCCAGATCCTGGTTTCCATGATCCTTCTCTTCTTTCCAAGTTTCATTTACAATAGCTTCTAGAAGATACCTTTGTTTTAATTTTACAGTTTTCGTTTCTTCAAGTTTTTTTCTCTTTGCTCCAATAGCTCAACAGACCGGTCTTTGTTACTGTTACTGTTACTGTTACTGTTACTGTTACTGTTACTGTTACTGTTGCTGGTGTAGTTCTTATTGTTGCCTTCGTCTTCGCTACTACTTTCTATTAAAATCAATTCTTGGCCGTCATCAATGACAACCGTTCCCGCGTATTTGGGTGCCTGATTCAGAAGGAAGTGTGGCTCTAATGCTAATGAAGAGCGAGACTTATGTTGAGGATCTGTCCTCGATCTTGTTTGATTGGCTTTAGGATAACGAGAAGCCTTTTTTAATGGCGGAGACCAAGCCAATTGAGCGAAGGCATTCCAAATCGGTTCCAATGGTCGGCTGCAAGAAGAGGCGGAGGAAAGAACAGTGGAGAAGCCTGAGGTAATGGGCAGCGCACGGACTGGTGCTGATGCCGGAGGCAATGGTGACAGGTTAAAATGAGCAGGAAGTGGCTGTTTATCTGAAGGACTTGATCCCAAAGCCACTATTGGGTCACTTGTGGTAAGCCCGGGCGGGGTTCTAGGTATTGATGGCACTGAATGGACCAAACAGTTTTGCTGCTTTGGTGATGGAGACTCTTGAGATAAGACCAGAGAGCTGTCACTGGAATGAGAAGTGGTCTGTGCGATAGCTATGTTTGCACTTGCTTTCGGCTTTGAAACACACCCCTTTGCGTGTACATCGCTATAATGATGTTCATCCTTGTCAATTCCATTTTCGTTGCCGCCATCTTTATTTAAAACAGCTGTATCATGAGAATCTAGGACTGCAAATGAGTTATCAGTTGAAGGAGGACTGAGTAATGATGCTGCAGCTGAAGATCCAGAAAAAGTATCTAGACTTGTCGTATAATATTCAAAACTTGTGATGGGATCCGGACTGGAACTGAGATATCCACTCCTATCAGTAGACTCAATTGACCCTTGATCGGTCTCGTATCCTTCCTGGGTATTGTTATGTTTTAGTCCTCCATGATTATTACCATCTTTTGGCAAATCCAAATCCAGCAGCGCTATCTCTTGAGTGCTTTGATCATGCCACGGCCGGGTATCCTTTAATTCTTCCTGCCTCTCTTGAGCACCAATTAGTCCTTGGATTTTATTAATACTGTCGCCTTGCTGCTGTTGTTTCGGCTGGTGTTTCAATATCTGTGATGAGCTGGTATCATATAGCTCCGTCCCTTCTCCACTGGTTTGTTCTTCAAGAGTCGTGCTCAGGCCTCGGTTCGCGTCAAGCCACCACTTTCTTTTTCGCTCAATAGTCCCCAAGTCCAATGAGAGAGGCCCGTCTTCCAAAGAGGATTGCTCTTCATTATTTGGGATCAATCCATATTCGTCTTCAAGACTTGCTGTGTTTCGCAATTGCCTCTTCAGTCTCTCCATCTTCTTCCGCAAATGGCTTGACCGCGGTGACAGGACAGAACTTGAATCTTGTCCTCCTGTAGTAGTTTTGGATGTTAAGGCTGTGGTCACTACAGAGGTGCTAACATTTGGATCAATCCCAGCCTTAAGCTCAGTTGAGGTTATTCCTAGAACTTTATTATTCATGTCCAGGACATGATATCCTTTTGCAAGGTAAAAGCTCTGAAAGTCGGTCGAAATACCATCCTTGAGACAAGGATCCGCTACGAGGCGAGATCGAAATTGTTCCTCGTACGGTTCTGTGTTCAAAAGAAACGAGCGCTCGTTGTGGGGCATACTTTGAGTAAGTAGAGAAAGGACTTCCCGATTGGATCGGTAGTACGTGTGGAAAACAGCGTTGCGATGCAGGACACAAGGAAAAACGGAACGGGGTGAGACAAGTTTAACGAGTTGTTGGAGTTCGGATAGGGATGCATGAAAACCATAGTTGAAATACTTTGTTTTTGTGGAATTGATAAAAAAAAAAAAATAATAAATAAAAAAAAAAAATTAGTTGATATGAGAAGAGTTTACCATGCTGGAGAGGGTTTGCTTGTCTTCTAACTTACATAGCACAAGTCATCTTTTTTACCAAGGGTGGGTGGCAGCTTCTCTTTGATCTTGTAGGAAATTGCCCGCCCAACCACTGTTCCTTGTGCCAGTATATTTTCTCCAGGGTGATGTTGATTGTTTTCCTTTCGTAGCAAAGGCGAGAACCATGAGATGTTTGGTTGAATCCTAATCAGTTCTCTGGCAGATGAATGCTCTCCACCTGCACCCCCGTATCCACAGGTCTTGCCCAGTCGACAGGAATGAAAGCGAGCACTCGTTCCATCCGTCGTTAGATGAGGCAAGATCTTTGGGGAGATCATCTCATCAATGGCTTCGTACAGTTCATACAAGTACGGTGAAACATGGATCTTTGTGTGAAATGCCTTTGCAAGTCCAATCCAGATGTCTTCATAGCCAAATGTCCAGGCATCAATGTAATAATGTGCCATTCGAGGCCGGCGATGAATAAACGTAATAAGATCCGATATTGCAAGCTCCTATTAGGGAAAAGATATATTATTATCCAGTCGTCAGTAAGGAGTGGATACTTTACTCTTTAAATCTTCAGATTAGGAGGGAAAGAAAAATCCTCCTAGATCAAAACATCACAGCAACACGCACTCTGCTCGGAAGTTTTTCAAAGGCTGGATGACAGCATGTAGTATCCAAATACAACCGATCGATAGGTTGGGATGAAGAGGAAAAGATGGACATCGTACTCAATCCTTGCAGATCCGTAGCCTCGTTTCTTGCGTCGCCTGTGTAGAGAATACAGGAGCGATCATCCTGTAAAAGAAACATGACGGCTCCTGGACAATGATGAGCAGGAATGAGGCTTAAACGTGCTTGTCTACCATTGCCAAGGTCTAGATAATGTGAGATATCTGTTGCCAGTGGCCGCTATATGAAGCGCAGATGGTTATCATAGAGTTAGTATGCTCTTTTTTTTTTTTTTTTTTTTTTTTTTTTCCTTATTTTTCTTGCTTCAATTGAACCATGGAACGGGTACACGTTCATGTACTTTACGTTACTTACTAGAAAAGGCTTTAGATGTGAATATCTGCGCTGCAAGATACGATCTTTCCCCTTCTCGAATGCATCCTGTTTTGAGCGGCTGGCAAGCATAGGAAGCCATTTCGCTGTAATGGGAGAACAAAAGATGGGTGCATTCCAATTTTTTGCTGTCAGTCCAGTGAGATGGTCACTATGGACATGAGAGAGTAAATAAACATTGACACCAGGACGGAATCGGAAATTATCGATGGCAACTGTAGGGAATTCTCGAATGAGACCGTCAAAAGTCGACATTCCAACCAATGTTCATGGGACAAAATTTAGATGACAGAGCCAATGAAGGAAGAAATGAAACTTCTAGTAGAGACATTGGAGTAGAAGAAAAAAAAAAAAAAAAAAAAAAAAAAGGATATTGATCACCAGAAACGACTCAGCCACGCTTTGAAAAAAAAAAAAAAAAAAAAAAAAGGAACAAAGAGCTTTAGGAATAACTCCACAAAACAATTTTTTACTTTGTTTAGCTGGAAGCAACCCGTCTATGTGCAAAAGAACAAAGAAGAGGCACGTCTGCAGGCAGGCAAGGGAAGCCTATACATATGAGCCTGGCTGGTGAACGACACATTTCTCTATTTACTTGATCGACATCTTTTGCTGAGAATCAACCATGAAAAAGCAAACGAAGGAGGATTGAAGATACCTCCTTCAGCTGCCTCAGCAATGCTTCCGAGGATGTGGCTATTAGTGTAATATTAACATGGAGGATTCTTTCTAGAAAATCAACTTGTCATTCTCAAGTGAAGTCAGGCAATTTCGTTCTACAAAGGCAATAGAAATCAAAGCCCATAACAATGGTATTTTCTGGTAATTCAGCAACTTGCATTGCCATTCCAATCCTCAAAAGCAGTTCCTTTCCTTTCCTTTTCTTTTCTTTTCTTTTCTTTTTTATTTCTTATTTTTATTTTTTTTATGGTTTAATTGAAATTAAAGTAGCAAGATGGAGTGCTTTGATTAATATGCAAAGAGAAAGGGTAGATAATTTAGAAATGGAGCTGTCCTAGGACAGGAGGTATTTGATTTGTTTTGTTGTTTTGATATTTTGTCTTTTACAGCTTGGAGCGAGGTGTATTCTTGCCTCTGTGGGCCACCAGATGAGGCTCCATGGAGTCAAAGAGGTCCTGTGCCAATTCCGATTGTGATTCAACAGTATCCTTCGAACGAGGTGATTGCAGCTGCGCCATCTGAAGCTGATAGCTTGATTTTGACTGAAGATTCGGGAATGAATCCGAGCGACCGTTGGAGGCGAGGTCAATAAGGATAGACTCGTTTTTTGACATGATCATGGATACTGAAGAGACAGACAAAGTAGTAGTGCTGTGGAGACAAAGTATGGAGATAAAGAGGACAGTAAAGAAGAGAGAAAGTGAGAGAAAGTGAAGAATTACCCTTGGCTATTTATTTATTTTTTTCCCCAACAACTAATCAGAGTCCTTGATAGCCGCTTTAATATTTTCATCCCCAGCAAAAACTTCTTTGTGGAGCTGCATCAAACATAAACAAGCTTGTTTAGCTGAGTTTTTATTTTTTTCTTTTTCTCCCAGAGAGTAAAAGAGATGAATGGTTAATATCAAGTTTATTCCCACCCAACAAAATGCACGTTCCAAGCTGGGTGAATGCCAGCAGACCTGCGAATTGTCCAATCATTGCAACGCCTTTCCGCTTTGACCACAGAATCAACTGTTCGCTCTTTCCATGGTGTCGAAAGACAGAGTTGTACACCAATTCAGTATAAATATTTATACCATGTTATCCGTCCAAGAGAAGAGAAAGCTTAACAATAAGCAAATAAGCAAATAAGCAAAGGCTTTTTTTTTTTTTTTTACCTTATCCATTGTAAGAGTGAAAGGATCGTCGCAGCTTCGATATTTGGGTTGGGCTTATATTACATGTCACGTGAAGAGCAACGGTAAGGAGTGAGGGAATGATTGATGATCATGGCCTTCATTCCTAATAGGCTTTCAACTGTCATCATAGCCCTACCTCTCCTTAATCTAACTTGTCACTGTTGACATTCCCAAAGAGGTCTCTTTTTTCTTTTCTTTACCAACCTTTGTTCCTTCCGTTACGTACAACGCGTCCTCACACGTAAAAAAAAAAGAAAAAGAAAAAAAGAAAGAAAGTACAAGACAAAAAAGCCATCTGGCATCATGGCATCAAGTGGCCATTCACATTCGCATCTTCAGCATTATCCTCAGATAATCCATGAAAACGGAGAGACATCTGATTCTAATGAAGAGTTTGCAAGTGCTTCTGAAGGCGATGATGATACGCCATGGGAACCAATAATCATCCGAAGCCCTATCATGGCACGCCAGAGTCCCAAGTTGACCGCAACTCAGGGCCACAGCATACTACAGCAACAGCAACAGCAACAACAACAACAACAACAACAGCAACAGCAACAGCAACAGCCAGACCAACGTGTCCCAATGCCCCGTTCCAACCCCGTTGCTGACGTTCAGCATCAAGAGCAGCAAGAATACCAGTTGAGACATGGGGAACATGACCACAACCAAGAACAACAGCATCGTGCTAAAGATGCGCGTCACCACTTTGAACATGAGATTCAACACCAATCCCAGGAGCAACAACCACGCCAAATTCATCATGACCAACTACATCATATCAGCTCCTATAGCCATAGTCAATCTTACTCCGATAATAGTTCCTCAACCTCTGAACATCATCAGTCATATACTCATTCCCAGACCCAATTTCAATCTCAGCAACTGCACCAGAAATCCTACCAGTATTCTTCATCCTCCTTATCCTCAACCTCTTCAATTTCCCATCATGAACAAAGTCAAACCCCATCGCGTGGAGTAGCACCAAAACTGCGTGAGCGAATGCGGCAAAGCCCAATCTTACACTCGAAAGTGGTAAAAGCTTACCTTGACCCAAATACTTCGGTTTCACAACGACAGATGACACCCGAGCATGTCCACAAAGTTTGGTTGCAGGACCAACAAGACATGCAGCAGGACAGTAGCGAAGATGACGGCGATATTGAAGCCGAGGAAGTAGGGCATAAGGATCAGAACGTTCCCTCTTTCACTCAGAGTCCGAGTATGTCTCAACCACATATCAATGCTGCAGCACCAGGTTTGTTCCATGTATCGAGATATGATTCTAAATGAGTTCTATTAACTTGCGTTTCGATATGCTCACCAAAAATAATCAACTTTACTAAAATGAAATAGTAAACTCCATGGGCTTTGAGACATTTGCATCATTGGGCCACCAACAAAGGGACAACGCATCATTGGGCTTTGGTGACACAATGGATATGAATGTGATCCATCAGCATGCCGAAATGGATACATCCTGGGGCTTTGATGATAAGGCTAAACATTCATCTGCTCAAAACTCACAATCAACAAGACCCTTTTGGCCACACCAGCAAGTAACGAAAAATAGGCAGGTCCCACAGTTAGAGCAAAATGAAACAGAGGCATCATGGGGATTTGAGGACCAGATTATCTTAGATGAAGCACTTTCAACAGAACAGACAAACTCCTTATGGGGGTTTGACCAACAACTAGTTATAGAGGAAAATTCTGCTACAATATCCAGTGATCTCCCGGAAGCTGCTACAATCGCTAATTCTGACGATTATCCGCATATTCATCAAGTTCACGAGTCTGAAGATGATGCATGGGGCTATGACGATCAGCTCTTAGATATTGTCGAGGCCGTCCCACAGGACGCAGGGGAATCCCCCTCAACAGCAGCTCAAGAGGATTTTACGCGCGTTCACACTCAGCTTGATTCTGAAAATTATACGGATCATAGAGAGGTGGGTATTTAGGAGTAAGGTCTCTGATTGCTGTCAATCCAAGCCTACACCCATGGCATACGAGCTAATCGGGGCATATGGTTCTTTTTTTTTTTTTTTTTTTTTTTTTTTATTAGTCCACGTATGATAGCGCTAATCCCTTCGCTAGTCCAGAAGATGCCCTTGTACCTGATGTTGCTTCGGCATCCGAGGAAAACCGACAGGGACCATTATTTACAAACGAAGACCTAGATGATGCTGAAGTTCCCTCACAGAATTATGAGTACCATGCGCATGATGACATGGATAGCTCATCTCATCTCAATCTTGAACAGAGTACTAGTTTTGAGCCAGTTGAAATGAATCTTCAAGATCAACCTCATGTGCAGCCAAAAATCGTCCCTGAATCGCAGTTTGATACAAGACAAGACGTGGATAACAAAGTGCTCAGATTCCATCCCACGGGGGTTGACGTTGAAGAGTCGAGAGTGGAGGCAGAGATAGACGCAGATGCAGAGGCGTCCTGGGGCTTTGATGTGGATGAGGTCATTGATATTGAACAACAACCTACAGATCGAGACATGAGTAGCAATGATCTCAGGCACGGAAATCATGACCATATTTCTGACATGCAACCTCATGATGGAGATGCTCTCCATGTCCACAACAATCAAATCAAGAATCAAGAAGAGGATATAAGGTCTACAAAGGGAGAGACACTGACGATGGTTAAGCAGTCTAAAGGTAGCTCCGTAGGCGACAATGAGCATGATTCTGAGATTCGAGAGGTGAGCGAAAACCATAAGTAATCTTTAAGCAAAACGATGGATGAGTTGATGACTCATTGGTAAACCGTCATCTCATGCGTTGATAGATGCTACATGGATCCCGCCCTCAATCAATGACTGGACCAAGTATCACCTACCAAACGGAACTGAACATCGTGGAGCAGCCTTCAGTCATTAATCCGAGCTTTGATGCCCATGATCGCTTAGAGAATAACGCTTGTTTAGATCATACAACTCGCCTCCAAATAATACCTGACAGCCTTCCAGAGTTTATTGAGACAGAGGGCCTGAAAGAGACATCTGAACAACGATTTCCAGCTCCTATGAATGAGGAAGACAAGGATATAGAATCTGATCTGGAGAGCAATGATATCTATGGTGACTTATCGACCGCGCGCACAGGAATTAATGGTTCATCTAACCGATTGAATGAGGTCCTTGATGATGATGACTATCTGGAGCATATGGAACGAGGTGTTCCCATGAACCGGTCAATCAGCACACCATACAGCGACGATGAGCCCCCAAAATTTATCATGGATGATGTTGTTGCAGAGCTGATGGAACGTGGGGAGCCTCGACCTATTGATGGAAGCCACATGGATTTTGATGACCTAGAGTATGAGATCGATAATAACGGCTTATCTGAGAAGGACAGTGTTATTGACAGTGTTCAAATCGCTTCTGATCCCGCCAAGTCTGTATCAAGGATCCCAGAGGAACAACAAACCGCTTCTACATCATTCTTTCCAACACACATGGAGGAGCTCATTACTGCAGATGCTATCACAACTCTGGCTCCGTCAAACATTACTGTTATAGATGAGCCTGAGCTACGTATTGAGCCGCCAGACCACCAGGATACAGGTGCCCCGTATCTAGAGTCCGAAAAAATTGTTAATGTTGTAAGCGACGATCACGATCCTGCAAATCCATTCAGTGATGCTGCTGCTATTGATTATCAAAATGCTTGGCCTGTTTCAGAAAGCCTTAATCTCGGCAATGATGAGCTGTTTCAACACCAGCCAGGAACTACTGAACCGATCCACCATCATATTATCGAAGCATCAAAGCAGATCTCTAAGCAGGAGTCAGTGGAAGAGGAAGCTTGGGTGGGCTCAAATGTGGACCTTGTCACCGAGTCTGTTTCAACAGAACCTTCTACTACAGCAAAAGTTGTCAGTGACGCTAATCAGCTCGCTGCTCAATATGAAATAACTCCAAAAATCAACGCCAAAAATATTATTATGAATAGTATCGAAGATGTATGCACCAATCATAGCGTTAATCTTGTCACAGATACATTGGGCTATCCTACTCATAGCAAGAAAACAGAGGCCAACCCTGAGTTAATCATTGAAAATGAGACTGAACACCCTATATCGACAACTTCGGGGGTGCAAGACTCTCATGACAATGAGTCTGCTCAAATCCTCCACGGTAACACGATAGTAGCAAGCGTGACAACGACTCATGGCACTCATGCCGCTACCGACTCTATAATTGATGATAATGCGTGGATTGAGCAGGAGAGCGAAATCTTTGAAATCAATGAACATCGCCAGATTGATCAAGGCCTACAGCATAATTCTCAGAGCCATACATCAACTAATGACAGGATGGCAATGCAACATATTCACACCGTTTCAAGCTTTGAATCAAAGATTAGTGTTTATCAAGAAAAAGCTCTTGAAGAGACAGTTGAAGACGATGCATGGGGAGATCAGGATATGGACATTGTTATCAACTCGGCTCCAGAGCCGCTTGTGGAGAGAATAAACGAACCGTCTAGGTTATCAGAGGAGTCGGGGATCGAAAACGAGCAAAAGCCTCATCATCATGGTTCTTTATTTACAGCCGACATTGATGAGACACTCGAAAAAACAGAGTTGGAGAAATCACTTGATATAGCATTGGAGGAGGATACATGGAATGATGAGAGCCCAAGTCTTACTGTCGAGCCCGTTTCCGTTAGTAGTCAGAAGCCTCATGAAGCTTCAGCAATTCCAGAGCCTCCTCGTCATCACGCCTTAGGACTTATCTATGGAATTCAGGATATAGAGATCAATCCTGTACTCGCTAATAATTTAGATATCGCAGCTGCGAAGGATGCATGGAATAATGAAGGCATTCATATCCCACTCCGCCTAGAATCTACCCAGGATTCGACAAATCTGGAGACGTCCGCTGAAGTACATGAGGATACAGACGATATCACCCAGGCAGCGCACAACGATGTCGAACCACTGTCTGTGATCAAAACTGAGGCTACACAGTCGCTCAACATTGAACAATCCCTTATTGAGGGTACTGAAATTGACGCATGGGATGATCAAGACGCATGGAGCGATCACGAGGCCAGCAGCTCAGTTGTAGCAGAGATGGCTCGAGTTTCAACATCAACACACACAGCTATCACGCATAAAGTGATTCAGAACCACTCTGAAGTGGAGTCTGAGAGGCCTGGAGAATTGGCTACAACTTCTGGACGTCAGGAGGCGGTTAATCTTAACGCAGCGGATGATAAATCACCAGAAAAGGGTCTGAACGTGACAACTGGTATGGTTTCAATTCACTCTAGTGAATCGTATTCATCGGAGGAGCCGAACTGGTTTACAGAGAAACATCATGAGCACAAGGTCCAACTTACTGAAAAGATCCAGCATCGTTTATCAGAAAACTCGATTAATCAAAATCACCATGTCGTCTCTACGCCTGCAACAGCAGCTGATACCTTCACTCAAAGCTCAATTCAAGAATTGACCAAAGTGACTGAATTTAATCTTGATGAGGCATTGGAAGGAGATGCCTGGGCAGATCAAGAGGAAAGCAATATCTTTGTCGACCAATTGCAATCCGAGATATTAGCCTCTACTTCTTCATCAGCGGAGGCTACTGTAATCGTAAATGACGGAAAGGAATCTGAGGATCACCATCACGCCGATGTCGTTACTAATGACTCAGCAAGCCCATTTATAGACCCACTTCAGCGGCCTTCTGTATCTCCGACAAAGTCCAGGGTTGGATCCATTGCCTCTAGGCCCCAAAGCCAACAAGAAGAGGTTGCTGAAGATGCCTGGGGATGGGATGAGGACGAGGTTGAGGTTGATCTGGAAATTAAAGGATCTATCGATTCACAGAGCGTCAAGGATATGTCTGATGATGAATCTGATATGCAAGGGATTCAAGTACGTAGCGAGGAGTCGTCTACTCAATCTGCTACAATAGCTACTTCACAAGTGCAGACGGAGGGAATCCCGATGGAG
This sequence comes from Lobosporangium transversale, assembly GCF_002105155.1. NCBI lineage: Eukaryota > Fungi > Mortierellomycota > Mortierellomycetes > Mortierellales > Mortierellaceae > Lobosporangium > Lobosporangium transversale. Next base: position 1,235,666 of record NW_019028982.1, on the reverse strand, counting down.
TTAAATTCCCCGTTGAATTCAACTTATGAGAGCTCAATACAAGTCCCATCACATATAGAAATGGTGAACTCTACTATACCTGAAAAGCCATCGCCACTTGCTATTCAAAAAGAACCATTTACGTCCGATGCTGTCAGCGGCAGAGGAGAGGGTGAAGAGGGAGGCTCTAGCCATAGCCCCACATGGCAAGATGTATCACCAGCTTCAGTGTCGAAGAGAAGCGAGACGGGTATGAGTATTGTGTCAGAGATGGAGTCAGAATATTCAGTCCGATCCATGGACGAGTTTGGCCGAGTATCCCCTATCACTGATCATACGGCCCATGGACATAGCCACCATCTCCATGTCGACCATGGCCGTGATCATAGCACGAGCTCAATCTCTTCAGGATCTAGAAGGGCCATGAGTAGTACCATGTCATGGACCGATCTGAATCAAGACGATGAAGAGGAGGACGAATGGCACGTTGATGTCCCCACTGAGCCCATTGACGCTTTTACAGCTACGAAAGATATTGCAAACAAAGACGCTGCGGTTTTAGGGCAGGCCTCTCATGGAAAGGTTGAGTGTGTCGAAGGAGCTACATCTTCACAAGGAATTTTGCCTGATATCATCAGTGATGCCGATTGCTGGGGCTTTGATCAGCAAGATGAGCAGGATGATGCAATCGCATCGAAAGTCTCGCATAACCTTCTCAACCCTCCAGATTTGAAGCAAAGTAAGATTTTGAGTAGCACCGCCGCTCCATCCGGCAATACTCCTAACGAATCTATTACTTCAAGTTCGACCTTACCTTCGTCAAGCCAATCTCTCCAGACACCAATGTCGACGTCGGGAACTACTGTGGCAACAGTGACAATAGATTCATCTGAAGCAGAAGATGACTCGCATTTGCCGCTTGCAATTCGTCAACAACGCGCACGGTTAGCAGCAAAGGGTAAACCACTGCCGCCCATTTCACAATATAAGAAAACCGCTTCCACCAGTACTTCTGCTACCATTGCTGAAGATACAGATTATGGTGTGATTGACGCCACTACGGCTTCATTAGCAAGTGCGCCCCCGTCTGTAAAGGCTGTCGATAGCTCCTTATCAAGTACTATAACGCCAACTGCTCCATCCTTAGCAATGGATCAGAAATTTTTGACACCTGCGCTTCAAAGACAACGAGAGAGGTTAGAAAAGAGAACAGCAGCAGCAGCTACCTCTTCAGCACCTTTAAGTATATCTGCACGCCGCCTGACCGTCACGGAACCCACAGCACAGGATACATTGCCGCAACAATCTCACCTTCTCCATGGAAAGGCTTCCTCTCCACGGTTGACCCCGCAACAGACTTTGACGAAAACCACGACGACAACTTTTCCTTCCGCGCTGAAGCATATTTCCCCAGCTTCACCCACTGTGGCAAGAAAAAGTGTTCAAATCAGTACAATTGAATCCAGCAGTATAAAATCGCCAACATTCTCTGCATCCTCCAAGACTTCTTCGCCCGTGACTGAGGAGTTTGGAAATCTATCTTCCCGACGTAGATTATCAAGCGGCGTGCATAGCCTTGTCCCCACAGCCACTCCATCATCGCCTCTGGCTGGAATTGAAAGCGGTATGTTTGTGTGTCGTAGCAGGGATGGCAATCGGCCCAAGTCAATAGCTCATCCTTCTTCAGGATTAGAGAAAGATCGTGAAGTGGAAGTTGTTAGGACTAGCCAGAGCGATGCTCATCGACAGAATCATGCGTCAAGGTTATCGATATCATCTTTTTCGTCCAGATCCGGATGGGAGGGTTCTGGATTGGATGAGGAGCTTATAGAAGACGATTTGGAGAAGGACTTTAGTAGCAGCAAGAAAAAGCCGACCGATATTATTGCAATGACAACCAAGATCAGCGAAGCACCTGCGTTCTTAGTAAAGTCGTCTTCATCTTCGTTTTATCAACAACCAGTTCCTGGATTGGACGACAAAGACGACGGCGAGAGCAACCGTTCTGGTGATAATAGGACTTTCTCTGTCTCTGCTTCGTCAGCTTCATATTTGAGCAGCAAGAAAGCGGATAATTACGATCCTTATGGACCCACTGGCGTTAAGCAAAAGGCTAAGGCCTCGTACGAATATGAGGAAGATAGTAGGCCTTCATATAATGAGACTCTGATTGGACAGGTAACTTCTACCCCTAGGGTATCACACTTGTCGTCCACCTCAGGATCAAGTATGAGCCATCGGCATGAACGGCATGAACGGCATGAACAGCAACAGCAACAGCAACATCAACAACGGAGTAACACCAACTATAGTAATAGCGGTGGAAGCGTTGGTGGCTTCTTTGGTGGAGGCGGTAACAATAGCCTTGTCGGTGATATCGCCAACATTCTGAACGAAAAGAAGATGCATGAGAACGAGAGCCATAAGAAACCTTCGTATACTTCGGAATTGGCATCGACATCGACATCCTCTCCGAACCTACAAAAATCCAGTAGCTGGTCTTTTGGATCGTGGGTCAGTTCAGCCGTCGCAGCTGCATCAGAAACAATTGACAAAGCATATGAATCACTCGATCCCGAATACTCCAAGATAAAGGCTGCTCGAAGTGGTAGTGGACATTCAGATAACAACCCTGACATCGGAGAAGACCCTGAGAGTACAAGCCCATACAAGCGGCCTGGATATGTTGTAGGCGGCAGCTCCTTGGCTCTGGGGCTGGCATCAATCTCAAGAGGATCACCATCTCAGCAACAATAAATCAATTATTAGAGTAGCAGTAACCACCTTATCATTATCCAAACACTCTCTAAAAAAGATCAATGCCTACAACATCAGTTATTCCCACGTTCGGTCAAGAAGAATGACCCTGGTTGGTAGATGAAGGAGTAAATATAAAAAAGTAAAGAAATCAAAGTAGGTAATAGTGAATAGTGAATAGTGAATAGTGAATAGTGAATAGTGAATAGCGATAAAAATTGATTTCACTTTAATACATGTTCAAGTAAGAGCCTTTCTATTGATTGCAACATTGAAAGAAAAATGGATGCACATAATTACAAGCCGTACTATATACTAATATTCCATCCTTGGCACATAAACTATGGAGGTAAAAAAAAAAAAAAAAAAAAAAAGCAAAGACTCGATTATCGTCTTCGCGAATACCCTCCTGTATACATTGGGCGAGGAGGACCGGGAGTAGAAGGGCTTGAACGAGAGGGTGGAACACCAATCAAACCACTGCCACCAAAGGCAGGACTGGAAGGATTGGAACCATAACTAGTGCCTCGTGGAAAAGCGTTTTGCTCAGCGAACGATTGTCGACTGGAAATTGCGCCACCATTGGCATTATTACCGCCGCCACCGCTGGCGTCGCTGTTGTTGTTGTTTTTGTTACCATCCCCCTTACTTCCTTGTATTCGGCCATTATTGTTGTTATTACTGCGATGTTTAGGATTGTCAGGTAAAGAGTGATGTAACTTGCCGCCACTGTTACGTTGTGAGCTAATGCTTGAGGACCTTGAGGGCGGCTGAGAGGCGCTTGAAGATGATATACTTTCATTTGATATAGTTACACCGGTCGCTGTTGTGGGCTCCATCATGTCCATCCGGATATTGTCTGATCCATCATGATAGTCTGTCTGACTTTGACTACTCTCATTCCTATTATGCCTTTTTGATTTTTTGTGATTTCTGCGACTATTGCTCCTATTGCTGTCTTCACCCGCTTTTTCGTCATTTTCATAAGCTGTGTGATCAAGATCTCGGTCGTGGTAATTCCATTGATCTCGATCCCGATCTCTATCTCGGCCACGGTCACGGTTGCGGTCTCGGTCTCGGTCTCGGTCTCGGTCTCGGTCTCGGTCTCGGTCCCGACGCGAATGACGATGATCGCTTTTGGATGAAGAGTGGGAAGCACCACTACGACGACCATCGCGATAATCGTCATGATAGTGACCTGAGCTCCTGCGTTCACGATGCGAAGAGGAGGACGACGATGACTTGTGGCGATTGTGATCTGAATGACGGGATGTATCATGCCTTGAAGAGGCTAAGTTGTTATGGCTAGTTTTTGCAGATGAACCCGTAGCCACTCGATGTTGTGCTGTGCTCGGTTTTAATGTTGTATTTGCGGAAAGTCTAAATGTTGCAAACGAGGTTGACTCTGAGTTGCTAAAGAAAGCAGAAGTACTTGATCGAGCATAGGATGGCCTAGGTCGAGAACAATCCTGCGATTCAAGTAGAAAACAAAATCAGAAAATGTGACAAAATAGATTTGCGCCATTGACTAATGATATTTGATTCCTCGTAAAAGACACAGGTTTCAAAAAAAAACTTACATCGCCAAAATGTCCAGATGCGGAGCAATTGTAGCAATATTTTACAACCTTCTGTAACGGTTCTTTCGAGACAACGATGTACTCCCGCCACACAGTGGGGCAATCCTAGAACAGTGACCATGTAATGATTCTTAGTACTTAATGCTGTGATCCTTACAAGGCCCTTCCCTTACCAAATATATATACTACGACTGATATGAGATGTTACTATCACTTTAATAGAGACTTTACCTCTGTAGCATGGTTCCTTGCATAGCACTTGTTACAAGATGTGTATGCGGCGTATCCTCTGGGGTATGGACAACTCTAGTCAGTCCATAAGGAACAATTTATCAACACAAGAAATAGAAATAAAACAAATGTTTTTCGTTTTTTTTTTTTTTTTCGTTTTTTTTTTTTTTTTTTTACGAAAATACATGTTCTCAACACCCTACATCGGAAATGTGGCCTTTTCTCCGACAGTTGAAACAAACTTGTGTTGGGCAGTCCTGTGATGTGTGGTCATCCTTGGTACCACAAATATTGCACTAATATAGAGAGAAGTATTAGAATTCGGTATCCAATTTGCTCCAAAGGAAAAGTCTATCAAATCCATTAAAAATAACAACAATATCTCCTTACAACAAGGGCCTGACAATCACGAGCAATATGTCCTCCACGTCCACATCGATGACATAGCTGTTCTTTCGGTTGACCTTTAAACTCCATGTAGTAGCGGCTACGTCCCTAAAAGCAGTAATTTTTACTCCATTTAGTGCATTTGGATGACATGTCATGACCTTGTTTATCGCTAGCGAACGAACGACTCATTACCTTGAATTCTTCGTCTTCTAAGTGAGCAAGCTCCGAGTCTACATCATAATTATTTGATGCGCCTCTTAGTTCTACTACAGGTCTACCCAGATCCAGGATATGTTGATCGTATGTCTCCTCTTTTTCCTCTCCTTCTTTCTCTTCCTCCCTATCTATTTCCATATTAGAACTTGGTGGTTCTTTGTCACTGACTTCGCTTCCAGATCCAGATATATCCTCTTCGTCGCGTAAATCATCTCCTTCAGGCCTCGTCGTTTCGTTCGTTTTTTGACTGTCACTTTGAGGCTCTACATGTTGATCCCACGTAACCGCATTTACTTTCTTCTTCTCTAGATTATAACGAGACTCCTCTTCCGAATTACTATCGTCCTCAGCATCAGCATCTTCTTTTAAATCCTCCGATAGCTGTTTATTTCCTGTCTCTGAAAATTTTCCTCTTTTGCGTGAGGTACTTTGGATGTCTTCATCATTGTCCGAGTCCAACTCCGTTCCCTGATTGACAGCCCTGAAATAGTCTTCTGCCGCAGTCGGTGATGCAGCGAGACTCCCTATCTTTGGTAATGAGTTAGTTGTGTCTTCGGTAGTATCCTGCTAATGAAATCACGAAGGACAACGATGTAATAGCTTTAGATAGGGCTATACATCGTTTTTTTTTTTTTTTTTTTTTTTTTTTGTAATCGGAATAATTAAGGGAAGAGAGGTAAAAAGAGAACTTACGTTAGTGGTGGAGCTTGAGCCAACTTTCTTGTACAGATTCGACGAGTAGTGAATGTGCGCTAACATGTTATCTTCCAACTCACTATCCACCTCGTTGTCGGACGTACTAACCAAAGTCAAAAAAAGACAGTTGTTGTCAGTCAAACTTCCATCCTGGTAAACAATAGTTTTTTTCAGAGAGCCAAAGTCAGGTACCTTTGTTCGCTGGCATCCCTGTAGAGCTCATCCTCGTACTGTTGGTACTGATCGTATTCTTCTTCGTCGTAGTCCATCTTTCACTCTGTTTCTTGCAATTCTCATCCACTCTTGTATAGTTAGACCTTTTTTATTTTTTGCTTCTTTTATTTTTTGCAGAGAGACAGCTGACGGTTGGTGTCTACGAACGCAGTCATTTATTGCTTGAGGACTCGCGGTTGTTACAATGAACAATGTGAACTGCCCGAAACAATACAAAAAAAAAAAGTTCCTTTCCCTCTTTCCTTCACGCACGAAGCACCTTCAGAAAAAACAACAGTAGTTCAGTGGCTGAAGACGAGCCAAAAAATAGAATTGACCTTGGTGCAGTCACAATAACAAAAAATATATAATTGTATGAACCTTTTTTATTTTGCATTGTGAAAGTACTTGACATAAGGGCAATGATGGGCAAGAGTCAGGGTGGTGTGGAGAGGCGAAAATTCTAAATATGGAATGAGAAGACAGAACATACAAATACGAACATTAAACATCGTTTAGGCCTCGACTTCAGTCGACTTCTCAGCAGGAGAACCCTTATTTGGTTTAGGGACATCTTTCTTCTCCTTGCTTTCCTTCTCCTTGCGGGCCTTCTCAGCAGCTTCCTTCTTCTCCTGCTGCTCCTGTTTCAACTTTTCCTCGACACGGCGGAGAGCCTCATTGTTGTCAACAGGCTTGGCAGCACCGAAAGGGCTTGATTTGTTGCTCTTGGCCTCAGACGCCGCAGAAGAAGAAGCTTCAGCACTACGAGGCTTAAGCTCCAACTTCTTGCGAGTAGCAGGAGCAGGAGCAGAAGCTATCAAAGCATAGTATCACCAAGCATCAAACGTTCAGAAATTATACAATAATAAATAAAACGGGTTTCTTTCATAAAACAACTCAAGACCAAGATCAAGACCACGCAACATACCAGGAGAGGAGCGCCATGTGGATTCTCTAGGTTTCTCCCAGCCGGGACGGGTTTCGCTAGAAGGAAGGGGTTCCTCACGTCTCCAGCTACTAACGTTAGTACGGTCTGGAGGGCGTTCAGAGTTGTTGAAGCGAGATCCAAACTCGCGACGGTCACCGCGATCGCCACGATCACCTCGATCACCTCGATCACCACGGTCACCACGGTCACCACGGTCGCCACGATCGCCACGGTCGTTGCTGAAGGTTCTGGTAGGAGGAATAGGTTCAGCACGGCGCCACTCTCCAGCTGTGCGATCCTCACGAACTTCGCGTTCACGAGCTATTATTCAATAAACAACTGTCTAGTCAGATGTATCATCTCAGATATCAATATGCTTGTAGAAATTCAAAATCAAGCTCGTGACTTACGAGGCTCAGCAACGCTGACGCGGACGTTTCTACCATTGAGGCTCTGACCACTGTTACCCAAAGCCTTCTTTAACGAATCTAAGCTGTCAAATTCGACATAACCAAATCCCTTAGGTCTGTCCTCGAAATCCTTCATGATGCGAACGCTAGTGATCTGAAGAATAAACACATTCATTTATAATTAGCACAACAAGTACAGACCCCATAAAATCCTTTTATCCAATAAACAATTAGAGTAAAAAAAGAAATAAAATAAAAACATCGTACATTTGACTCCATAAAGAAGCTCTGGATATCCGTCTCAGAGACATCAAAAGGCAAGTTGCCAATGTGGACAGTATATGGAGGACGGGTGGGAAGATCAACAGGAGGGCGAGACTGAAAGCGAGATTCTCTATCTCTATCTCTCTCCTCTCTATCACCAAATCCTACAAATTGATTAGAGTGGATTTTGTTTACAGTTAATTGATGGGTAGAGCAATCTTATTAGATAAATCCCATAGAGCTATCGGTCAGATATACTAACGTTGTGACGACGTATCACCACGGCTAGTGAAGCCACGGCTACCGCGGTCATCATGACCGAATCCGCCGGTGCGGTAACTATCAGCTGTAATCAAGCAGAATGCATGCCCATATCGAGTTGATGATAAGTAACAAGAATTGACATGTGCAATGACAACGATGATGAAATCCACGTAGATGCATCCTGCAATCCATGTATTGAAAATATACCTTGAGTGACAGCTATTGATCAGTTAGAGAAAGATGAGAGTCAAATAAAAAATTTGTCCATGCGACACGTTTGTCATGTCATAAAAAGCAGTGCTCAGACAAATTTGAGATAGTGTACTCACCAGCAGGGGCAGAGGGCAAATCATCCATCTCGTCAGCCCAGGAACCCGTGGCTGAATATTTAGTTTACGACATTTTATTCAGGAACCAAAAAAAAAAAAAAAAAAAAAAAAAAAAAATTGTTTTGGAACATTGAGTGTATGAGTGGTAAGATAGTCATTCCTCCGATTTTGCTTTTATTCTGGGTTCCGCCTTGTTAAGAGCCTTCAACCCATTCTCTGAGCAAAAGGTCTTTGTCGACAACAGCGACAGAACGACAGCAACAATAACAATAGCCATAGAAAATCATTAAAAAAAATTAAAAAAAATAAAAATAAAAAAAGCAACAATTGATACGCACAGGGATCTGACAAGAAGTCGCTCAGGGCCATCTTGGTACCCTTCTTCTTTTGCTTCTTTTGTCCTACTGAAGAAAGATTGCAACATAATTATTAGTTGCTTGCAAATGAAACAAGAAATGTAACTAGATCGGTCTATGTTAGAATTGGTATGAGACTAAAGTGGGGAAAGGAACTCTAGGAGTCATGTAAAAGGGGAAGGGTTGTTGCTGAAGATATGTCCATAAAACTTGAAAGTATGCGACAGCGGGAGGCGACAAGTCAACTGAGCACAATCGTTAGATGTAGGAACATTGTAGATCAGTCATGGAGGGGGTAAGAGAAAAGTTAATGTATATAGGACATTGAATAATTGAGCGCATAATAAATGGCACACCTTCAGTCATGTTATGTGGATTGGAGTGATGGAAAGAGACAAATCAAGCTTTGAGTGTGCCTATATGACCACACGCCAGACACACCGCCTCTGACACTGCATTTTATGCATAGTTATCATGCAGACTGGGATTTTATATATTATAACATAAACAAATGAAAGTGGCTTGTGTCTGCAAATACAGTCACGTGAATATACCCAGCCACCAACATAAAAAGCAGCACCAACACATTTTTTCTGCTCTGATCGGCTCAAGTGCAAGCAGGAGGTTTGAGAGGAGGTTTGAGAGGAGGTTTGAGAGGACTGAAAAAAATAGAGCAGAGAAAATAAAAGCTGTTCATCTGTGTATGATACATGTATCTTCTAGTTTGTAACATCTCCCTTGAGTTCTCTCTCCAAACAGAGTCGCTGAGAGCGGAGAGAGCCCTGTTCATTCTCTTTCATCTACCGGGTCACAGGCGTAAATAGACAATGGATAATAGCTGTGGTGGCAATTTTTGTTTATCAATCAATACTGATTGAATGATCTTGTTGGTCTGATTGGATATGTGTGGGATGCATGTTCTGGCCTATTTCAGTTCGTGTGTCTAAATTTTTTTGAAGGAAGAAAAACATTAGAAGCATTAGGTTAATTACACGATTGGTTCATACCATCAAAAGTATGTAGTAATCCCTTCACATAGCCCAGCCTGATCGTCCTCCATAGTCATTGGTTTCACCAGGGGTCATCCTAGATAAAAAAAAAATAAAAAAAATAAAAAAAAGGAGTATGATCACCCATTTGCCGCCTCATGCCCAAGCTAAAAAGTCTTTACAGCCATTATCATGATATTATGTTTGCAGACAATGATAACAGAGAGTGAAACAGATGAAGGTTGTAACAAAAGTGTTGTCATTCTTCGTAGGATAATTGACAAAGATCCTTTGCACAGCAATATCAATCATGATGAAAAGACTGAGATGAAGGCACCGGCTCTGATACTACATGTAGACTAATAAAAGATAAAAAATAAAATAGAGTCCATAACATTAATTTCGAGCATGGATGTAGTGAGCAAAAATGTGGAAACAAAAAAGTAGTGCTCGAAATAAAGCACTTTTTTTACCAGATAAAAATAACAATGCCATGCAGCGACCGAATTGGAAGAAAATAACGTTTAAATGAAGGTTATTATGGTATCAATGCAAGCGAGCAACGGATGGTCAGCATCAACGACGAAGAGCAAAGAGAATGAATAGAAGGGACCAGTTGATTATTATTACGCTCATTTGTTGGACCCAAAAAGAAAAAAAAGAAAAAAAAAAAGTATTTATAAAATGAGTTTGCCCTTTTTTTTTTGTCTTTCCTCATCAGTCGCATCATCTCTTTCTCTTTTTCCTTACTCTTCTCATTCTCCCATTCTCTCTTTCTCTCTCCTCTTCTTCTCTTCCTTCATTCTCACCTTTACCCAGCCTTATCCACCCTTACCAACCCTTACCCACCCTTACCTTAGAGATTCATTTTCTCTCTTTGTCTTACGAACGAACAATTTCAAGATTTCAAGCAGAACTCCATTTCTGATCCCAATTCCATTGCTAGCGTAGCCTCACCACCATGTAAGTTATATACCGTTCCCGTATTATTCTTGCTTCATCAGAAACAGAAGAGAGTAGGGAAACGTAGCTTTCAAGCAGAATCTTGATGCTGCTTGATGGATAGATATGAGCAACAAGGCTGTGTATATTTTATCACCCTGGGCTTTGCTGCAAGTTCCTCATCCTTGAGTTTAATAGAAGAGATCGATCAGCTTTTCTTTTTATGAATTTCGTTTTAACATTGGTCAATCAACTATATCACACAATAGTATGTCCGCCCCTACCACCCACGAAATTCTTCCCGGTCGTCTCGGAAACTTGACTCCAGAGCAGCAGGCTACTCTGGAAGAGTTCAAGAAGTTGATTATTGCACAGGGCACTTTTGTTCCTGAACGCCACGATGATCACCTACTTCTTCGTTTCTTGCGTGCCCGCAAGTTCAACATTGAGGCAACCAACAAGATGTTCACCGACTGCGAAAACTGGAGAAAGGAGCTTGGTGTGGATAAATTGAAGGAAACATTTGTCTTTGAGGAGGAGGAGGTCGTCCGCAGCTGCTATCCCCGCTATTACCACAATGTGGACAAGAAGGGTCGTCCTATCTATATCGAGCATATTGGTGTGATTGATATCAAGACATTGTTCAAGGTGACAGATGAAGAGCGCATGACAAAGCAACATGTTCTCTCCTATGAGAAGCTGATCACAGACCGCATGCCTGCATGCTCAAAGCGTGCCGGTCACCACATTGAGCAATGCTGCACTATTCTTGATCTCAAGGGTGTCTCTCTTCGCCAGTTCGCTAATGCTTTTGGATTTATCAAGCGCACTTCCGCCATTGCCCAAAACTACTATCCTGAGATGATGGGTAAGATGTACGTCATCAACGCCCCTATGATGTTCACTTCCGTCTGGGGTATGGTGAAGCCCTTGCTGGATGAGGTTACTGTTAAGAAGATTGTCATCTTAGGAAGCAATTATCAGTCAACTTTGTTGGAGGACATTGATGCTGAGAATCTCCCCAAGGCCATCGGAGGCACTTGCGAATGCGCTGGCGAAGGAGGATGTCAAAAGGGAGAACCAGGTCCATGGAAGGATCCTCGTTACATGAACACACCTGCAGAAAAGACTGCCTAAATCAGTGATAAACGAATATATACGATAATAAATGATAATAATACAATACACTATACTATATTTATCCTCTTTTTTTATTTTTGCAATATCCCAACGAAATAAATAAGTAACATTTATAACAGGTTTGATGTGCAATTAAAGATTAAATTGACATGCTACCGATCCATTGATTGGTCTTTGCGCCTGTTTGTGCCTAAACAAAAGTGTGGACCCAAGTGTGAGCTTTGGATTTATATATCACCATTGATCCATTGATATGCTTTAATTGTTTTAAGCACAACCGCATGCAGTACTGAATATATATTTATAAACTGTGCTAATTCAATACATAATTTGTCTGCTTAGTTAAATGCCACACACTTCGATACAAAAAACCAGAGAACCAAGCTTTTTGGTTAGACATTTCAAATATAAATGGTTTACTTAACAAAATTCTTATAATCGAAAACGACTAACCAAAAAGAGCGACAAGCTTGACCCTCTGCAAAAAACACAGGTGCAGCGCCTCGGATGTGACTAAGAATGAAAGTCACAATCGCATTGGGGCCATGGGCTAAATTTCATAAGCGGATGAAGGACTGACCATCTGAATTAGAAAGTAGACCACAACTCAAGGCTTCACGTCATATCGACTTTGTCCACACCGTCAGCAATTCAAAGAAAAAAAATGATCGATCTTACACAACAGAGTCGTGTAACCATCGGTGATGCATGCATGTAGGATTAAGATTTTAGTTTTGAGGATCAGGGATCGCCCAGCCATCCATCTGTTCCACGAAGTGACCATGATCCTTTGGAAGAACAGAATCCTTCATTAAAAAGTCATAGAGAGTTTGATGTTCACACCCAAAAAGCGATATACGGGACAGTCCATATTTTGCTTTCAAACACCGTGAATCTTTCTGGAATACTCTCACTTCATTAGTGGATAAAAGTTGGGACAAGAGGTAACCAAGCTCCGATCACAATGTTCGCATGAATAGCTATGTCTGCTATGTCTCTGCAACATCCACACTACGATTTTAATAATTTGCTACCACTTGGTACTCATGATGATGCATAAGTTGAAGGTCTTGAATGCTGCTCTCTCCAGAAGACTGTCTAAAAATCACCCTTTTTAGACTAGATCCTCCTCCTGGTTGCAAACGGAGTTAAGAGAATGGATTACTTTTATCCGGATCAAAGAATGTATCAATTGGTTCTGGAGATGTGATTTCTCAAAGGTCTCTAATCCGGGATTTGAGCTTGGTCAAGCCTTTCTCGTAGGAGCAAGCGCATCATTAGGCGTGAACAAAAGTCATTTTATCGAATTCCATCAATGGCCTTCGTACTATAATCAAAGCAAGAGCATAGACGCTAGTCATTAGATCAAAAGGATATTTCTCAATCCGCATCAGGTGGCTCTATCGAGGCTATCGAGTTCAAGCTTTCACTTTTCTGCAGGTGTTCAAGTCGGCTTTCTGTTCTACACAGCAAACAGAGAAAGCATCGCAGTACGTATGGATGACTTACAATAGAAGCATGAAAATGTAGCAACAGCATCGAGACGTAGAAGGGTGAAATCAGCAGGGACTGCAACTATTACTGACTACCGCCACAGTATTCTGCAGAAGTTCCTACGGGGGGAAGCCAAGGTGATTATTACAGTGAGGCCAAGTCAGTTCCCGTTGGGATGTGTTCATTATGTGAAAGGTCTATGATTCTAATACCGTAAGTAATGGGTTAGATGACTGAAGCTTGTAGCTACCATATAATGCTGCTCGTGTCAGTTACGCTGGCTGATTGCACTCAATGCTGTGTAAACATTCCTCTTTCACGGGCACGCTACTATTCATTGGGTGTTTCGTACATGTACAACTTTACAGATGTAATGCTGGGACCAAATACTGAATTAAGAGCTGGTAATAGCTTGTTGGTCAGACAACGAGCACCAGTTTGTGATCATAGGCGCACTAACTTAATTGATCAGACGACTATGAAAAAAAAAAAAAAAAAAAAAAACCTCCCAAAGCATTTTGCAAACTTTCGCGAAAGCGAATGTGCCTCGTGGTCATTGTTCCTTGATGAAAAAGCAAAAAGCTCCGCTTTCCCTTGTTTGCCTGTCATTTGAGAAAACGGGTCTGTGTACCAATGCACGAGTGGGAAAGCAAGAGACTACATCCCACATCGACTACTCACGATCAAAGAAAAACTAGTCGCGCACATGGATTTAGGCACATTTAACATGTGTTTTGGCGAAATATGTACATACTCTGGATTCACCATCACCGTCATCATTGTAATCATCGCCATCATCATGGTCAATCTCAAAGTAAAAGAAGTACGGAAACTAAAAATCCGCAACGGCTTTTTTTACTTTTGATGTCTGAAAAAATAAATTTTACAAAACAAATAAAAAAAAAAAAAAGAAAAGCTTCTGAGCACTGAGAGAGCGTGGAAGGCGCACGTTGCGCAAGGACTCGCCCAAAAATGGGCCCTCTCCTCTCCCATCGCCTTTTGCACTCGTCCTCCCAGCGACAATTTGGACATTGCATTGCATGCATACACACGAACACAATTCCCCGTCCCATCACATCGGTTAGTCCGTCCATTGTAACCTCGTGTCTGGTTCTTGCTCGTGCCTGGCCTCTTGTTTTCTGTGATACCTTTTTATTTTCTTTCTTTTCCCCTCTCTAAATGTACCGTAGTCCCTTTTTTCACTTCTTTACTCTTGTTCCGATCACTCTCTTCTTTTTTTTTTTTTTTTACTTTCTTCTTTCCTCCACCCCCAGTGTCTTTTGCATTGTGTGGCCTTGTTCATTATAGCAATAGCACGAGAGTCAGGTTACACACAAGAGACGTGATAATGGCACACTGTCGTCGTTGACTTGACCCAAACCTGCTCCCAAGACTTTTACTCTTCCCTTTACATTACATTCCTTAGTGTTTCTTTTTTGTTGTTCTTAATTGTCAACTTGGTTCGCATTTACCCTCACTTTACTACTTTTCTTGTTTCTGTTTCTGATCGATCGCTTTTCGCACGCCAGCAAAGTGTGCTCACATCTCGCGTGCAGTTCAGTCGCACACGCAAGGTCTTTCACCATTTCCAGACATCTCTGCAACACTTCCTCCTAAATAACCCAACATGAAGGTATTCAGTCTCTCTCTCCTATCTCTCACTTTCTTCACGCCTACCTTTCTCTTTTGCCTTATACCAAAAGCACTCACATTCATCTTTTTTTTTTTTTCTTATTTTCTGATACGACTGGATTACTTTAGTTCGGAAAGCAGATTCAGTTTCAACAGATCACAGAATGGCAGAATCACTACATGAGCTATAAGGGTCTGAAAAAGATCATCAATTCGCTTATTCAAGAGAAGGCCCAGACATCTGTAACCATTGCAGCTTCACCACCTCCTGGATCCGCACCTGTTGTCGTGGAGGATGAGTACTCCAAGTTTTTGCAATCTCAAAAAGCTGCCTTTTTCTTCAAACTGGAACGTGAATTAGAGAAGGTAAATCATAACTTTAACCTGGTCCAACCGAACTATCGAACTATTCTGTTTCGACATGATCAGCATTAATATGTCAAGTATCATATATACATACTTTTATCTGTTTTTTCTAGGTCAATACGTTCTACCTTCAAAAGGAATCGGAGCTCAAGGTTCGTCTGCGCTCTTTGATTGATAAGGAAAAGGTGATCCTCTCGCGTCAAGGACGGCCAGGGACTAGTTCTTCTATCAATTCACTTAAAGAGGCCTTTAGGCAATTTGAACAAGATCTTAACAAACTCCAGGTGGGAATATAATCTCAACTCAAGTTTCATCACCACCATTTACTGCGAGTGATCAGTTTATCGATGGACCATAAACAGCACTAATCAGATCATACTCTTTTTTGCTTTTTTTTTTATTTTTTTTATCGACCCTAGAAATTTGTTGAGACAAATGGAACTGGATTTCGAAAGATCTTGAAGAAATGGGACAAGCGTTCAAAGTCCAGCACTAAAGAGCTGTATCTGTCACGACAAGTCGAATTACAGCCATGTTTTAATCAGGATGCTATGGTTGAGCTTGCCGATAATGCAGCCTATCATCTTCTCCAGCTTGAAAATATTCAGCAGGGCAACGGCCGGTCGTCATCTGCACCACCCAGCCCCATTACCACTAAACCCTCGCAGGTCTTACCTACAGGTGCTTTCTCGTCACCCATACAACAACAAATGGATGAGCTTGAGACTGATCTCTTCA
Organism: Lobosporangium transversale; assembly: GCF_002105155.1. NCBI lineage: Eukaryota > Fungi > Mortierellomycota > Mortierellomycetes > Mortierellales > Mortierellaceae > Lobosporangium > Lobosporangium transversale. Next base: position 1,219,752 of record NW_019028982.1, on the reverse strand, counting down.
ATGCTCTTAGCACCAATCAGTCATCGCTTGTGCAGGAGATCCTTGAGCGACGTCTTGCGACCCCTTCTGCTCTTCAAAACAATGTCGTGTCCGCAGAGACTATTGCTGCCACTTCTAACAACAATAACCAGATTGGGCCAGAAAACGCGAGAGAAGTTGTTTCGCGAGTGTTTTGGAGATGTTGTTCAGAGATTAATACTTCCGACAGCGTCATCCAACTGCTGGTCAAGACTGGACTGATAAATTTCAAATTTGTGGATGACATCAGTGACAGGACTTGCTTGCATGAAGCCGCCATGGTGGGTCGACTCTCTCTACTTAAATTGGCAGTGGAAAATGGTGTCAGCCCTGAATGCACAGACGTTTATGGAAGACGGCCTCTTCATTATGTCTCTATGTATGGCCATGCCGACTGTGCGACTTATCTTTTATCGATGAATGCTTCCATGAATGCTACTGATCATGATGGTTTCCGGCCCCTGATTTATTCTATTATGAATGGACATACTAAATGCGTCGAAATCTTCCTTGCCAACAACGCTGAGATTGAGGCTAGCCAAGAAGGCGATCCAATCCCTCTAAGCCTTGCGTGCCATTATGGGCATGAGGATATTGCTATGATGCTTATTGGACGTGGAGCAAATGTAATTGCTTGCAATGCCGATGGCTTGGAACCTCTTCATATCACCTGTCGTGAAGGACATACCCGGCTCGCCAAAACACTCACAACTCGTGGTGCACGCTTAGATCAAGAGGATAAATACATGTGCTGGACCCCACTCTTCTATGCAGCAAGCGAAGGCCATGCAGATTGTGTCAAGATTCTGTTGGAAGCTGGGTGTAATGTGAATGTAGTGGACGAGCTTGGAAAGACACCGATCTACTACGCAGCAAGCGAGGGGCATGCAGATTGTGTAGAGCTTTTAGTTGAGGCTGGTGGAAAAGTTGAAGGCAAATCTACTTCCTCAGAGGACACGGCAATGGACACGTCTGCGCCATTGACGACAGCTACTATGATGAACACCACCACGACACCAACTACTGAGTTAGCTCTCGGGGCAACATCAGATTCTTTGCCTAGTCCTAACATGGATGAACTTGATATGGACTTTATCCCTTCGTTGTCATTACCGCCACCTATTATTCCTTTCAGGATCTATGGTCACAACTACTTGGATAAGAAATACCAAATTAACCTCATTTTGGGCCATCCTAATTACCCAGATCATACTCTTCAGGATAAAGCAGCAGCACATCAAGCCCCTGTCCATCTCTATGGAACTGCTCAGATTTCGTCTCTCAAACTCATCATCTCATCACGGCCTGACAATGGAATGATCCCTCATAATGTTATTCTTCCCTTAGGAGATGATAGAGAGGTTTTTGGGTTCCAAGTCGATTCTCTAGAGCATTTCACTGTTGAGTTTGATATTTTCCCCACATTTGGATCGAAGGCCATTGGCCGAGCTGTTGCTCTACCTAGTATCTTCTCATCTCTAGAGTCATCAATGGGCAAGTGCGTATTACCATTATTTGACGCGCACTTGAAGGTTGTTGGAGAAATGGCATTCGAATACTCTGTGATTAGACCCTTCCAAGGAGTACGCTTGGAAGTAGGTGGAAGAGTGGAGACGTACTGGAAATCAACCAATAGTATTGATTCTACTATCTCTGCAACGTCAACGCCCCAAGTTGGCACACCTTCGGTTATGCCAGTTAGTATGTCAACTTCTGGAGGAGCATTGCCCCATTCGTCGTCACAATCGTTGTTAGTTGGTAATATGATTCCCTCATTTATCACGGCATCTTCACTTTCAGGAGAGTATATTCAGCTGTCCATCCAGATGACACGCGATTTTGTACCTGTGGTTTTTGCAAATTGGTATCTACCTGTAGAAGGCTTTGATCTGGCGGTTTCCGACGTGACATTCAATCAGTTTAAGAAGTTTGGTGAGCTGATTCATCAATGGCCTGCAACTGAGGAATTTGAGACAGCAGCCATGCGTTCAACTAGTAATTGGCGCGGCGGTGAGTGGCGACGTAAGGTCTATGAGCGTTGGATGAGCCTAGAGCAAGTGTTAAAGGTAAAGTTGGGCTTAAAGTTATTTCATCTATTGAAGTCCTAGTGAATACAGAAAAACAACACAGTTTCGTCTAGAAAGCCCATTTCTCATCCCTTTCTTTTCTTTTCTTGCCATCTCTTGAATCCTTCTTTTGATAAAATAGATCTTGCCAAAGCATATCGGCGTCAACTTAGAATTGAAATACCCCACGCTATCTGAAAAGACCTATTATAGGCTGACAAACTGCGTCGAGGTCAATAAGTTTGTCGACACCATCCTCCAGACTGTATATGACTCATCCTCTGCAACCCATCACCGCAGCTTTATGTTCTCGTCCTTCAATCCCGTCATTTGCTCAGCTCTTAACTGGAAACAGCCCAATTATGCCGTGTTCTTCAGTACATATTGTGGTTACAACAAAAGTAGAGCTCGAGCTGCTTTGCGGACACTTGAGGGGTCTAGCCAAGGAAAGAAACGCAAGGGATCTAATGATCCAGAGTTACTCCCTTCACCTAAGCATGGCTCTGCAGCTCCACCAATGCCAACTATTGCTTCTGTTGCCTCGGGTGCTTCATCTATTTCTGCAAGCAAAGTAGGTTCACCATTGCTTCCAAGAGCTGCAGACTCGTCAACAATAGCATCGGCAGAGGCCACCATCGCCGATCAAGGGTTCCATGAGGATGATAAGAGATGTACTTCTATCAAGGAAGCCGTCAAGTTTGCTCGAAGCAATAATCTACTTGGCGTAATATGTGAAGCAACACCTCTGGTAAATCCTCGTGATCCTCGCATAGTTTTTCTTAAAAGCGACACCTTGCCTTGTATTCCCATACTCATTCATGTTGTTTTCCTTGCCAAAATTCCCTTTTTTTTTTTTTTAAAAAAAAATATATATATATATAGATACAAGTCCCAAGCCTGATCACGCATATCAAGGAGTCTGGCTTAATTCTCTCAAGTTTTGGACCAGGGAACAAAGATCCTGCACAAGTTCAGATCCAAAAGAGCCATGGTGTGGATGCATTTATGGTTTTAGAGGATACATACACCTCAAACTCAACGTCTTCGTCATCGTTTTCATCTGCGTCTACCAAACAATCATTAGCTGCAAACGCAACAACATCGACAGCAAAAACAACTTACACGACGACTGGATTGGGGTCCTCCAAGTTGTCTTCTGCTAATGCTGCTGGATCGGCAATGTACATAGCGTCGAGTATACCTGATGTGGAGGAGGGTGTGCTGAGATATCAGAATGGAGTAGATTCAGGATCTTTTAGTCTGTAATTTCTTGACAAAAGGAAAGAAAAGAGAATGTTGAGTACAAGTATAATAAGGATGAAAGGTCGGGTTGGATTGAAGGAAAAGAGACAATGTAGAATTTTTATTATTATTATTACTATTCTATTATTATGGGCATTCTTTCACTGTTTGGTAGATTAATTTAATTTTTACATGTCAATGCAATGATGTAACATTGCCCCAGGTAATATATATATATATATATAAATATTTAAACAGGTCTTCAGTTTCTGCTGTTTTCCTCACATACGACAAGACACATAACAAATTGCCCTTATCTCAGTTATGTTTGAATCTTTTTGTTAGTTGCCATGGTCTCTTTGTTTTGAAAGAGGAATAACAGTATCTCCAACGACTTACAGGACTTGTTGGTGAATCATTTACGTAGAATGATAATAAGCAAAAGAAGTGTTGGGTTTTTTATGGACTATTGAAGAAGGTAATAATTCACAGTAAAACGACCTGAAGTCCTAAACTACTTAAATGAATGAAGAAGAAAGAAGGGGCCTGTTTGTTTCCTTTGTGATATTGGAGTCTTTTCATTGTAGGGGCTCTTAATCACGCGGGAGGCGCGAGACAACAGGATCTCAGATTTATTAATTTAAATATCTGCCATTTTGCATCTATTGATCGAATCAAATCACAGTGCATTATATAAGATCACTCGAAACTGTGGATGCGGTTGCTCTAGTTGTCGTAGACTATACAAGCGTTCTTGTATCACGACTTTGATATGAATGTTGCACTGCTCTATCAAAAAGACCAAACTTAACTTCCGCAGCGAGAGACAGACCCACGGCTTATTCTGCATAACATCTTTGGCGATGATCCAATCCCCTTTGAGTTCCTCCAGCATGGGACATGAACAGAGGATTTCACACAACATCGGGCTCCCTACACTGTCGCATCCCTGCAAGTCAATATCCTTCAATGAACCGAAATGTTTGATGGCAAGTGCTTGAAATGCAAAGGATCCGAAGGATGTGGCGGGGAAATTGAGTGACTTTGCCTGTTGCATCGCATTTAGTAGCGCAGCAATTTGTCGGTCAGACACAAGATATCCTAGGCACACATTCTTCATACTCGACCAAAATATTCCTCCTCCTCTTTCAACTAGTAGTAATTGATGAAAACCTACGTCTTGAAACAACGGCAGAGGCTCAATATCGTTCCAAGTGAGATCAGACAGGCCCGGACATCGAGTGACTATATCTTCCGAAATCTTGACCATATGCAATACGAGAACGCGCATTTGAGGGAATAGTACCAAATCATATGGAATACCCTCGTTTCGCGGGAATTCTAGGAGCCGTAGCTCGAGCTTTTCAAGTCTGGAGCATGCTCGCCAAAAAACCCCTACACTACCTGAAGGAAGCTTTCCGCCATATATGTAAGGTTCCCTAAGATGATCGAATTGATTAGCCAGCCTGAGCCATAGTCCCTGACGTAGATACAGCTCAGGCATTCGATAGAGATTGAGTTGCAGCAATGAATGATTTCGGACAATGAGGCCTACAGGGTCACGGTAAAACTCGAGTTCGGTATCTCCGAAGGGAACGACTCGAGTGCTTTCGACCGTCAATTTTTGGATTGAAGGGAACTCTAGGTCATACAGTCCAGGAAAATCGTTACGGAGCTCCATAGTACGAATAAGAGCTGAGTACCGATGGAGAGCATTCCAAGGTGGAACCGGGAGGGAGTCTCCTTGAGAGTTGGATGAACAAACGCGAACATTCTCCCACAAGATCGGTATGAACGCATGGCACCAACTCTTACAGACGCGTGAGCATAAGGCAAGCTCAGCACTAGTGAGGTAATAGGCAATATGGAAATAAATTTCAGGAAGTTCAAAAGGACAAATCCTCTTTTGTGCTTGCATTTGCGCCTGGGCTTGTGTCGGAATGTATGACTTGTGGATGTTGGGCGATGAACGTGGCGTAATAATAGTGTTATTCACGAGTGAGTGGGATTAGAAAAAAAAAACAATTGAGGTGTATGTATTATAGGGTTTAGGGAAACAATCAAACAACCAACATATTGGCGTTGATCTTCCCCCTCCTTTATATTCGCCATGCACAGTGTTCAGGAGGATGCATGCAGTAGCTCAATCGTGGTCATTCCTTTTTTGGTTAGAGTAGGTGGTCACAGTAAACACAAAACTCTCCCTGTTTTGATATTTAATTAAAAATAATCTTGAACCTCTTTAATTCGAATGAAATGCGTTTATATATCTATATACATGTATATTCCTGTCTTACTTTGTCTTCGTCGCATCATTGAGATTTCTTAGAAAATACTGCTCAAGAGGTCTCTGCTGAGCTTCATGATGGGATAATCGCAGGAACAATTTCCTAAGAAGCCGTCCCATTGCCAATAATAGCTCCAGATCATAAAGGCGATCAGGACTGTGAGGACAGTATGAGGCCAGATAAAGAGAACGGTATACAGCGGTATCAAAGGATCGTCAATGTATTTAATTATTTACAAGGAATTCATGGAGCCTTCCTGAGTCCTACTGAGGATCCGGACCCGCTACAACCATGTGGTGGCTTATTTGACGATTAAGGTTGTCAAGTTTTGTTAAGGACGAAGTTCAGGTACACATATAGGCTCGTCACCAGCTTGTACTTATGTGCATTGCACTAACGCTCACTGACAGGCTGGGACCAAACTTGAGATTTTAGAAGGGGTCAACATCGTACAAACGGCGGGGAAATGGCCTTTTTTTTTTTTTTTCTAAGTCGAAATATGCCGCTAGAAGTTGACCCCCTAAAATCTCAAGTTTGGTCCCGAGCCTAAAGCTCTACATAAAAGCTTAGCCCAAAGATTAAGGGGCAATGCATACTTACTGTTGCAAAATTTAGGGGCAGATGTGGTAGGAGATTTAGGTCGTTTTGGTGGATTATGAAGCCGGTCACTTCCAGCTGATAGATAAATAATTCTAACACAATAAAAGAACACACACACACTACTCGAAGACTGGACGAGAACAGTCAGTACTCAAATGGCTCTTGTGTAAAAATAAGGAACCTTTAATGATCTATGGCTACTAACGACGAACGTTGTGAGGGCTCTTTACCTGGACGAGAACAGTCAGTACTCAAATGGCTCTTGTGTAAAAATAAGGAACAAGGAGCCAGATTTTCCTGAGCTGTTGCTCGTTAAATAGTTGGTGGCGAACCCTCTACACGTGACTAAAACTAAAACCAACACCCCCACCAGCTGCGAAGTTCGGCTCCGCCAAGCCGCAGCTCAAAAAGAAAGAAACTCATTGTGCTGTTTGCGCTTCTACCACCTTGACTCTTGCTACCCCGCATTTTGGTCATTGCATCATTGTTCTTGTCACCCTTTGGTTCGCCTTGGCATCGACCAAGGAAAATTTTCTTTCTTCGGCCAATCATTTTGATCCGTGATCACGCCATTACTTCCACATGATGATGTTGCCATGGACATAAATGTTGGTTCATTCCTCCATTCCCTTTTTTTTTTTTTTTTTTTTTTTTTTTTTTTTTTCTTTTTTTTTTTTCATTCGCAACTCCTTCCTCCTTGCCCTGCTTGAACTACTTCATCGTCATCATGGCCCGCACTGTTATTAAGAAAGACGAGGTTCCTCCTTGCCCAAGACCAACCACTTCCACCAAGACAATGCTTCCCTCTTCAGACAAGAGCTTAAGTCTGTCTTTGGGCACGTCTCCAGAGTCGCGTCCTGCTGTCACTTCTCACTCTCCTATCACTCCTTCGACCCCTACCACTCCTCCTGCTTCTGCTTCTTCTTCTACTCCTGCCGTTGTTCCTGCTCCTGCCGTCGTTGTCACTCCCCCTTCTTCTGCTTCTCCTGAGGTGGTTGCCCTTACTGACCACGAGGTTGGCCCTTCCTCTGTTTCGCCATTTGCAGCGGAGAAGTCTTCTCCAGAATCTCCTCAGTCCCAGACAGTTCCCCCCCCCGCTCGAGAGCTAAATAAGCGGTCAGCTGAGGCCTTTCAAGACATAGACGAGCCAATTGAGAAACGCGTACGGGCGAAGTATCTTCTTCACGGCGAGGTGGCATTCTCCAGAGGCTTGGCTGACCAGTCGCGTCTTCGCGAGAGGCTTCGTTCACGGAAGGTGCAACTTGCGCCTGAGGAGCGTCACGAGATTGAGCTTGACCTGTCCTTGGCGACAAGGGATGTGGAGATTGGATTGGAGTGCCTTCGTTTGCTGTGTCCTCCCGCCCCCGACCCAGACTTGGCTGGTGTAATTGATCTGGCGCGAGAGGTTGTTCGGTGTCGGCGTAGTGGGGATTCTTCTCAGTAGCTCTCTGTAGGTTCTCAATAAAATCATCTTCCCATAATCGTTGCCTTTGAGTTGCGAGCTTGAGGAAGTCTCCATTAATTGTTTCTACCCCATCCTTTGTGCCATAATGCGTTCGACCCGTCTTGATCCCATATGATCCCTTTTCATTCGCCCAGACTACTTCAAATGGACCTAACCAACGCGGCTCCAGCTTGCGTCCAAAGCCTGTGACGAAATCCAAATTGAACATGTAAACCCTTGATCCTACTTCGAACGATTGTGGGCGAACACGTCGATCATAGTAACGTTTCATCCTGTCATTGGCATTAAGCTTGCATGAGTATGCATACTCACGGATTCCCTCTCTTCTTACGATAAATCTCGCCATGCTTTCTTCTAGGACTACATCGTTCTCTTCCGGTGCCTCTGCTGAAACGAGGAACTTGTCGTCCGCGAACAGTCGCCGTAACGCTGACTGTCCTGTGTAGCCCATAAGTGCTTCCATTGGCGACACTCCTGTGCTCCTAACGACTCGACAATTCACGTCGAATACTGCTTTCGGTAGGAATGCATCCCAATCCTTAGATCCAGCTGGCAGTACTCTCCTCAGTCGCTCCTCGATAAGCTTATTTGTCGCCTCGACCTGTCCCTGACTTTGCGGATGCCTTGTCGAACCAGTGACGTGCTTGATCCCCCAGAGGTCACAGAAAGTCTTGAATTCGTTACGAAATGCGGGGCCTCCATCCGATCTAATCATAACAGGGAGCCCGAACCGACAGATAATCTTCATAAATAGAACAGCTAGGACGCCTTGCGCGCCTTTGTTGGCCACTGCATGTGCTTCAGTCCACTTGGTGAAGGAATCTGTGAAGACGACTATGGTGGTCATCCCCCTAGGCGTTTCGACTAAGTTCTCAATCAAGTCAACGAAGAGAACTTCAAATGGGAACTCGGAGACCGTAGGATGCAACCTGTTATGTTTCACTCGACTTCCAAATTGCTGGCAACGGCCGCAAGACTTGACCCAGTGGAATACATCCCGTCTCATCGTTGGCCACCAACACACGTCACGAACTGTTGCTAGGGTAGACTCTGCTCCATAGTGACCGCCCTTGTCGTGTGCCTCCTTCAGCACACCTTCGACTTCATCCTCAACTACGCACCTCTTCTCTCTGTTGTCGGCATCTCTATACAGTAGGTCACCTTCCTTCGTCAGTCGAAACCTGTATGCCTGTCTCTTGATCCTCCTCATTTCAACTTTGTCTTCTAACTCCAGTCTCATCTCGGCTAGGTACATGTAGAAGTTCGCGTACCATTGGCTCGCCAGCCACTTTTCTCCTGTGGATTCTGCCCTTCGGCTCAGACACTCTGGCACCTCGTCATCGATGTCATCCGTGGCTATTCCTTCCGACATAATGCGACTCATCCCGTCTGCATTGCCGTTCTTCGTACCTGGTTTGGTCTTAATGACCAGCTCGAATTCCGACAGAATCATCTGCCACCGCGCAGGTCGACCAGTCAGATCAGTCTTGGAAAACAACCATTTGAGTGGCGCATGGTCTGTGTAAACGACAACGGACCTACCCAGGATGTAAGGCCGAAACTTCTTGACGGCTATGACAACGGCGAGGCACTCTTGCTCAAAGGTAGAGTAGTTGCGTTCGGCTCCTTGAAAGGTCTTCGAGTAAAAGTAGACCGGTCTCAACTTACCCTCCTCATCTTCTTGTTCTAGCACTGCGCCCATAGCGTATTTGCAGGCGTCACACGAGACCACCCAATCCTTCTCGAAATCTGGAGCCTTAAGTACCGGAGCTTGAATTAACTTGGCTTTGAGACCCTTTACTGCGGCCACCTGTTCAGGACCCATGGTGAAGCTTGCACCTTTCTTGAGGAGCCTCGTCAGCGGCTCTGCAATCTGAGCGTAGCTTTCGACGAACCTTCGATAGTAGCCCGTCAAGCCCAAGAATGCACGTACATCTTCCTTGCTACGTAATGGGGTGAAATTCTTGACCTTGTCAACTTTGTCTGGCATGACCTCAATTCCATCTTTGCCGACCACGTGGCCAGTAAACTTCACCTTGTCATACCCGAAATGGAGCTTACTAGTCTTGTACTTGACTCCTCCTGCGCGAGCTGCCGCAAACGTATGATCGAGGGCTCTCAAATGCTCTCCCCAGGTCATCGTGCGCACGCACACATCGTCCATGTACGCCTCAAGCACTCTTCCGATAAGGTCTGAGTACACTTTTCTAACGAAGCGACTGAAGGTATGTGGCGCGTTCTTGAGCCCAAATGGCATTACCTTGTATGCAAACGTCCCAAAAGGCGTACGGAAGCCAAGATACTTGACATGCTCTTTTTTGATGCCAATCACGTAATAACCTTGAAATCCGTCCAGGCTACTGTAGTACTCGAATCCGCCTAAGTTGTCAAGTATTTCCTCGATGTTTGGCAGTGGCCAGCTCTCCCTTTCGGTAACCTTATTTAGGCCTATGTATGCGACGCACTTGCGCAAGGATCCGTCTTTCTTAGGAGCAAGACTCAGCGGCGCGCACCACTCGCTCTCCATCTCTATGATTTTTCCTGCCTTAAGCTCATCATCAACACTCTTCTTAAGGAAGTCAAGCTCCTTCGGCGAGTACCGTTTGCACCATCCTACGTACACTGGCTTGGCGCCTGGTTGAATGTTGATCTCATGTTCTAAAATAGACGTCACTTCGAGGTCCTCAAGGTTGGTAGTCAGCCTGTCCTTATTCTTTTCAAGTAACTCCACAATCTGTCCGTATTGCTCATTGGACAAATTTGGGTTGATGTCCACGTTGACTCCGTCAACCGCGAACGGCTGCCTTTTTACGCGAGCATCGTCATTCTCGCACTGTATCTTGCTAGAGAACACTCTTGCGGTCATCGCCTGCAGATCCGGGTCACCAACCTCTATTGTCTTCACTCTCAAGGCTCTGTACCCTGCATCAGCATCGGATTCTTCCGTCTCGTAGATTGATTCGTCATCCTCATAGTCGTCGTACTCATCATCATACTCATCGCTCTCATCAGACAAGTACGTTGATGTCGTAGGCTGAGGGGTTGAGGCGCGAACATTTAGACCGCCACCAAGGGTGATAGTCCTTCCCTCACTCTCCACGTAGTACACGATACCGTTGCTCCAATCAGCCTTGGCTTTCAGCGCCTTGAGCCAGTCATCGCCAAGGAGGAAGTCATATGTGCCCTTACAGTCGATCACTCCCATCGACATTCTCAAGGGGATCCCGGACACATAAATATCGATAGGTCTTGTGCGGCCCGCAAGCTTCTGGAAGGACCCATGGGCTAATAGCACCGCACGAGTAGCAGGCTCTAACTTCAGTCCGAGTGCGTTTGCCACATGTAGGCCCATCATAGTATGGTCATTGCCTGGATCAATAACGGCGTTGTTGAAGTCTCGTCCCAAGGCGGTGACGGTCGTGACATCACCCTTGCCACCTTGAACGTTCCTGGCCATAGCTATTGCTGACTGACTCCTCTTAGGCTTGCTTCTTCTTGGAGGGGCATGGCGGGCCCAGGCCTCGGTAACAGCTGCCTTGAGTTGCACTGCCATCTTTCCACGGTACTTGGAGTGAGTGGCCAAATCAAAATTCAATCCTTCGACCGCATCAACGAACACTGGATCAGGAATGACGCGCTTCCTGGTACGCTTTGGCGTCGCATTTGGAGCTTCTGCAACATTATTCTCTCGCCCGTCGACCGCTCTGTCATCAAAAGTCACTGTCTGGAAGTGGGGGTCCCCAGAAGGTTGCGCACTACTAGTGGATGCCTCAGCCTCCCACTGCATTCCTCGGACAGGTGGAGTAGTGCCTCTCGTTTCCTCTCTTCGTTGAGACGATGGACCTGCAGGAGTGCCTGTCCTCTCACTGCGACGTCGCTGGGCACCTGTCGAATTTAATCGCTGTGGCTTAGTCGTGATAAATGATTGGGCGACATTAGTGGCGGAGATTTCTAAACTTTGCACTCTTAGCGAGGAGTTAGTTTGAGTGGCCAATGGGACGCTATTGGCGCCTGTGGCGGGGCTTCCTTGTTCCTTAGTGCAAACCTTCGAAGTATGGCCTCGCTCGCCACATCGGAAGCATTCCACCAATGGGCAGAACGACAAGAGGTGCCCCTCTTGATTACATTTATGGCAGGTTCTACGGGCCATAGGGATAGCCTGCTGACTTCGAACTTCGGCGGGTTGGAGCACGGCATTAGGTCTAGCCTCCACTCTAATATGCTTGGCCAATTCAGAGGAACCAAACACTCGCCTCGCTACAGCCGGGCTCATTCTTGAGATAGTCTGAGCGATTCGCGCCTCCGGAGTTCGCTCCTCGGCAGCAAGGGTCCAGGCTCCGAACATGTCTGTTAATTCGTCTACGCTTAATTGATTAACTTTCTCTTTGTCGTCTTTGAAGTCCGCTAGGAAGCCAGAGTAGTGCGTCCTCGGCACTAGGGTCGATCCAAGCAGAACATTCGTCTCGATTGGTGCAGCATGCTCAGCGTTGCTGCGAGCTATGACACGGCTCTCAGTGGTGTCAATGCCCCAACGATTTCCTTCAACCAATTGTGTCACTGATTCGAAGGTTTCCTTCAAGGTCGCAGGCGCTTCTTTGTTCTTGACCTTGAAAGGATGGTCTTGCCTCAAACCCTTGCAAAATCTGTACGCCAGTAGACGCTCGGTGGCTGTTGGGATCTTGTACGGCTGTGCGTCGCAACCAGACTCTGGGTCGAGGAGTTCCATGGTAAGTTTCATTCGTTGTACATAGTTGGCTGTCGTCTCATCTTCTCCTTGCTTAATAGAATGCAACTCGTCCAGGGTGACATCCTGGCTTCTAGGGGTAGAGGCCTCCATGATGAAATCGCTGACGAACTGGCTCCAGGCACCATTCGTCTTGTTTGTCATCCTCCAGCGCCTGATCCAGCGTTGGATCTTGCCTGTCGCCTGCCTCTCGACGAACATCAACTTGTTGCTCAGGGTTTCTCCTTCGATAACACCTCCAAAATCGCTGATCCATGTCGCGGCGGTTAGACCCTCAGCCTCTGCCGACGGCCACTTCGGGATCATGGTAAGAAGAATCGATAAATTGGAAGACATTGTAGCTGCCACCCCCTGCGTAGATCACCAGAAATATTGTTGCAAAATTTAGGGGCAGATGTGGTAGGAGATTTAGGTCGTTTTGGTGGATTATGAAGCCGGTCACTTCCAGCTGATAGATAAATAATTCTAACACAATAAAAGAACACACACACACTACTCGAAGACTGGACGAGAACAGTCAGTACTCAAATGGCTCTTGTGTAAAAATAAGGAACCTTTAATGATCTATGGCTACTAACGACGAACGTTGTGAGGGCTCTTTACCTGGACGAGAACAGTCAGTACTCAAATGGCTCTTGTGTAAAAATAAGGAACAAGGAGCCAGATTTTCCTGAGCTGTTGCTCGTTAAATAGTTGGTGGCGAACCCTCTACACGTGACTAAAACTAAAACCAACATTACTTATCTTTCCAAAGCCACACTGATTCAAGGCATCTCCCGTTCCACCATGGGACAACTCTTTTACGAAATTTCCAGGACAGAAACAGGAGCAGGAGCGTAGTAGGAAGAAAAATAAAGCCAGGATAACTTCTAACTTGAAACAAGTATTATGCCTTCAGAACCTAATCAGATGCGGCAAGAGGAGGTCATTCCTCTGATCGTGAGGTAACATTTGTAACATGTTCATGTTGTGTCTTGGTTGCCCATGCTCATGGCCTGGTGGAAGAAAAAGACGTATGTGTAAATAAACACTGGATTCAAACTTTGATCCTGGTGTTTCAATTGTGTATTAATCAATGCATTCTATACGACTGTTATGTTCATATTTTTGACTTATAGCCAACTTGCTGAATATGGCTATGCACAGGTACGGGGAAAGGAATTACACTCTAAGAAACGGATAATAGAGTATTCAAAGGCATGTTTGGATTGACCGAAAATAATCACCTTATCCTAACGCATATGGGTGAACGGCCTTTGTTCTATTTAGTTGGCACTCATGGTAGCTGAACAAACACATACATCAGCATCTATCAAGCCTAGTTCTCAGCTCAGTGAAATGCTGTACATTGCCCGCGGTAAGATCTTTCGTTAGAGATTGATCCAGTATCTTTGAATTATCAGTGGCAATAAAGTGCATGTTTATATTTATATATATATATATATTTTTTTTTGGGGACTTTAATTGATCTAGAGGAATCTGTCGAAATTGAGCCCACAGACTACTTCAAAGTGGAGGCATCTCAATTTATGGATGAAGATGACGACCTTGAAGTAGGATCAAACCTTACACGGTTAAACTTGGATACCGATCCGAAATCATCGCCACTTTATCCGCCCACGCTCAATATGGTTCATACAACAACACACAAGGAGGCAGTGACTTGTACAGCGTTCACCCGAGACGGACGATACGCAGCCTCAGGTTCTGCAGATTCCTCACTCAAAATTGTGGATGTGAATAAAATGAAACAAGCTAGTGATGATGTACATCCGGTCATCCGCACACTTTATGATCATGAGACTGTAAGATTACTAGGCTTCTAATCAAATACTTTCTACATTTCCTCGTAGATCTTTATGATCATCTTAAAAATAACGACGCCTTTTTTTTTTTTTTTTTTTTTTTCTTCCTTTTATTAGCCTGTGACAGATGTTGATTTTCACCCTAATGGCTTGGTGCTTGCAGCAAGCTCAGACACCGTTGTTAAGCTGTATGATATTTCAAAACCTTCTGTGAAGCGATCCTTTCGATACCTTCAGGTAAGAATTTTCATGAAACCAAGGCAAACTTACTTCACATACTACCTTTCATAGGTTAAAAGCGACCAAGCTTAAATATTTCCTTCCTCTTATAGCATCCTCACTCCTCTTTTCTTTCTAATAACGCATAGGACTCGCATCCCATCAACTCAATCTCATTCCACCCGTCTGGCGATTTTCTATTGGTTGGTTCGGAAGCCGAGACTGTCCGGATTTTTGATGTCAAAACCCTTCAATGCTTCACTCCCCGAGCCTTCACAGGCCCTCCACAACATACACCATCCTCAGCCTCAACATCTTCTGTCGACATTGCGGCTCAACAGCAACAGCAGGGTCCACATCGTGGAGGTATCAATCATATCGAATATGCGTCTACGGGGTCTGTATTCATCACTGCATCCCAAGACGGTTCCATTAAAGTTTGGGATGCTATTGCAGGAAAAGTTGTACGGACGATCGAAAATGCACATTCAGGTAAAGGTGTCACCACAGCCACGATCTCCAAGAATGGCAAATACATTTTATCAGGCGGTTGGGATTCTGTAAGCAAATTATGGGATTTAGGCTCCGGTAAACTTATCCATGGATTCCAAGGCGCCGCTCAAAAGGCAGTTAAACAATCTACTGTCTTCTCCTACAATGAGGATTTTGTTTTTAGCTCGGATGAGTCCAATAACACGATCGTCTGCTGGGACTCTCGCACAGGCACCTTGTTGAAGCGCTATTTTGGTCAAGAGGGTGTCATTCGCTCCATTTCAGCCTCTCCGGCTGAGAACGCTATCGTTAGTGGTGGTAATGATAATCGTGTCCGATTTTGGTGTGTGCCTAATGCTCCCCTGGCTCCAGCTGAGCCCGTTTAGGCCTTTATTTTATTTTGTTTTATTTTTTTATTGTTAACAGTTAAAAATAAAGTACATGTAAAAGAATTTTAGCAATCTTTGTAGACATGGAGACTGTTCAGTGGGCCCCCTTTATATTTTGTACTCCAAAATCCAATAAATACGATCACAAACATGCTTGTCCAACATGACATGTAGACGTGTTGCCACCACCCAAGGCATCAACACAAAAATTCATATTTCACAGATCAAATTTCATCACAACATTCACAGTCTAAGGTCGAGAATTACCGCAGTATTCGGAGACGATATTTGGTAATATGTATATAGCGATGAAGGATACCTGATATGGCTCCAGATTGAGCGCTGCATCGAAGCACTGCAATCGATGAGGGATAAGAAACAGGAAACCAAGGCATGAGACAGCCTCAACTGTGCGTGGAGTAGACATTTGGTACCATTGCAAACAACTAAGGCATAAACCGCGATATGCACAACCTTCAGGTCTATATTTCGCCTGTTGGGGCGCATTATCCCTTGACTGCCTTATCCTCAAACATTCGAACAACTTTAGAAAGATGTTCGGCTATATTTTCTTACTATGGTGTGCGGCCACCATTGAGAGCAGAAAAGGTCTGTTTTGGCAAAGCCTATACAGTTGCAAATTCAATAAACTCTGGAAAGTGGAATCAGGGACATTGGAGGTGATCAGCATTGAGCTTGTCAACACTGTTGTTAGCACTGTCGATAGTTTTCTCCCTATTAGCCTTTATCTCTAGCTCCTGGATTGAAGCATACATTGTGCCCAAAAATACTTCAAGAGACCCAGATTTGAGTAACTGCTGCATTAGCTGCGTTTAAAATCAAATTCAGTTAGCCGACAATGGCGTTCAATATCTAGAGATTATAACCATGATTCACTGCGACTTCTTGCTTGCGTTTGTCCATATCCGGTATAATAGTTCCCATTACCCTTGATTAATGACTGATAGTATCATCTCTCATTTGTTGAAGATCGCTGTAATCAATGGGCTGGGATTTTCTTGCGCATTTCAAAGGAAGATGACCAAATTCAGTGGATGTCGAAAGTATCGGCGATAGCAAGAAGCCGTTAGGTGATAAAATTAGCATGAAAGGCATGATGGTTTCGTGTTTTTTTATTTTATTTGTTACATATATATACTTCATATCTACATACACTAATGCATTTTTTTAGAAAAAGAAAAAAAGAAACCAAGGTAAAGTATTCTTCATATCCATGCGTTATACATATTTAACTATGCCTTAGATTGCTGTTCTTGATGGACTGAGATGAACTAAGACTCATCCGACAGTGAAATATGCGAATCAATAGAGGAGAAAGGTGCCAGAGCTCGACGAGCTGTGAAGATACGGAGAGCAAGATGAAGACAGCTCATATCGACTGCGACTACTTCCCAAGTAAATTCGATTCCATACATGAGCTGAATACCCCTGACAATCCTTTGTGCGATTGATTCGTTAATCATGATGAAGCGCTCATCCACGGAGGTTGGCATTGTTTCTTCATCAGAATTGAAACAACGTTGGACATATGGCAAGAGCGCATGGCTAATCGAGGCCACAGTGTGCTCCTTCTCGTCCTGGTAGTTTTCCACTGCAATATTAAGAAGATATAAAAAAACGAATTGTAAGTTTTTTTTTTTTTTTTTTTTTTTTTTTTGGATGAGCATAAGGATATGAAGTTAACCCTGCTTACATGCAATGGCAAATGGTGTTGTGTAAGCCATAACGTTGTATCGTCCATGGTGATGGTATCTGAATTCGAAAGTGCCTTGGAACCATGGAAGTTTGTCGCCCAGGAAAACAACACGGCCACGACACAGCTCCTTTTCTTCAATCCAAACAACCTCCTCTTCAATAATCTCACCATCGCCTTTGCCAGCATGATCATTCACGCCTTCTTCGGCCTCTCCAAGTCCCAAATCACGGTTAACATACAGATAGCGGCCCTTGGAAGCCACAGACGTCACTTCCTTGGAGTTGTTGCTTGAGACCTTGTAAATACCGATCCAATCCTTAGTACCATGGTTCAAAGGCGCTGTCCACTCTACAGTCAGTTTTTGGCCAAGGCTGTAGGTGGGAATGCCCTCTGCATTGACGGCCGGAGCAACGTCATTGATGATCTTTACTGAATATTGTGACTTGTCATACACTCCAATGTCATCCCAAGTTCGACTATTATAAAAGTTAGCGTTAATAAAGAATAGCGGCTGATCATTCATATTTAAACCTCAGTTCGGTGCCGTGTTTGAAGACTTACGCTACAATTAATTTTTCTCTGGAGCTCTCAAGTAGAGCCTTGGAATTGGAGACCATCTCTTGTATACGAGGAGCAACACTTTGGACCAAGCCGTTCAAGTCATCACGTGTACCTTCGACAATCTCTTGTGCCTTCTCAGAGACAACCCGTGTCTTCTGAAGTACATCCTTAATTTCGGGTGTCTCCTCCAGCTTCTCGCGGATCTTGCTGACTTCATCCTTCATTTTCTTGGGGAAGATTTTAGCAGCTTTTACAGTCTTGACAACACCAGCATCTTTACGAATCTTATTTCCGTAAATCTTACGCATGTGAGGGGACTCAACATAGTGTAAGAACAAGAAGTTAGAGACCTGGGAGAACATGGCCAAGATAAAAATAGACCAGCTATTGCAAATCAAGGTCATACCCCAGAATGCAGCATGGCCCATGACTTTCTCAGGGTTGTTGACAAATCTATTCATAGTTGATTATATAGATCAGATGTAGGATGGATGCTGAGTTTTAACGTAATATTGTGAGTGCACATGCCTGTTGCTTCGTAACATTAAATAGGGACAAAACATTACCTATAGATCCCAGTGTAGAACAGACCGCTGGACGAGTCTTCCAGAAAGAAATCACCATAAAACCAACCAAAGTCACCCAGTACCTCAAAGACAGAGACTGAGGCCCAAATATGGAGAGCAATCAATGCAAGCCCAAGGACATGACGAAGTAGGACGGTACCATAGGTCCAATCGTCCGGGATTGAATACATTTTGAAAGCAGCCAAGAAAAAGGTAGCGTATGTCATCGAGTTGGACAAGTTGAAAATGCTTTTCCAGCTTTGGAATGCATCCTGTACTGTGCCTCCGTGCTTGATAAAATGCTTCGTATAAAATTTGCTGTCACTCTGCCTCTTCAAGACAGCACCAAGTACATAGGAATGGAAAACACGCCACATCAAGGCCTGAATAACCATCATGAATGTCAAGAAGCGAGGTCCTGTGTTGGAAATCAGCAGCGGCACAATGGTAGCATAAAAGATAATAAGCGCCACGAAAATATCGTTTGAACGGAAAATATCAAAGTTCTTGAAAACAATGAGATCCCGTCTAAAGTAGGTGTTGTACATGTCCTTCGATCCGCAAGGGACAAGTGTTGCTGCTTGATCAATGGGTGCAACATGGTCGGAAGGGGAGGCAACAACAGAGCTCTGACCAGTAGATAGTCCCAATGACGCCTCAGTGGTAGTGGGGACACGCTTTTTAGGGATCTGAGGAGGATTGTAGGTCTTATCAATGTCTAAGTGAGGACAAGAGTAAATATGAGCACTTTTTTTTTTTTTTTTTTTTTTTTTGCAAAATTGCCAAGCTAATCAGACAGGGTAGCATAAAATAAACACTTACGAGGGTTCTCGACCAAAGTGAGGAACGCAAATTGGGCGGCATGGGCAAAGAGTGAAACAAAGAGCACCATGTATGAGGCCATCATGAGGGAGATACCGTAGTAACCAGCATATCCAACCGAGTACATTGGGTGGGGTGCCATCTCAAAGACTCCATCAAACGTTAATGATTGTTCAATCAGAAAGAAAAAGTCACCCCAATCTAAAAAAAAAAAAAAAAAAAAAAAAAAAAGCCATACACAATTAGCGTAGGAAGAAGGTTATACATGATGCTTCATATGCTACTGTCGTTACTGTTACTGTCGTGGCCGCAAATTGAAGGGAGAGGGTGTAAACTTACACCAAGCAAAGTCCTTGACTACACGATGTGCGTCCAACTTGACCCAAATATTGAAGAACACAAGAATGAACCCAGCGGTCCAGCGCAATACGTGGCCAAAAAAGCCAGATCCGGCAGGGAAGGTGAGCCAAGATAGAGCGAAGCAGACATAGGTAGTGAAATCATTCATGAGGATTAGGTCTACAAGCTGTCGGTATAATAGCCATGTGTTGAATTCGATAGGTACGGCCTATTGGGTTCAAAATGGAGTGAAAAAAATCAGTTCAAGAGAATGCATCCTCGAATAAATGATCAAATGATCAAGCAACCATGAAGATTTATTTACATCAAAATCGTAGTCCGAGTCCATCTTGCAGCTGAGCTCTTGCTTGAGCCATTCATACCAGCCACCACCACGCTTTTTGTCAAAAATGCCTTGTTCCTTAGCCCAAGCAACCAACGCTCTACGTTCGCTCTGAAGTTTCAACAAGTAGCCCAAACCCGCATTGTATCCTGCTCTCCAGAATAAGAAGAGGGCCAGGAACAGCCAACGTTTAATGTATGTGGGTAGAGTGAAGAACATGAGAATCTGAACACCCATAACGGCAAGGGTGATGAGATCAAAAGCAGACTTTTTCTTGCTCATATCAAAGATCTCGCTCAGCATGTCCTTTGTAACAGGCACGCGAAAAACTGTAGTTCGATAGCATTTGTAAAAAGGAGAGGATCAGCAACAATGAACAACAATCTTTGAATGTGGGTGTAAACAACAGTAAATTGTCGATCAACTGGAGATTCATACTTGTGCCATTGGGAGTTTTGCCAAACGCAGTCTCTTCCTGTTCCCTGGCTAGGCTCAACTTCTGGGACTCTGATAGAGATTGACCCGAAGTAGCTGAATCGGTCGAATCTCTGCCATGCGAATTATGGAGATCGGGTGATTCAGTCATGGAAGGAGTTCCTGATCGGACTGCTGCGGTAGCGTGCACCTTGTTGGATGAGGACACGCCATTGACCTCCAGCTGGGTTGTTGAGACCTTCCTGTTACGGAGCTCAGAATCCATGATTGTAGAGTCTCACTCTTCTAATATTTAATTTCTATTGTCTTAAAGAGCGCCCAAAACGGAGAGATGAGGAATGTGGGGAGCGACAAGAACAAAGAGTAGAAGGTGAGAGAGTGTAGGGATGAGAAAAGTAGAGGGAAGAAGGAAGGAAGAAGCGAGGAGAGAGAGAGAGAAGGCGAGAGCGTGCGTGTCTGTAGACTCAAGAAAGTTGGTTGGGGTCCAATCTGGTCTACCCGTGCTTAAGCTCGTGCTCGTGTCTGTTTCTGTATTGTACCTGAGCTCGTGTTTATGTTGCTCTTCGGGTCAAGAGCTGGTACACAAGGAAACAAATGGAACGAATTTTCTACTTTGAATCATGAAGAAACTTCAAAGTAAAACATGTTTGCCATGCTTATGGGAAAAGATGATTAATTTGCTTCTAATAGCACAACATTATG
Organism: Lobosporangium transversale; assembly: GCF_002105155.1. Lineage (NCBI taxonomy): Eukaryota > Fungi > Mortierellomycota > Mortierellomycetes > Mortierellales > Mortierellaceae > Lobosporangium > Lobosporangium transversale. The sequence goes on along the minus strand of NW_019028982.1, from coordinate 1,198,939 downwards.
CCAATGCTTATTCTGTCGCCATCTTTAAAGATTTTACTCGAGTAATCGCGTGCTGCCAAGAGATCCACTCCAACCTAAAAATGTCACTGTATACAGTGTTTCGCGTGCAATCAGCCGTTGGAAAAGATTTTCAGAGGTTGATCACCCCAACAAACAACTATCATATGTCAAATTGGTGGCGCTAAGTCACGTTTTTTTTTTTTTTTTTTTTTTTTTTTTTGGAAACACAACAGCTTTGCTGACAACAGCTCCATTGATTTTTTTCTCTTCCAAAGGATGTACATGTAAATTGCTGGAGAGCCGTGCTACAATAATTTCATTTTCGGATTGCGTATTTTTTTTTTTTTAGTGAATTCATTCCATACAAAGTTGAAAGCAAGAGAGGGTTGAAGAAGGAGTATTTTTCGTATATCAGTAGTCAACCGGTTACTCCTTTACTCCTTTCACTTGGATGGGCTCTAATGACTGATGAGAATACTAAACTGAATAGAATCTTTGATTGACTGTCAGGGGGGTAGAGTGTCGTTGTATTCTTTGTATAAATCGCGCTAGTGCGAAAGCATTCCATTCAAAGAATGGCACAGCAAAGGTTATAAGTTCTCATGACGTACAAGAATCGTCCAATGCATTAAGAATCATTTTTCCAGGGTCTTCAAAGGCCTAGATGAATTTTAAAAGGGTAACAACCGCGAAAGATTGTTTCCATTCGAACACAAACAGAGCTTTTATTTTTACGAATGCGGATGAGACCAATTATTTTAATTCTTGGTAATATCCAGATTACTTGAGAAAGGATGCGTTTGGAAGAAAAGAAAAGGAAGAGGAAACAGATTTCAATAAGGTTTATAAGAATTTTATCAAAATGACATCAACCATTTTTGACCAACAATACCATACAAGGTATAGAGACATTTATAAATGATACATGGAAATGCAAGATTAAAGTGATCGGAGGACCAATCTTTTGCTTTGAGTAGTGGAGATATTTCCAAGACAACTTTTCTTCGTTGCACCCTTCGTGTGGTCTGCCTGCTATCTCCACTTTCACCGTTGTCTCTGACTTCGCCGCCAATCATCGTCTTCTTCCTGCCATCTCTGTAGAGTGGCGTATCCATTTCTTTTTTTTTCACTTTGTCTTGTACTTTGTTCCATTCAGCCTGTATTTCCGCATTACATGCACACACCTTCATACCTTCATATCTTTATACCTTCATACCTTCATTAAAACACATTAAAACATTCATTCATTCATTCATTCATTCATTCATTCACTCATTCATTCACTCATTCATTCACTCATTCATTCACTCATTCATTCACTCATTTATTCATTCATTAATTCATTCATTCATTAACACATTCATTAAAACTCATTCTCATGTGGTTATAATTCTGGAGCCAGCGTAACACACCTATCCTGCTCAAGTTCTACAACAAACTATTGGCAGGTTACGATAAACCTTGAAAATAGCGTTTCTTGATAACCCGATCAGCACTGCTGGTAAGGCCGCGTTTATCTATCAATTTTGTTGCCCCTACCTCATTATCATGAACAGCATCGCCTGTCCCTATCCATGCACCATGGACATCGTCATTCCCCTCCCTCTTTTCGTATGCACATCACCAACAGCAATATCCTGTCGCTTCTAAAAAACACAATTTTACCGACTTGCGCTTTTTTTTTTTTTTTTTTTTTTTTTCTCGCTTGTATAATCCTTCCTCTATCGATGTTGTCGTGAGATTGGTTATGAATGTAATTAACCTGGCAGAGACGGAGCTTGATTAAATTCGGAATCTTTTAATGAAAAAGTTGAAAGTTCCCTGAAAGGGGTATAGAAAGACTTGTTGAAAAAGTTAATATGGAGGAAATCCTGCTCTTGAAGGCGGTTTCCTGCTCGTTCAACAACTCCACTTTGTCTTCTCTTCCTCGCTGAGATCTAGTTGGGTGTGTGCTTAGGATGTATTTGGAACACAGCATTTTTTTTTTCTGATTGTCGATTTGGTGGAAAGCAGGCTAAGCATGCTGCAGGGGCCATGTTTATGAAATGGTACCTGTCTTTTTTTTTTCTTTCATTCTCTTGGCATGCTGTACACGACAAATGTAGTACAGTATGAACTATGTCGTAGACTAGACTATTGTGGAGATATCGCACATGGAAGGAGCATTTTAGTTCAGTTGCTCAATGAACTTTTTTTTTTAAAAAAAACGTCAGTCCGCACCGTAGTCGAAACGATGCGATGTAATATTAAAAAGATTCTTCTGCTCAAACTCCCCCTTTTTTTATGATGACATATCCTGCATATGCTTGAATTCACATTTACATCTCACCGTGCCACAAACGCAAAAATGAAACTACTTTTGGATTAACATTGATCGTCCAACTAACCACCTGCATGCCTCCTAATTTTCAGATTCACAACAATCATTCATATGGAATCCCTTGTCCATCACACAACAGCTATCACTCATAACCTGGGGCCACGTGAGTCCCAGTTCAGACACTGTGTCTCCTTCCAAATTGCAGTACCACTGTCGTCTGTGAACGTCAGTCAGTGGCATCACAATCCTCCATCTTTATACTCTGTGCTGGTATCTGTTTTCTCTACCAGTCTCAGTCAGATGCCAACCCCCGACAGAATAGCCCACTCAAAGTACAAGAGTAGTCATATACGAATAAGGAGTCGGCACTTATTCTTCAGATCCTCCTTAACTCGGAAATCAGTAGCTATGGTTCGCACACCTCGGTCTGAACAGTGTCATCCCCATCTTAGATCCCAGATCAACAATACAAAGGACTCGATCCAGACTCGCCAAAGCCGGCAGTACCCAAAGAGTAGCCATAGAAAGCTTTTAGGAGCTAATAGCGCTATGTATTTGAAAAGGTTATATCTCACATTCTCCAGATCGCCTAAATTCACTCGGAAAAGCTCGAAAAGACCTTCTCAGTCTTCTTCATTGTTATCCATACTCACTTGGCTACTGGTGTTTTTATTGCCACTTTCAATGCTCCATGCTGTCGCTTCGATCCCTGTTCAGGAGCCACCGGGATTAGGGATACGTCCATTTTTTCAACATCATGGCCTTGGGCGGCGGTCTATGGATTCTCCATCTGGGTACCAGTACAATGCCTTGACGTCCAATTCAAAAGCCATGAATATCTCCAATCTCCCTCTTTGCGATCCCAAAACTATGACTGGATTCAATGGTCGGAAGTCAGAATCATATAAAGATGGGCCTATTCGAGTGCTGGGAATCGATCATGGTTTGTACTCCAATCCTTTTATCAATCCTTGTAAGCCTCCTGTCAATAACTGCATGCTCAGGGACCATTTTATATCATACCCTTGACCATTATTTTTAACTAGGTATTACTCCGTTTTGGGACAGAGTTCATGCAGGTGCTTGGGATGCAGCGAAAATCACCGATATTCAGCTGGATTGGCAGCGGACGACACTGAATGGCGTCTTCGACACTGACACTATGGCTAGTCGAATCAGAAAAGCCTCCGAGGAGCCTATTGATGGGTTAATTGTCACTATCCCCAACTCCGACATTGCAGCCGCGGTCATTGATGTCCAGAGACAGCGTCCAGGACTTCCAATTGTAGTCATGAATATAGGCCTGGAATCTGCCAGACAGCAAGGATTCCTCTCCGTCTTACAGAACAATGTCGCTGCTGGAGAATTGATCGGAAACGCACTACTTGACAAAGGTATTCCTATTAGATTTATAGGCTTGACTCCTTTACAAAAGAAGTACAATCTATTGTGGTTGCTGACTGACCACTTGTTTTGAACATGCCGTAGGAGCGCGAAGTTTTGTTTGTCTTGGCGCTGTGCCTTTTGTGCAAACGTTCGCCGACCGCTGTTCAGGAGTCCTCAAGGCTTTTAGGGCTCGGGGATTGAATCTTACCGACTCTTTCTCTAATAGAACTATAATGGTCAATCGCACTAACGATAGTCAACAAGTCTTCCGAACCGTGAAGAGTCATCTCGGAAAGTATCCGAACGTTGACTCAATTATCGCTCTGTCAACACTCACAGTTGACTTGGCTGTGGAGATTTCGCTGAATAAAACAGGCAATCCTGTGCCTGGGAGGCCAGGTGGGTTATGGGTAGGCACATTCGAATTGAATGAGAATATGATAGAGTACGTTAAATCAGGAACCATTGTTGCGGCCACTTCCCAATCGCCGTATCTTCAAGGAGCGATTCCTGTTCTAGAAATTTTCCTTATGGTTTCATCGAAACAAAGATTACAGGTAGACACAATTTGGACGGGACCAACGCTGCTGGACGCTAGCAATGTCGAAGCTGAGTATGCACAAGATCATTCAGGAGACCTCTTCGACTTCATTGCGCAGAACAAGACAGCTGTAGTGTTTAACCGCAATATTTCACTAGAGAAAACACGCTGGAAGGAGGCCTTGGGCGGTATTATCGAAGCGACGACATTGTTTGGGTGGAACACGATCTCAGCGACTTCAGTACCGGAATTGGAAGGGGTCCAGAATACCCTACTATCTGCTGGTTCTGGGACGACTGGTAATTTAGCTGAATCGCGGTATGGCCCATATAAAGGCATTCAAGGCGTCATCATGTCCTTAGCTGATAAGGAGCAATACAGTGAGCTATTGAACAACACCGTGATGGGACCGAACATGCCTATCATGGGTATAGGCACAGTGGACAATTGGGTGCCTTTACCGAGTAGAGTTGTTTTCCACGGGCCTAGCGATACCGCCATTGGCTCGACATTCTCATCTCAGATCCTGAAAAACGGCTTTGGCATACCTTTGTGTCTCATAGAGTTAAATGGGCCATGGTGGCAAGAAGGACATTGTATCCAGCTACACAAGTTCCTAGCCACAATATACGGCGAGGCGAGAGTTGGCAGGTTGGAAGACATGATGATGAAAATTGATGCGAAAGCCAGCGACTTGGTGTTTAACAGCAGCGAAATTCAGGAGCGCGCCGCATTTCATAATGAGCACTGGTACAAAAGACAGGATAACGAGTCTACGTTATCGCCGGACGAGCAACGCATTATCAATGCTTTTTCGGAACAAGCCACGCTACCATTTGACTCGATCCTCTGCACATCCATACCACTTTATGAAGTGGTAGCCAAGATCTACCCTAATCTTAAGAAGATTCGTGGTTCGGCGGCCTCTATTGGCTTATCACCTCTGACGGAGAGCGCTACATTGAGGGAGGGGTTACCTTTGCTTTCCAAGGCAGCACCGGATTCAAGTTCTCCTGGAGTATTCGTGATGGGGACATCTACGAAGGCAATCCATTCTTTGGCAAATAATCAGTATATCACTGGCATCCTGAATCCACAGCAATACATCCAGGGGTTTCATTCAGTTCTCAGTCTTTCAATCAGAATGATGTATCCTAATCGAGCCAAGGTCTTTAACCAGTTCCTTGCTACCGGACCTGTGCCCATAAACTACGTTTGTGAGCCCGGTACATATTACTCGTCCGGTCGAAGCATTCCGGAGAGCATGGAAGGGTCTGCGGGTGCTTTTCAAGGGATCCCCATGAATTTGTCACCATATACGAGCACAGACTTTTCAAGTGAGGATACAGATACAGTGCTCTGCGTGGATCCTGATGGTCATGTAAAAGTTCGGTCCATGTGTACACGCTGTTCTGCCGGAACATATAGCAACTATTCGGATGCACTCAAATGCTCCTCTTGCCCTTCTGGTCTGACCACTACAGGTGTTGGTCAAGTAAGCTGTGTTGACTGCAGCGATGGCAACTGTGGAAGCAGTTCAGGGAGTAAGGCTATCAGATATGGATTTCAGAGTATAGAGTATTGATGTCTCTTGTTAAAGATTAGTTGTTCTGACTTTTTTTTTTTTTTTTTTTTTTTTTTAATCGACCTCTTTGATCACAACAATCTTGCAATAGTGAGTCTGTCTAAACTTTTGATGGCTATCCTTATTCCTCTCTTGTCGGGCTTGGTACTAGCGGCGTTGCTGGTCTTCTGCTGGTATAAAAGGAAAAAATACATCAACGGGAAGAAACTTAATGATGACTCTTGGCAACTGGATCTGGCAAAGTTGCTTTATAGTGGCATCGGAGGTGAGACAGATAGAACTTATGGCCTTCCACGCATGAGTGGCCCTAATAATATGAATGGTATTATCCTTCCTGGCGTCACAGTTGGTAATGCGTCTACGCTTGCAGCTTATCTCAAAAGACGGTCATCCGCTGAGTTTGGTCCGCGACTAAGTAATGATCTGGGGAATGATAGTGCAGGGAGCCATATTAGTTCTGACCAAGTTGCTAGCTTTAGCGCACCCTCTGGCTCATCGTAAGTTCGGGCTACGGGGAAGTCATAACCATAGAAAGAAAAAGAAAAAAAGCACAATCTAACCGTATTGGAATGGTTCCTCAATTTTTCCAGTAGGAATACAAAGTCTCTTCAAGGAAACAACCCCAGCCAATTTTCCTTAGTCATGAGCCGTGGGTCATCTGCAGTTGGTACCTGGCGCAGTATGCCTGTTTATATCAAGAAGATTGGATCCAAGAAAGTCACAGTGACCTCAGAGCTTCGTAAAGAGATCTTCAATATGCGAGAACTTCGTCATCCTAAGCTTGTCGAGTTTATTGGCGTCTGCCTTGCACAACCCAACATCTGCATTGTCACAGGTATGGCAGCTTCATTGTGCACTTCTGTAAATTATTAGGCGTAATACGCTTTATTTTTATTTTACTTGGAAATTGAAAATGTTTTTCAAAATTTTCCACGACAACAGAACTTGTTCCAAAAGGTACATTGGCAGCTGTATTGGCAAATATGGACCATAAATTCACTTGGCTCTTCAAGTTTTCATTCATGCAGGATCTGTGTCGGGGTATGGAGTTCCTTCATATGTCCAAGATTATGTTTCATGGGCGTTTAACAAGCATGAACTGTTTGATCTCATCTCGCTGGGAGCTTAAGATCGCAGGCTATGGGTTGGATGGACTCTACAGGTCGCAATTGGACACGCCTACTCCACAGCCCAGCCTTCTGAGTGAAAAGATGCTAAAGCAGAAAAGCGCTGGCCGTGTGTGGCCATCTGATGTATCTCATCCATCGCAGTCTGATCATTCAAACCCCCAGCAGCAGGGGATCTTTGACCTCAACCACGAGCCCTTTCGGAGAAGTAAGAATATGCGTAATTATGTGGAGAACGGAGACTTCAACGGAAATAGATTAGTTGGAGAGGAAGAGGCGGCTGGAGCCTCTGGAGCCTCGTTGTCTTTAGGAAGCAGGCCTAGGCATACCAGCGGTAGTTATTATAGCTCTAGTACTCCACATGCTAGCGCCTCCTACGCCAGTGGTATCTCAGATGGTCCCGAGCATAGCGGTTTCGAAAATACAGTTGATATGATCCCTTTATTGTGGACTGCTCCTGAATGTCTTAATTTGGGAAAGAATGGTGACTATGAAGTCATCGGCAGTCAGAGGGGTGATATTTACAGGCAAGTTGTATTTCGAAGCTCTAATCTCACGCTTTTACCTTGGTTATTATTAATAAGTAGTTGCAGCTAATTTTTTTTTTTTTTTTTTTTTTTTTTTTTTTCATCCCCCAGTGCTGGAATCATATTCAACGAAATTTTAACACGCCGCCTGCCTTACCATGATCAAGAACAGGCGGACATCCTTGGCATAATCAAGCTTGTAAAGGGGCACGATCTTCGACCCACTCTGATCAACACTGAGAATTCAATATATTCTGCGGAAGATCGTGAAAATATTGAGCAAATCAATGCGTTGATTCGCTTGTGTATATCAAAGGAACCCACGAGTCGGCCCCATTTTACCGCAATCCTCGCCAGAATCAATGATATCAACCCCCATAAATCCAGTGACTTTATCAGTAGTATGGCAGCAATGCTCGAGAAGTATGGTAACGACATGGAGGAACTCGTACATGACAGGACTAGGAACCTTCAAATGAGGACCATGGAGTTAGAGGAGGAGCGTGCCAGGACGCATCGGCTATTGGATGATCTTCAAAAAGCCAAAGAAGGCGCTGAAGCAGCAGCAACCGCGAAGTCAAACTTTTTGGCCAACATGTCACATGAAATTCGGTATGTCACTTCCCTTCTTTTTTATACCTTTTGGTGGAGATCGAGTACCTTAGTCCTCTAATCTCTTGTATACCATTGTTTTTATATGGTGAAACAGCACCCCGATGAACGCCGTCATTGGCATGTCTAGGATATTGTTGGACTCCAAGTTAAATCCCGAATTGGCAGAATGTGCAGAAACGATAGAGTCCTCCGGGAACCAACTGATGACGGTTATTGACGATATCCTGGATTTTTCAAAGATCGAGTCCGGTAAATTGAAGCTGGAAAGGCGACTCTTGGACTTGAGCTTCGTCATGGAATCTGCTGTGAACCTGATAAGCTCGCAAGCTATAGCAAAGAAACTGAGCCTGGTGTACGAGATTGACAGAAAGTGCCCTGTGGAGATTATGGGCGATGTCACACGTATCCGCCAAATTCTGTTGAACCTGATGAGCAATGCAGTCAAGTTCACAAAGGAGGGGTCGATCCATGTCACTGTCACGGTTGAGAACCTGCCTGAAGTCAGGTTTGAAGATGAACAAGACGTCAAGACGGAGCCTCCTCGGCCTACCCGTCTTGGGGATATCAGTAGACCGACTCTGACATCCGATTCTCTAAAAGTGCCGAGAGTCAATACGCTCGCAAATCCTACAATGAGCCAATTACTGTCTTCTCAGGGATCCATCAATCAAACCGATCAAGCTGTTAATGGCGACTCGGTATCCCCATTATCTACAGAGCTCCCAGCAGCCAATAGAGCTGATGGTGTGGTCCTGTCGGATGGCACACCAGTAATAGGTCGTACCGGCTCGGGCTCACTTACTCCCCTTCAAACCAAGCCTGTCAAATTGCTTTTTTCTGTGAAGGATACAGGTGTCGGCATCCCATCGGATCGATTTGATAAGCTATTCACAAGTTTTTCGCAAGTCGATGAGAGTACAACACGAGAATACGGTGGCACAGGTCTGGGTCTCGCAATTAGTAAACGGCTCAGCGAGATGATGGGCGGCAGTATGTGGGTCGACAGCGTTCCCAATGTCGGCTCCACCTTCTACTTTAACATTATCCTTGATAGTCCCGTTGGATGTCAGACGTACGAAGAGCAGTTTAAGCTCTCAAAGTTAACAGATATGAAACTCGTGGTGGTAGATGATTCTGATATGGGTCGCAAGGCCTGGAAAAAGCGAACAGATGCTTGGAACATGCACAGTGTCAAAATATTAAGGAGTAATGAAATCATGCCGTTCTTGGAAAAGAGCTCTGAATCTGGTGTCCAGGAGAGGATCCAAGATAAGATGGAGGCTTTGATTCTAGAAACAGATCTTAATGGATTCCTCTACAAGAAACCCGAGAATCTTTTGGATGCCATCCGAGCAACTGCAGCCAGAGGATCATCCCAATATCTTGACATTGAAGAGAGTCTTGCTCCACCTTCTATTGTCCCTGTAATTATCTTCAAAGATATGAGAGACATCAAGGCTGCTGCGTCGGCATCAACCTCATATCATGGCCATGCTCGTCGAGATGCATCTCGGTGGAGTGGCGAACGAATCTCGAATAGCGATACAAATGAAGAGCCTGGAGTTATTTGTCGTCCCCAGCATGACAGCCAGGGTTGTTTCTCTAACCCGTATGCACCAGAGTACAGAGATCATTCTGGCTCATCAACGTCGTCCCTAACACTGGACAGGGCTCCGCCTTCGACTTCGAACCAACTGGGTATCAGACCAACATTTACCACCACTGCTGGAGCCGGTAATTTGTTGACGCCCGGTACTCAGACTACTTTTTACGAGCAGAGCATTAGCAGCATTGACCATCTCTCCGCAGCTGTTCCATCGCCTGCTGCATCTCTGAACAAGGCTTGTTATTTCAGTAGTAGCGACAACGAGTCCACTACGCCAACACAAGACATTTCTGCTGTCCAAGGTCCTGCTCGGCTGAAAGGCGTTTTTGCTGCTCCAATTTACTTTACAAAGCCAATCCGACACTCTAAAGTCCTGCAGGCGCTCACAGAAGATCCAATGAATATGGAGCTGGATGTAGAAGAGCTGGCTCCGATGGACGACTCTACTTCTGTATTGACGTTGTTCAATAGCGCCATTCAACCAGTGCCAGTGTCCATATCACCTCTTTCTCCTGTTCCTATTACAAAAGAGCCGGCAAATGAGAATGCATTTGTGTCTGGTTTGGTTCCTACTCCTGCTACTGTAGATATGGTACAAGTACCGCCAGAGGAGAAGCTGGTCAAGTCGATGATGGGAACGGAGAAATCCATGATATCGATTATGCCACCTAAAGAACAGAGTGTACCCAACTTTCGAGAAGTAAGGCCCAGAGCTGGCTCAGGGATGGGATCGGATATGAAGCTTCCGTACCAGCAGCCACGGCCCGAACCTCAGTCTCGTCTCGGTGAAGGAATAGAGGTTCCCATGGCTAAGAGATTGTCACTGCAAAAAGCCAGAGCCGCATCTAAACGAAATGCTGGCGGCAGGTCCTCAATAGATACACCTAGCTCTACGGGATACGCATCGCCATCGTTGGCGGCTGCGGCAGCCGCCTTGTCTTCGACAGCGCGCAAGATGGCTAAGGTTCGGGTGCTGGTAGTGGACGATAACCCCGTAAACCTAAAGGTAGTCTCCAAGATGCTCGCGCGGCTGGGCGTAAAGCCAGATGAGGCCAACAATGGACAAGAGGCCGTTGAGCTGATCGAAAAGAAGTCAGCTCAGATGCGCTTTCTGGAAAGAAGAGGGGACCAATCTGATACAACTAACATGGATTCTGGTATTAGTGGCTTATCAGATGGTGACGCAGAAGACAGGTCTTTATCTTTGGCTCCTGCAGATACAGAACAAACAGCCATACAAGCAACAACGACAATTCCATCACCAGCAATGCCATTATCACACTTGGACATCAGCGCTAATCCCGGCTCCGAGGCTTCCGGGGCGACAGGTGATAATCCTGTTGCTGACAGTAATGATGGTCAGAAGCATTTCGTCCCCTATGATCTCATATTCATGGATATATGGATGCCCAAGATGAATGGCTTGGATGCTTCAGTATACATCCGCAAGCATTTATCTGGTGGTACATCGGATCGACCTTACATCATTGCGATGACAGCATGTGTGATGCCGGGTGATCGAGAAAAGTGTATTGCAGCAGGCATGAATGACTACATCAGTAAACCTCTGCGTAAAGAGGAGCTGGAGCAATGTTTGCGGATATTTACAACTCACCATCTGCGTCAATGAGGGCTTTACTGCCTCATAATATACCAACCTCAAGCACACACTGAGCGGCGTACACTATTGCTATTGTCGCTACTATCATTCTTGTTATAGTCATCATTATCGGCATTGGTATATTGTCGTTTAATTTATCATATTGAAACTACATAGAGTATTTGTTGCATTTAATTAAACCAGAATGTAGTCTTCAGTGGACAGTAATATTGAGCTCATCTCTCTCGCATATTTCTTTAAGCACTGCTAGGTAAAAAAATAAAAAAAAAAATTACTTGGCAGTTTTAACAAGCAGGTGCTCAAATGATGCTCAAAGAGGTGTCAAAGTGACTGAAGAATAGGGGTATATCTATGAAGTAAAGCAATGGCTTTCGGCTCAACACTACTCAGCTGCTCAAAGAACAGCAGCGATTGCCTCAAAAGGAGAGTCTTTAACGCTATTATTTACATTTTGATGAATAGGCTGCTAGAAGTACCACAACTACAACTTCCTGCGAAACAATTCATTGTAAAGCACATTTGGTCATCAGTTGTAGCCTACTAGTTCCAAATGCATAGTTGGGTGATGCCGGTCAGCTTGCTTACTATCTCAGTCAGCTTCTCTCTGCGTCCTTGCTAGCAACCTAGCCTAAAGTGAGGAACGAGAGTGAGACCGGACGGCACTAAATGTTCGTTAGGGATGAAACCAAACGGTTGAGGCCACGCTCTCGCCTCCATCTCATAGCCAGGAGTTGCATAAAGCTGAAGAAAAGATCGTCCATGTTAGCGCAGAGCAAAAGGCTGCAAAGAGAGTTACAGATAAGGCGCGTACTATTGAAGAAGCTACCAAACTGGTAGTCATCGAAACTGTCAATAGGAATTTATAAGTCAAAAATAACGTTGCGGGTAAGTCCTCAGAAGCCGTCCTTAATACCCTCACAGTCTCACTCTTTGCACATCATGTCAAAAAAGTGGGTTTTATATTCCGCGATGCTCATTGGCTAGATTCAATTCAATTTAAAATATTATTTTAAAAGAGCTAAATGACGCGGTCTATTGGCTAATTATTTTGCTTGTCTCCCTCCTCTCCAGAACAAATATAAAATCCACTTTTTGACACGATGTGCAAAAAAGCGAGACCAGAGTGTACCTTGAAAGAAACATCTGCTAAACTTCCATTGCACTTACTGCATGGACGCTTTGTTAAGTTCATTTTGTCCCAAAAGGTTCGCCAGGTTCGCCAGGTTCGCTCAACTTTTATCCATAAACGGTGTTATTAGAACAGCGGCATGTGGTGATTGGGTTTATGTTACATCCTCGGATGACCATACAGTTCACAACTTTGCCATGGTTGTTTACTTTCTTTGCACCGTCCCATATATTCTCGGGACCACCAAAAGTGCCCTCCACCATATTCGAACTCGGAAAAAAAGACGGATCGGTGCATTTACATTCTTTGGAGCGCTCGTCCCCATGATTTATTTTTTCATTCTGCACTCTGCACAATAGTCCATCGCGCCCAAGGAAGGGGGTTAAATCTGTTACTTACCAGAATACAATGTATGAGGATTGCGTTGGCTATTTAGTGTATCAACTCACCTGCTTCTTTCTACTCCTCGCTCTTTTATTTAACATATACTACTATGGTTTCTTTGAGTGGTCGCTCATTTTTTCTGATCTAGCATTTGGTACAGTCTCAAAAATTGACTTCGTTCATGTAGTAAATGTTGGAATAAAAGGACATTATGGCGCCTGTGGAGCTCACAATGAACTCAGGAGACCTGGAGATGACCTTAGAGGCTCCAGCAGAGAGGAAAGTAGCCAATACTAGCGAAAGAAGCAGATATTTTGCTTACAGCAAAGCTCGGTCAATTTATAGCCAGATCAAGCTTGCTGAAACAATTGTATTTGCCATTGACCTGCGCTTGACATGGAGAAGATACAGGCATTAACCATAGATGAAAAGAAATCCCTATTATATAGGCCTCATCTTCTGGTCAATGTTAATGTCACTTCCTCTGATGGTATGGTATTTTCCATTGTGACATATGGGGCTATCCGGATACAATCTATTTCTATTCTGCAATACCATATCCGGACTTTTAGGGATCAATAGCCTTCCCAAGAGAGCTGAACGACCCAAAGAGCTTTTTCACCTACTATTCTTCGTCAGTATTCTCTCGTAACTAGCCATGGCCCTGCCTATCGTCTCATGACAGTCGCGATTGGCGTTACCCCCCACTAGTGACATGGGGTGCAACGCTTTGTAGACAAAGCTTTTGGAACGGCAGAGCAGAATGTGGCGCTATGGCGCTGGCTTTAGGCCTTATTCTGCATAATGCAATCATACAAGTATGGTAGACTAGTAACCCGATTTGGCCGATTATGAGCTTGAGTAACGGTGAGCACAACAACATGTTGGGCCTATTGGCAAGTATGCGAACCATGCTACTCAAGGAACCTTATAAGCACGAGGCAAAAGCAATTGATAGCTCAAAAGAAGACGATAACTCAACTAAGGCAGCAGGAGGAGGAGGGAGATGCTTGATTTGTTTGCACTCTATCCATGCTGAGGCATCCACGATTTGCCGCTAGTCGCTAGATGGCTATCTTAATATAGGCCCACCCGACCACCGGCAGATTGATGGTGATTATTGCCATGGCAACAGGCCTTTATCTATCTTCGAGGTGTCAATTCCTAACACCTATGCCTTGGTTTTGTATCGGTTCTACAGGATTAGCGCTTTTACATTTTGTTGAAGACAACATTAAATTCATAGGAGTACTATCTTTATTATTTTCTATCCTTTCTCTCCTCCCTACCATCATCAGGTCGCTATGCCACCAGTCTCCGGGCCGAGCACTTTTGGTGGCAATGATAACCTATAATACTTTGGCGCTAGCGCATGTCTGTGTTGCTGCCTATGCATTTGCTCCTGGGGGCGGAATCATGAGGGAGCACATGGATTATGTCTTGTTGCTATGCAGGGCTGTCTTTTTCTTGACATCCTCAATGCCCATGCGGCCACATGGGCCTTTTACCTCAGAGACACACAAACACTTTGTATTCTCAAGCGTGCGATTGTATGCAAAGCTGATATTAGTCGACTTGGTTTTATTATCCTTTTTATATGCCTATGACGCTCATCTAGAAGTGTGCAAAAGCCGTATCATATAGAACATAGGCTTACCACAGCGGCCATCTAGGCCATTCACTTTGCGGCTGATAATAACAAGTACAATAATGAGATCCATATACGCGATATGGTTCGTGACCTGGGATTAAATGTAGTCGGTCTTCTAGAATCGGATTACAGAGAATGATTATGGGCGATCGCGATTTGACGCAGTTCTTAGAAGAAGGCCTTAATATATATGCAAACCACGACCCTGGTCCTACAAAGGGCACTTGAGATTGTACCATGTTTCAAAATCCCCCATCAAATAGTCTCTAAAGGATGAACCCGCCTATAATATCCATATGACATTGGAAATATACAGGAAAGAGATAGATGTGGTTGTCTCACATAACGGATAGGAAGAGGATCATTTAGGTTTTCAACTCCAGACAAGGATTTTGCATAGAGATCAAGGAATATATATCCGATGAGTTTATGGCTGTTTCACAGTCATAAATTTGTGGTTCTCTACTGCGCAACCTTTTCAAAACCCTATTCCAAGTTAGAAAGTGGTCCACAAAAAAAAAAATGCCAAGAAAAAAAGAAAAAAAGGAAAATATTGAAGCCCAGGAACCTTGGGTGTATGTGAGGAGCTTTTTTTAACAACAAAAAGCCCAGGCAAAAATATCTTTTCAAACCCTGTGCAACCCTGAAAATTTTAGAGCCAAGAAATCACTGCCAAGAAAATACGCAAAATCCTTGACTTCAATGATGCCGCGTTGTAGTAGAAAAGAACTTTGGCTTTTTTTTTTTTTTTTTTTTTTTTTTTTTTTCCTGTACTCATTCTATGCTTAAGGATACAAGCAAAGAGCGGTAAGCTCTCACCAAGCACTGGTGTTATTACTTTTTGATGGACTAAGTAAGTATAAAAAGGCTTCTGATCTCATCTATTTTCTTTCCATATCTCTCTTTTACGTTGCTTATTCTAGTGTGGGATCATACAACGATTCACATTCTATTCCTTAATTTCAGATAAAAAAAATCTTCGTTAACCATCATATTACATCAACCATGGGTCTCGCCACATTCCAATCAGTCATTCGTTACTCCTTGATGCTAGTAGCGTTAACAGCGTTCGGATTTGACATGTTTTTCCTCTATGTCTATATCCATTATCCGGAAGTGGTTATGTTCTGGCGATATTACGCTGGCACAGCTCTGGTCGGCTTTCTCTTCTTGATATTGGTCTTTTCAGAGATTGGATACCGTATCAAAAACGCTCAACGACGACGATATGAACGACAATACAATTATAGTTCCCAACAGTATGTATCCTTCTCGTCTCTTCATACCCCTAGCTTGGTACACCCTGTCGTTGCCTCACCGCCTTTTGCTGCTGCTGCTACAACTGTTGTCCCGGGATCAAGTGAGCCTGAGGGTGGGGTCAACAATAACTATAAGAATAGTGATAACAATAATATCCATGGCAATATCGTCAATCTCTTGACGGCGCCCGATGATGCATATCATCTTTACCCTCGATATGGAATTGTTACACCAATTGAACGCCGTTCTTCCTGCGTCACTGCTTGGTCCATCATTCGCTTCTTAGCTGTCTGGCTCATCAGTGCTGGTCTTCTCAATATCTCTATCCAAGCTTATCAACGACATGAGCGCCAAATCTTTACACTGCCCTTCCAACGGGATACTCAAGATCGCGCAGATATCTACGATGGACGCTACGGCATCTACAACCCTCGCGACCTCTACAACTGTCCTCATATTGTGCGCTCCAATCTTCTGTCCTACCTCTGCGTGTTCGATCAAGTCGCCTTAGGGTTTTATTCACTAGCAGGTCTGTTGGCTGTTGCTGAAGGCATAGCCGCCGTCATTGTCGAGAACCGTACTCGAGCAACATTCAAAGGACTTTACAACCCCAACGATGATATAGCTAATAAGATGTGGGGCAAGCAGAAGAAAAGTATCGACTCCATGGTGAAAAGAAGGAGCGAGGTCTATGATCAAGCCGAGATGGGCAATGCTCATGTGCTTACCATCCCTGACCACTCTACCACGCTATCTACAGATAATGCCTTGGAGATGTGCCAGTATGGGCTTGCACACGCCAAAGCCTGCATGTATGATGATAAAGCTTCACAAGAAAGGCCTCTCCCACCATTACCAGCACGTCCTGCTGCAGCACAAGAAAAGGATATGGTAGAATCTGATCAATATCAAAATTCTCATGCCTTCACCAGTACAGCCGCCCACATTCCATTGGAGGGAAATGCCAAGGAAGGCCAGCATTCTCGGAACACGGTTTTAGACTCTTTAGTCGATCATAGCGCTTTGGATAGTAAAGAGGATTCTACTGCTGCTACTATGGTAGACCCCACAGGAAACCAACCCGGGCCTTCCAACTCTTTCCCAGTGGATATCAAGCGTTCAGATGGCCTGTAGTTTCTTTTTATTTTTTTTTTATTTTTTTTTTTCTGAAGCATCTATCTTGTCATCGTATCCATGTATATAACCTATCACCACTGTATTCTAGATGGATATTGTTTAGCAAAACACCGACAGCACGCTTATACATATATTTCCCAATTCAACCTTAATAAATAAAGCCTTTAAGCGTAGTGATATTTAGCTTAAAGAGTAATTAAGGAACACTCATATAAATGGTCTACTTTAGCAAACGACACGCCAAGTTATTCGTCCGTCGCATCGTAGGTGCCTAAATGTCATATCTGGTGTCCATCTTATTAAGCCTTTGCGCCGTTAGCTTCTCAAGGCTATAATTTTATGTACCACTGTTGATAAGTTGGTAATGTTGTAGATAACGATTAAATAGTGATGTTAATATTGGCATCAGCCAGTGGTAACCGAAGTGTTGCACCCATTGCTGCACATATAGGCCTTGTGGAAGATCTGACAGTACCACATAAGATTTCGAATTAGCTGCTTGGAGTAGTTTCGCGTCACATGCCGAGTATTGGTTGCCTCCTTTTCTCTACCACTCCTGGTTATAAGTGGGGGAGGAGAGGAGAAACACGGAACGGGACAGTGATCTCATCCTTTTCTTGCCTGGATTTCTTTATGGAGGCGGAGGTGTTCACTTTGATTACCTGCATTCTTGTGACTTTTGGCTGGAAATGATATGAAATGAAGAAGGGACAGAAAACGAGAGGGATTTTGTTTCCCATTCTAAGCTCGATCCATCATCAATGGATTTTTTAGTCTGAACTATTGCTTCAATGTGATCTGGCTTACATCACGAACTCCTTCTATGGTGGTGGTTTAAGGTAAGGGGAGTGTGAAGGCTGGGAAAGCGAAAGGGGAAAATGATATAAGATGTTAATTGTTGAAGGGAGATTGAGACTGAAGGACATAGATTTTTATGAATTTTTAAAATGTGGAGCACACGGACACATCCAGCGCCGGGTAGACTAGTAAAGGATGAAATATATAATTCTGGTTTTTAACTACTGGGCAATTGGAACTAATTGGTATTGGAGTCGCGATATTAAGTAATCCGTAGCCACGAAACAAATGAAAATATTAGGCGTTTGTTGATAAAAAATAGTCTTTTTTTTTTTTTTTTTTTTTTCGGAACACAGGGGCGAATACAAAGTCGAAGTCTTGTCCTCTACTCCATATTTAATGAGCTGCTTCATTAGACTTTCCTTAGTGACAGGCTATCATTGATGTCGGATTCAGATTTATTATTTGGGTCGTGGTGTTGTTACCTTGATGGCATGGAATCTCGTGAAGTGGCGGCTCTATACAATAGAAACTAATGTGGGCCAATCAGTCATGTTCGCGCTTAGAATTTGTCATCTATTCGTCAAGCAAAGATCCCTCTTCTCCTCAATCATTTCCTTAGTTGTTTATTTCAATAAAAGGGCCAACGCATGTCGGCGTGTTACAGTGATGGTGCGGGAACAGACTTAACGACGCAGCCTGCCTTGCCACCATCTACAAATACCATGAACCTCTTCACGTCCGCCAGTCCTTTAACCCCGTTAGCTGCGCTGTCAGGCGGCCCCGAGCAAAAAGCGCCACCGAACATCATCGTTGGTGGTGGTGGTATCGCAGAATTGGCCGATACTTTTGAGTAATTAAACCGGCCCATCAGATCTGTATAGCCATCCTTCCAGAACACCGTGTCATTTTGACCATTCTGACTACTCTTCAGCTCTGCATAAACCTTGACATATCCACCACGAAGGGGACGATTCTTAGGCTGAGGCCGAGGCCGACAGCGTGAGCTATTGCCACTAGCACTACTGTCCAACTGCTCAAGTTTTGTCGTCACCTTGATCATTCCTGACAGCTCCTGGCATTGTACTGTGATATTTTGAGAGTGATATGCCTTCCAAGTCTTTGTCGCCGCTGGCGGGACCGTAGCCACTGACACCACCACGTTTGTATTCCGATAGTGCTCCAAGATTGGAACCTTGAGCACCCCAATTCCATCCTCAGAAGCCTTAGATACAAACGATACAACATGCTTGTCAATACCGTTAGGTTTAATCAGACGATAGCTTACTGAAGCGCTTGTAGAAGGTACAGATGAAGGTATGGTATATGCTGGAGTAAATGGACTGAACGATCCAAATGCTGGTGGTCCAAAGAGAGGCTTGGGAATGGTGCCACTACCAGTGCTAGCGGCGGTAGCTGTCGTCTCGTCGTCACCCTGCTCAACGAACGCGAGCGGAGAGGCAGAGAACATTGCTTCAGCGTCAATAGCATAGTATTCTACAATGACTTCCTTAATTCCGGAATGATGTATTGTAATATGGCTATCCGGCTCGATTCCGAAATAGACTGATGCAGGACGTTTTTTGTTAAGCCCTGAAAGAGCTTTGCCAGAATTGACAGTTAGGGATTCTTCAGTCGAGCCCATAGAAGCTTCGGGCGCAACGGCATCAACCTCGCCTGAATCCACTTCTGATCCAGATTTAAGCGCCGAAGCACAGGATTGCTGAATATCATTGACATAAGCTTTCATATCCTTGAATAATTTGTTCCATCGCTGCACTGGGTAGTTGTGATACTTGTCCACAATCTCCAAGATACCTGTAAAGTCAAGGTCTAGTCCGCTGACATCATCCCCACTACCGCTTTCATCATCTTCATTTGTCTGAATTTCAACACAAAGGCTAAGGTATGCGCGAAGGTAGTCATATTGGATATGCTGGAAATGATGTGCACCATCTGTTTGCTCTTCGTCCTCACTATTCATCGCCTGATCAAGCTGCCTCTCTTCAACAAGAGCCGTCAGCCTGACAAAATGCTTTTTGGCTTCAAGGATTCTGTCTTGAGCCAACAAATAGATTATCAGAACGAGCAGATCATTAATATCGTGATACGGCTTCTCGCTGAGCAAGGTCAAGAACCGTTCATACTGGTTCTTGAACTTGGTATTCAAGACCCTTACGTGCTTGGTAGCCTTGTGAGCTATTAGTGGGAAAGAAAGGAGGGAAATATGAACATTCGTTACTTTCATAGCTCATCTTTCTTTTTTTTTTTTTTTTTTTTTTTTTTTTTTTTTTAGTAGTTGCAAGCTAAAGGGGGAAGAAGCTCTTTACCACGTGCGTTAATAAGAGGAAAGTACTCGACGTACTGAAATGCCTCCTTGTATAAGGAAGGTGGTTGGCATCGATCCTGAGGCCTACGAACCACAAGCCCTGACGTAAACCAGTCTCCAACCAACCGAGCTATCTGCTTTTTTCCGATGTATTCACTTGCTATTTTCCGCAACTCTTTTCTGTCGTCCTCTTGTGTAGCATGCAGCACCATACTTACGCTCCAGACTTGGTCGATGTATTCGTATCGATCTCGGAGAACTTTGGTGACGGCTTTGAAAAAAGCAATATCACAGTATAATCTGGGGATCAAGAGTTCTACATTCATGCCATCCAATGGATCAGACCTTAGCTTCTGAAGAATATCTCCTTGTGTCCCGCAGGAGAGTATGTAAGACCAAGAATTGATTTCAGCTACATCATGGTCACGGCTAGATCCCAGTTTTCGGACTTTGAGGGTTGCTGGGTTTGCGAATGCGACGATATTTTCATAGTCGGAGACATGAGCTGGGTAATGTGAAAAATCGCCTTCTTCTGGGAAATAAAAGCGATATTCGTATTGAAAGGTTCCATGCGCACTTAAATCGACATCCTGGGAGGCTTCGAGAGGGTCATAGACTGGGATTGTGCCCTGTGGGAGTTGTACCTCCAAATGAACTTTCATAGGATTCGGGGTCGCATCTAGCGTAAAGAGGGCAGATAAGCCAATTTAGATGATTGATGCACTGTTGCTACTATATTGACTCTAACCAGATACTTACTTATCAAAACCACATGTGCTCCATAAGTCTCTAAAGAGTTGAACGTAGTTCCTGGCCGAATGTATTTGCGTACGTCAGCCATCAACTTGGCGTTGTACTCCGTCCGGTCTAGTTGTGCAAAGTATTGCTGCATAATCAGAACTGATCCAATAGCCGGTGCCTCGGTGTGTTCCTAAAATCCATTCACGCGTTCCAAAGTTAATATGAATCAACGATTCGAAATCTAGCGGTGATGTTTTCAAGTACCTTAGTCGAAGAGTGAAACACCATTGCGGGAGAAAGCGACGAAGCAAGTAGATTGCCATCGATAGAGCGCCTGATGGTTGCCTCTTTAGGATTAAACATCAGATCGAGCAGCGCGATAGTTGCCATAACGGTCGTGAACGTTCCAGCATTTGCTACGAAGTTCTGTTAAGAAAAAAAAATTAAAATTATGTATCTGGTTACTATAAATTGAATTTGAAACAAACAAGTGAGAACATTTAAGTCCATCAATAGGAATGCCTGCTACCTCTGACAAAAATGATCCTCGCTTAGATTCATCGTACTCCATATAATCTAACCAGAAGGCATTGACATCCCCACGGCTGTGTTCAATAGTCTGATCCTGCCTGCCCCAGTAAAATGTCTCAATCATCTCTTTTGTAAAATCGATAGGCTTGTACTGCTGCTGTAGGATTTGGGCTGCTAACCGCCGCGCCTCGTGATGGTTTGACGGCGGTAGCTGCTGCTGCTGTTGCACTTGCTGTTGCACCTGTTGTTGCATCTGTTGCTGCATCTGTTGCGCTTGCCGCTGCAGTTGCTGCCGCAGTGCTAATTGTTGCAATTGCAGCTGCTGTGCTTGCTGCGTTGGCTGTTGTTGCACCTGTTGTTGCACCTGTTGTTGCACCTGTTGCGCTTGCTGCTGCAGTGCTAATTGTTGCAATTGCAGCTGCCGTTGCTGTTGCCATTGTCGCTGTGCTGGCAGTAAGCCTTGTTGTGTTGGAGTTGACACTGAAGCTCCTCCAAAGGACCCTGATGCCACTTCCCCAAATGATATAGACATCCCTTCAGCAGGCGCAGGTGCAGGCTGATTAGGCACGTTTGTAGCTGCCACTGTGCTCCCAAATGTTCCTGACGGCGTGGTGCTAGGCATAAATTGACCAAACATGTTTGCAGCAGGTGTCGTTGGCGTTCCAGACGACCCAAACAAACCAGTAGTTGTTGCCGGCACCACAGATGATCCGAATAACCCGCCCGTTGCTGACGGTGCCGAAGAAGACCCAAATAAGCCTCCAGGCGCTGCCTTTGCTGTAGCTGTTCCAAATAAAGCACTTGATGTTGCCGCTCCTCCGGGAGATCCAAACAAGCTTGAGGGTGCTGCTCCAAATGTAGGAGTAGGCTGTCCAGGCATATCGGTCGCTGGCGCTGCGCTCCGAGGCGCCGCATAGCTGCTGGAGCCAAAAGCTGTTCTAGAAGCATTTGACTCGAGCCCCTCAGCAGCGGGTGGAGCTCCAGAGGCTCCGGTCCCGAACAGTGAAGTTCCTCCAAAGGTGCTCTGCATGGCTAGAGCTGGATCGCTTAACTGTATAGCACCAATCAAAGGCTTGTCAACCATTTCGAAATCATCATTGTCACTTTTTCGCCCTTCCGATCCCGTCTGACTATTATCCAGCGATAAAAAAAAAAGATCAATCAAATGAATCGATGGGCTCACAATGGCTAGAAGCAACGTAAGAGCTGTGGAAGTGAGGTGAAATAAATAAAAAATTACAAGCTTACCTTCCAATGTTTCCAGGGGTTGTGGATGGAGAAGAAGGGGTTATTCCATCGTCAGTGACATCTTTTAAGGCGCCTGATTTCATGACGGCCTTGAATAATTTGGAATTGGTGGAAATCTTAGCTTTATGGACTCTGCTTTTTATCCACTGGGCAACAGAAGCTCGCAAGCTTGGAATTCGTTGTGCGAGAAGACATTTTTCCATGCAAGTCAACAAACTGAATTCATTTAGAGTTGTGTACTTCTCCAAAGATGCGCCAATCAAGTAGTTATCCATGAACGATTTGACCAATTTGTTCTATTTGCGTTCGGATTTGAGATACATTAATTGATATAGTAACCAAGCTGGTCGTACTTTTTTTTTTTTTTTTTTTTTTTTTTTTTTGAGTCAAGTACCTTGACGAACGGCTTCACGACTGCATCGAAATAAGGCCGGTCCTTCCTATAAAGAAACAAGTTGAGCTCATGGCAATTCCATTTCGAGAACATTTCGTTCTTGGTTATGAGGGAAAATTTATGCCAGTCCACAATGAACCTAAACTTGCGTAGATTCTGCTTGTGTGCTTCGCCCTCTAGCAGCGTCATCATTAAATCGTACACCTGACTCACAGAGTTTATGACTTGAACTGCAGAGGCTGAACTTCCAGTTGAGGTAAGCGTTATTGTATGCGGTTTAGCTTCCAAAGCAGCGCGTTCATCGCTTGATAGAGATTGATGCATACGGGCTCTAGGATCCAAGATTGCCCCAGTTTTTTCACCGGTATAGTGCTTATCATAGCTTAATGGGCTCTTAAACCTCAAGTCGCGTTTTTGGTATTCCCATTCAATAGGCTCTCCAAACACCCTTAAACCGCGATTGGACGCCGTAAAGCAGCGTTGGATTGCCTGTGAACCATCTATAGCGAAGATTTGCAAATAATTGCCCTCTTTCAGATCTGCATGGTTCAACTCCAATACTCCACTTTGGCTTGGAAGCATATTTGCAAATATCACGCTAGGGTTGGCTATAAAGGTGAATAAGGGAGGCGCACCAGGTGGTAGAATCTTGCGATGACGCATAGCGCCACCACGTCCAAGATCATAGCCTGGATTACTTGAAACCATAGTCCTATCCCCACCGGGGCCCCTAAAGGTATTAGAACGCGATGAAGCGTTATTAGGGTTATGTCTTGTCATCTCTTGCCGAGACACACTGGTTCCTCCTATGCTCTGAAGGAGTAGAGAAAAAAAAGTTCAATATAAAAACAGTCTCCCTTGTGGCGCCTCCTTTATGATGTATAATGCTCTTATTACCCGTGGATTAAGTAGGACACTGGGCTTTGTCAACAGGTTACCAGCCCAATGCTTTGATTGGGCTCTGCGATTCAGAATATATTGATATTCTTCCCCTAGGACTCTTCCTTCCTTAAATAATGTTGTTTGCTGGTTAGTCTGCTTTTTAAACCAAGGCCTCCCATCCTTGAATGGCGCCATATCATCAAGCATAGACCTGTATGGCTTGAACTTTGAGGATACAACACAGACTCGTGTCGCAGGTGTCCAATTCTGGAGTTGAATATGGATCTTCTGTTGTACCAGATCATCCGTAACTGAAGAGATATAGAGCGGATGCCTCATACTGTTCCGAATTTCGAGCATAGGATTTGTGCGGAGATGAAAGCCTTCCAAACCTTTGATAGCGTCGCTTTGTATTAAAGATGCGTTCCTCGGGCTCGAAATGAGGAGATGTATAAGCGTTTCATCATCCAAGTGTAAATTATAACAGCCTGGATCCAAGTGCCCAATTATGAGTAAATCTTCTTCCAATCTAATATTCTCAGTGGCGTCTTCAATACAACAGCTATTTTGGCGTTTAGAGATGTAAAAAGAATTTTAGCGAGCATTACTACATCCAAAAGCGCGTAAAGTGTTTTTTTTTTTTTTTTTTTTTTTTTTTTTTACCTATCACTTCCAAGGTCAGACGCACATCTAAACAATACCACTGCTCGAGTCTCGAGGTGGTTCTGGAAGCTAAAAGGCAAGTGAATAGGCGCGTCTGCGGAGCCATGAATGACTTCAGGATATCTTTGTTGTTTTTTAACCGCAAATTCCCAAGTAGAATGACCAGGTATACAGGATAGCTTTATAATCCCCAAAAGCGAGCCTAAATGGACAATACCATCCGCATCCGATAGGAGGTCAATTTCAATTGTGTCCAGTGAAACTAAATGCTCTATATTGATCTTGAGAGGCACGCCTGGTCTTCTTTCACCTGTACGAAATTGAAACATATGTTTGAATGTTTGAACATTTGGAGAAAAATAGTCTATTCCCACAGGATGTTGCGAAGAATTATAGCATAGATCCTTTTCCGCTATTCACATACCGTTTTTACCCATGACGAGGATCTGATATTCAGGATGAACCTGACCTATGACAGGAATAGCCCGGAGAACAGTAATGATTTCCCCATGCACTTGAACTTTATTCCTTTGAGATGCCGCATGCAGCGTAACCATCTCATCGGCGCTGCTTCTATCAATTGCGTCCACCAGTATCCGGAAGGTATAAAAAAAAATATAAAAAAAGGCATAGTTTAGTGTCTGCACTTATCATAAAATAGATTTGATTGTGCACTTTACCTAACTTACTTTTTAAAATAAAACTCCGAAGTGTCAGAAAGCTCTTGAAGCGTGCCTGTTGACAACGATTTGATTTTCGCTCTAAGCAAAAATCTAACACGAACCAAATCCTCTGGGACCTGGTAGATGTACTCTGTCCAGTCCAGGTCATGCAGCTTGAAATCTTGGACAGAGATCATGGTCTCGGAGCCATCATTGCTATAGGATGTTACTTCCAGAACAACTTGCTCTAGTAGATCCACAGGGCAGGTTACATCTGCGTCAACAAGGCGTAAGGTGCCCTTGAGCAACACCTTCACATCCATGTCTGCTAGCAGCGACTCGTGATCAATATAGGATGATATCAACACCTCATATGATTCGAGGCGGTGCCGGAAGCTACGGCGGCTTGTAAAGCCGTTATGTGTGATGAAAAGGCTTTCCTGAGAATTTGAAGACGACTTGCGATAAGGAATGGTAATATCGCCGTCGCGATTTGTCTAGTGTTTCACATTTTTTTTATTTTGCGTCATTTTAGGGTCTCGTACTTTTGCAATCAACTTGAAAAATTAACCCCACAGCACCTTTCGCTTTTTTCTTACCTTATAGTAGTGGCTGTTGAACCAAACTCCAACGTTCTCAGTGATTTTTTGTTTCTTTTCGTCGATTATAGTAAGCAAATGACCTGCCACAGTCTGCCTTTCTACAAAATCGAGGTAGCCCTACAGTGTAAAATTACTGATTAATAGGCTGCGTCGATTTAACAAATGTCCACTACATTTGCTTTTCCTTCTAATTACCTTGGTGAAATACGCGCTACTGTTTTCGCCGTTACAGACCACATCCACTACAAATGAGCCCCTACAATCCGCTAACTCTGGTAACGTTACTAGCAAATCGTGAATCTCCAATGCCGGATGCTCCACTGTCAATTGGTGCTCCCAGTTAGGAGTTAGTCCATCCAAATCCAGATCGAGTCCCAAAGGACCATCTTTGGGGTACTGCTGTAAGTAATCAAGAGTCTGGATTTCAAATACACGGACGAGGATCCGGTTTGCATTCTTGATCTTCAGTTTGAGGACCACAGGATCGGAGGGCATGAATGTCTGGGGATTATCATGCGTAAACTTGATAATTGTTTCCTCTGTCAGCTTTAACAACCCTCCGTCGGAAAGAGGAAGCAACGAAGACCATTTCTCAATGTCTGATGGCGTGTGCTTCTCCGTTGGGGATGTTAACATCACACGGGCGAGAAGTGGATGAAGGAAGGAGTGGAGATCGAAGTAAGGCTCAAATGTAGACACGGGTTCCTTAAGTCGTAGGAAATATGTGAGGTATTCCACAACAATATTCTCGTCGCGTACTTGCGTAGCGACTCGGACTCTCTGTTGTGTAAATATAGAAATGAAAATGAAAAAGTTGGCGCCATTGCAAGTGCGAGACATTCATTCATGGTATCACGATAAAAAGTAAAATAAAATAAAGATACCGAGGACCAATACTCCAAAGGACGGTCGGCGTTGGGGGTAGCAAAGCCCACAATATAATTAGGGCCTCCGTAGGTAGCGAGCTGACTCCTGTTATAGAAGCGATGGTATCGAGGAATGGCAATAAACCTAGTAATATATACCAAAAAAAAAAAAAAAAAAGATTCAGCTTAGAGAAATAGATATAATTAGAAACAAATGCAAGTTCATTCATTTATATAAAAATGCCAGTAGGCCCCTATTGTTATAGGCAGATGGCATACTTCAGGAACTTGGTCTTATCCATAACACCGTTGGCTAAGTCATACTCCAAGCTCATCAAATAAACCGCAAGCTTGTGACGATTGAACTTTGATGGCAATTGGTCCACGAACGAAAGCATACGGATCAGCCATTCACCAAGGATTGTCTTGCTCGGATCCCGCTGCCCCTGCTGCGGTGGCGACAGTGGTGATAGTGGCTCTGAAAAAATGTCTGGTACGATCCGCTTCTCCAGTAAACCTACAAACCCTTCATCTTGCATGCTCCCTGATACATTGTGCTGGATATATTTTAATTGTTTAACCGTCAAATGCTTTAGCTGCTTGATATCGTCCCTGAAGGACAGCATATTCGCACCGTGAAGCCTAATAACCACTTTAGCAATCAAGATATCGATGGTATCGATCTCACTCATGGCTGCCGCATTACCCTGTCCACTGATTCCTTGTTGCTCGCCAGGTTTTGACTGTACCACCACGTTGTTTGAGGAAAGAGGTATATTCATCTTTTTGAATAGGGATAATAGCTCGCTAGGCGTGGTTGTACGCAACAAAAGGTCTGACATCTGCGGTTGTTCCAATAGATGCTTCCATACAACAGCAGGGATGTCAGTTGGAACATTTTTTTGGATCAACTTCTGTATTAATGAACTAATGAGATAGTTGGTCTCAATCAATTCATCATGCAGCTTGGTGGGTACTTGTGCTAAAATACTGCTTTCAAGCCATTGCTCTAGCAAGTCTACCGTCGCCTCAGGCAAGAGGCTGTTGGTGGCGTTGTCGATGTTTAGTCGAGTTACCGAGACTGGACCGAGCTCCACTTGTTTCATCAATGACTCTCGATCCACTTCATAGCCCAAAATCGCGAATTGTGCTCGGAACTGTTCCATGATCTCCCTGTTTTGATCCCCAAAGCTCGCTTCTGCATTGTGTAATACCGTTCGGGCCTCTTCGATCATGGCAGTCGTGATCTCTTCAGGCAATGTTTGCTGGAGCTCTTGAGAAATGAGACGAAGTTTCATAAGATGATATTCTTTTGTCCCGGCTGTGCAGGACTTAAGGAGATCCTGACGCGCATCAGGGTTAAGAGCATATTCTTCCAAGTATTGGAATTCGAGGTCTGGATTAGGATCCCAGGTACTTAAGCCCTTTCGATTGTACGAGAACAACATGGATGTACCTCCGTACTCTTCTTGCCTTTTTTTTTTCCTTTTTTAATTTAACTGAGTGAATATAGTTATTACTAAGAAGCGCGAATAAGCAGAGGAGGGAGGGAGTGAAGGGAGAAAGAAAGAATAGAAAAAGAGAGAGAACTTTCTCTCCCTTTTATATCTTTTCTCACCATACAAGATGGGTCATGCGCAGTACCTAATGGAAAATCGAGCACAGCCCAACAGCATCGTCAATTAGAAAATGATTTCTTCAATCTTTAATTGCTGTGGTTATTTGCCCTTAATTCCTTAATTCCCAATTGAATTATCACATGGCCCCTTGAATCGACTTTTTTTTCCTTGAACATTTTTTTTTTGTGCCTTCCATTCTTTTTCTCCCAATGTCGTTCTTTCTCCCAAACAAATTGAATCCTCAGGGTCAAAAGTAATAGATCTTTGAGTGAATTTATTTTCGCTGCATATGAAGTCAAGTTACTCATTCTTGACAAACTCAGATTAATAATTCCTCTGTTTTTTTTTTTTTTTTTTTTTTTTTTCCTGTCACAAAAAAAAGGCTTTTAACTATTATCCTGTCTTTGCCTATCTTTGTCTCCTCCTCTTATGTTCTTTACAAGCGCTGTAGGTTATACAACACTCTAACAAAACAAAAGCTCCATTCTTTTTAGCAATTAACATTACTAACCCTCGTATGTCATATAAATGTTATACTGTATTTAGTGGTACTAGAGGAAAATCCTCGCGGACCTGTCACAAAGAACAATGATCTTCTTGCTCAGTATCAGAAGGACAAAGAGCGAGACTTTCAGCACCAACAACAGCATCAACAGCAAGAGCAATATTCAAACACATCATCATCGCGCAATATATAGGGGATTCTTATTATCATAAGGAATAAATTGTTATAAATTATGAATTTATAATTCATTGTGAAAAAGTTTGCGGGAGAATATACACAGATATACAGGAAAAGAAGGAATGAAGAGTGGAGTGTGAAGACAATGAAAGGACAGTCAAAAAAGAAGGAGCAAAACTAAAACAATAATAACGAGCATCAGCATTAATAACAACAAGCACAGCAACAATAACAATAAGTTAAACATTCTATGTGGACTAAATGTGGAAAAAAAAAAAAAAAAAAAAAGAAATCGATTACGCCAAGTACCCAAGTCAAAATTACTTCTTTCTTCACTTGTCATCGTCATCACTGATCCAGAGCGACCTGATGAGGGATATAAGTCCCTTGAACCCATCAAACCTCTTCTCAACCAGATTGGCGTCCTCTTCCTTGTCCTTAACGACTGAGCGCTCAAATGCAGACGCTTTCTCCTTGTCCGATTCGTTGGATTTGACGCCCTTGTCATCCTTGTTACCTCCCCCGTTGATGTCATCAAGCTCCCCATTTTGACTCTCTGCCTGGATGCTCTCAAGCTTTGTCTTAGCTCCTTGACTCTCGGTGAGATCTCCAGGTACATTCCCAGAAGAACCAAAAGATTTTTTATTTTTCTGTTGATTGGACCCGTGCAAGGTCCTAACGAGACCGCCATTGTTAATGCTGCCATTGGGGATCACATTTGTCATCGTTGGCGCCGTGCCCGGGAACCCATTGCGACTAACTGTAGGAGTCATGGCCCCTGGTTTGAGCAATTGCTCGGCCCAATTCCAGAAGGTCCTATCATACTGTGTCCTATTTGGATTTCTATTGACATTTTGACTCGATGTCTTCATCTCGATGTCAGAAAGCGATGGCTGTGGCGTCTCAATGTCATTAAATAGTGGTGATGCCTCATCCAAGAAGCTCAACCAGTCAGGATCAAGCCCTTCCTCTGAGAGACCCAAAGCAGATAAAGGTGATCCGTTGAATGACGTTGGTGTTTCTGTGGACAATGGTGTAAGCGGTGGCTGGTATAGTCCATCAGTCTGAGTCCCAATCTCGCTTCGCTGTGTTATTGGTTGAGGAGTTGCCTTGACCAGGGGTGCATCTGGCTCTGAAAGGGTATTGGGGAACAGTGAAGGCCATGCAGTTGGCACATTACTTACTGTAGAGTCTCCACTCTTTGAAATGTATTCGAATGGAGATGATAACTCCTTAAGTAAGGAGTTATATGTGGCATCCTTGATTGAATTACAATCAGTATTCATACTCATCGCTTGCGGCGTTGGTTGCTGCCCTTGCTGTTGGTAACTCTGTTGTGGAACAACCGGTTGTGACAGAAGCGTCTCAAAGGCTGTGCTTGTAAGAGCCATTGGGGAAAATGCTCCTGACGACGGTGAAGTAGCGCGCGATACATTGTTTCTATTACTGCGGAAGTCGAGTAACGGAGGCATAGGTGATGAGCTATATGATTGATCTGTGTCTGCAGGCGAAGCGAGTGTCTGTGGATTACTCAAAAAAGCGCTGGCGTGGGCGTTGTTGTTGACGTTATTTTGTGCGAGACCACATGAGAGTAGTAATTCGTCGATATTTGAGACACCAAGCAGCTCTTGATTTGTTAATGCTCGATTTGGATCAGAAAGGAAAACATTATTGAGGCTTGGAGGATTAAAAATATTGGAAGTTGGGATAGAAGGGGCGATTGGAGCAACAGAAATGTTAGTGGTAGGAGTAATACCGTTGTTGATGATGGGAGCATTAGCATTGTTCGTTGTTGCTGTTGTAGTGGCGTTAGTGATACCGTTTGGTCCATAGCCTGCAGGTGTGTGAAAGGGGTTAGACGGTGGCCTCGTATTCTGATTTTGAAACAGGGCGTTCAAGGCAATCTGGTAGGCAGTATCAGATGTCATGGAGTTTAGAGATTGAGCATCCTTCTGTACAAGGGTGTTTCTTGTCAAGTCTGGAATGGTAGCCATGTACTTTGTAAGATCCGACTGCCCACCAACCAGATCCAGCCTAGTATTCGGCAACTTCGAGTTAGGAGAAGCAGGTGATGGCAAGGAAGATACAGGATTTTGCATAGTACCGGCGCTGATGTTGTCTACATTGCCAACGAAGATGCTGTTCGTTGTCGTAGGGCGGATGCCCTGTTTCGCTGTTGCTGTAGCTGGTGCTGAAAACGCTGAACTCGAACCCGAGCTTGAAGAACTGGGTGAGGTATCACGCGACCGGTCACCGTTATGGAAAGGATGGTGGTACTGGTGCCCCCCATGACTCATCGATTCGATAGTCTCAGGCTCGTCCCATTGTAGTTGGATACCCGCAGGCGCGTTTTGAGTTTTACCGGTGTAATACTGCTGGCCTCGCATTTTGTGAGCCATTGCTTTGGCATGACCTCGAGTCCCTCGTGATTGGTCATCCTTTTTTATTTTGGTGTTGTTTTTCTTGTTACTGCCATTAGCATAAGGTCTCCAACGCAGCTTTGCGGGCAATGGCGGTTGTCTGTTTGCTTGATCTGTGTCCATTGTCCAGGGTAGTTTTAATGTGAAGGGGAAAGAAGAATGGGGGAACAGCTATGATAGGCTAGCTTGAATCGTTTAAAGATATGACCGAACTGTGACGACAGTGTTTTAAAAAAAAAAAAAAAAAAAAAAAAAGTTTAAAAAGGCCTTTAGTATCAGATGAAGGGAAATAGTTGTGTGAGAACGAGCGAAGGAAGTGTAATAAATAAAAAGCAATAGAAAGTTAAAGATAGAAAGATAAGAAGATTGATGGAAAGATGGGAAAGATAGAAAGAAAGAAAAGAAAGAAAGATGAAAAAAAAAAAGAAAAGAAAAAGAAGTAGAAAAAAGAAATGGATGACCTGGCTGACCTGACCTTGACCTTCGTTTCACCAACACCCAAAAAACGCATGGTCGATGGTCTCTCATTTAAACTCATGCAGAAACAGAATTGCTGAGTGTTCCCAATAAGGCAAAAAAGTACTACAAAAAGAATCGCTGTTGAACGCCAATTGCTCTTTGAGTCTCAACCTCCTCCTCTTTAGTGGTTGCCGTTTCTTTTGTTCTTTTTATTCGCTTTTTCTTTTCATTCTTTTTTGTTTTTTGTTTTTTTTATCGTTCATGGCATTTTCAACACAGAATCCATACGCTTTTAAGTAGAGCCTTCCTTCATGTATTTATTAAGCAATTTTCGTTAGGTCCCTCCTCCTCACTTTGTGAATACTTGGTAACATTCCTCAAGATCACTTCCATATTATTACATGGAATCCTGAAACTTGCTTTTCTCAAATCCTGCAAATGGCACTTGATATTTAAGCTCCCTGCATTCCACATCTACTTCACTGTATTCCAATTTGAAGAGACAAAGCTGTTTGCTCAACCTCCCATGATGGTACATCCAAATACCCTACATTACCTGGTACTGACGACAATTTTTTTTTAAGAAATCGAATTTTACCTGCTAACAAATTTTAATAAAAAAACCCCCATACTGATCATTTTGGTAAAAGAGCCGATAGATTAAATTTCATGCGTTGCACGAATCTCCATAGTGTCCATTCCCGCTTTCGCTGCCTTCACTAAAGGCCTTGACCGTTCTCTAGATCGCTTCAATTGATGGTTCTCTTGTAACATGATGGATCATACCCCTCCCCTGAAAATCCAATTCCCACCCAGTACGTTATCTCTCTAGCTCTTTGACTAACAGCTTTGCATAGTGCTGTGTCTTGGCAGATCCTTTACGATCTGCATATGCCCATTGAACTTCTAGCTTTGATCCCTGCGCATGCATGGCAATCCATGCTATTCCTTAAATCCGCTCATCTATCCGGAGACTTTTATCTATTAAAGAAATCCGTCCTTTCGATAAAATCGCCGTTGTCTCTTTTAAGATCAGTCCTGCTTCCAAAGTTACAAATGATCCAAGGTACACTAGATTGTACTCTGCTAATAATCCAGCTTTGGATTAAAACATACACATTAGCACTACCACAATCTTATCGGCACACTCATCCTTGTGTGATTTTCAGAGCTTTTGCCTCCTCTGCCAGCCCCTTGTATGCAGAATTGATTGCTCCAATGTATACATTTATGGATATATATTGATTTTCTGCCCAATTTACAAATGGTCCAAGCTGTGATTTATTGAAACAAAACTTTTTTTACGTGGGGTACAGGTTCCAAATATCAAACATGGATAAACTGGAAAATGAGATAATGACAATAATAATAACAATAATAATAATAATAGTAATAATAATAGTAATAATAATAATAGTAATAATAATAATAGTAATAATAATAATAATAATAATAATAATAATAATAATAATAATAATAATAATAATAATAATAATAATAATAATAATAATAATAATAATAATAATAATAATAATAGTAATAGTAATTATAATAAGAGTAATAACAATGGGAAATGCCATTTTTTAAGTGCAATTCTAGATATCATGGAGCTAAGCTGTCCGAACTTGTAAAAGTCAAAAGAAGGATAGGGAATCAACGATGATTATTATTTTCAAGGCATAAAATTAACAGGGAAAAAAAATGCCACATATACCATGTTGAAAACATGTTTTTATCCTTTAGTTTTCATATATACGAATCGAGGACATATTGATTGTAATAAAGATGTTTGCGACAAATAGTAATGAAAGTATGAAAACAAGAATGCTTGGACTATGTGGATCTCACAGCATCATCAAATATAGACTCCACACAAACGATTTTTCTCTCCACAATTTTGGACATCTGTCTTCATGAATTTTTTTTTTCTTTATAATACAACGCACAACTTGCAAGAGGTGGGAAGGGAAAGAGTGATATAGTGGTGAAGAGAAGAGCAGAGATATTTGAAGAGGCAATTCTGTTTGCAAAGTCGCATAGTCTGTTTATCCGAGTTCGTAGTGGGACACAAGCGGCATTTGAATGATGCAGATGCAGGATAACAAAGAGAATAAGCGGGGTCGGATAGCGCATTCTCGTTTTAGCAAGAGCATGATCGGAAATATTGTGCCATCAGCAAGAGATAGAAGTGGTAGGAAGGAAAATACCAATATGGTTGATAATGGTGCAGAACAAAAATAAAAAAAAGAGTATTGATCATTCGCTGCCGTGCATACATGAAGATGGGTGGATGAATAGACAGATATCAAAAAGAAGAGTCCCTTGTTAAAAAACAGTGCTGCTTTGCACAAAGTACCAATCTCTCATGAAATAAAGCCCTTCATGAATATGTATCAGTCCATACGTTTCATGGTTGCCCAGCCGGTACGCCGATCTAGTGTCCTTCCAAAACTGCCTTCGTGCCATCATGGCCTGCCACTCAGTATCCAACTTGATGTAAAAAAGTATTGCTGGTTTTAGGAAGGGATGGAGGGATTCAAGATGTTATCGTGACTTCTAGGCAACAAGCTCCTGACGAATCATTGAATGCATTTTATGTGCATTCGTGGGAGATGCAGAAAAGTGAGAGAAAGCAAAGTGGAAGTACAAAAAAAAAAAAAAAAAAGGTAGTAATAATAATAATAAAAACAATAATAATAAGGGGGAAAAAAAGCAGAAAAAAACAAAAACCAAAAGGGCCGTTGAACCAAAAGCGTGCCTTTTTGAAAGAATGAAGAGAAAAAAGAAAAAAAAGAAGAGAAAAGAAAAAAATAGCAAAAATGAGATAAAGCAACAACTTCTCCTGTTTACCGGTATGGAGGATACGCCGTTGCTGCGGCTTGGTAGCCTGTAGCAGGAGCTTGGTATCCTGCGGCCGGGGTTTGATAGGCAGTAGCTGCAGCTTGGTAGCCAGTTGCTGCTGCTGCAGGGTAGGCTCCTGCTGCCGCGGGATATGCAGTTGCTGCTGCTTGATACCCTGTGGCAGCAGTTGGATAACCTGCCGCTGTTGGATATGCAGTAGCAGTACCTGTGTTTTGGTATCCTGTAGCTGGAGCGGGATAGCCGGTGGCTGCGGTAGGGTAAGTATTACCCGCTTGATAACCTGTAACAGCTGTAGCAGTAGGATATCCAGTAGAAGCACCAGCAGGATACGCTGTAGCTGCAGCTTGGTAGCCTGCTGCCTGGGAAGGATATGCGGTCGCTTGAGGCTGTGCTGGATATGTGGCAGCACCAGCTGCAGTGGGCTGGTAACCCGCAGCTGCAGCTGGATAGCCGTATGCTTGAGCATATGCTTGGGAGTACGCTTGTTGCTGCTGCTGCTGTTGCTGTTGCTGTTGCTGTTGCTGTTGCTGTTGCTGTTGCTGTTGTTGGTGTTGTTGCTGCACTGCTGGTGGTGGTGGTTGAGCAGGCAAGGGTGGCTGACGAGCGTTGTACCCATTGGCGTTACTGTAGCCAGCGGTAGCAGCATTGTTTTGATTGAGAGGGATACTATTAACGCTACTAGTGTTGCTAGGAGTAGCGCTGTTATTGTTATTTGCGAGGGCCGCGTGATTGTTATATCCAGCATTATGTTGCCCTCCTCTATTACCTGCTCCAGCAAACCCACCTCGTCCACCGCCTCGTCCGCCACGACCCGCATTAGGTGGGCGTTTGTACGGCGTGCTCTGTTCAGCAGAGTTTTGCCAATCGCGTCCATTAGGCCCACGAGCAGGACCAGGCCCTGCAGTGCCGGCTGCAGGCTGTACCGCATTCGCTGGAGCAGCAGTACCATACCAATCTTGCTGATAAGGGGCAGGTGTCGCGGCGGGAGCCTGGGCTGCATAAGCATCGTATTGCTGTGCTGGAGCTTGCTGACCATATGTTTGAGCGGCAGGAGCCTGTTGACCAAAAGGCGCTACATTAGGAGCTGCAGCCTGTCCATAAGGAGCGCTATAAGCGGCTCCGGCGGCTTGTGGTGTTGCATTGGCGTTGCCGTAGTACGACATATCTTGAACACCATTGGCAGCTGGTGACCCGGCAGGAGGCTGATTGCCCTATTTAATTGAGACCGAAAGCAAAGAGTGTAAAATAAGAAATCTGCTCATAAATTTAAAAGCGCAATTGACTAAGACAACGAACATACCCGATCCCATTGCATTCCCTTAGCATAGTCAAAAATGGACTTGATCGATCCAGGCTTTTGTGCCCTGCCTTGAGCTGGAGGTGTGAGGTTTTGCATGGGTGGCTGC
This sequence comes from Lobosporangium transversale, assembly GCF_002105155.1. NCBI lineage: Eukaryota > Fungi > Mortierellomycota > Mortierellomycetes > Mortierellales > Mortierellaceae > Lobosporangium > Lobosporangium transversale. The sequence continues at coordinate 1,162,886 of NW_019028982.1, read as the reverse complement.
ATGTTTGGTTCTTGAGGCGGGCCACGAGGCATTCGTTGTGGACGCTGACGTTCATTATGGTCAGGTCCCTGGAATCGATTTTGGTTGTGATGGGGTGGACCATTCTGGAACTGCTGCTGTGAAGATTGTTGTTGAGAATGGCGTTGTTGGAAGTGCGATGGCTGTTGCTGTTGTTGATGAGCAGGCTGCTGATATTGATTAGGTCCATTATAAGTGCCATTGAAGTTGCTATTGTTGTTATGATTGTTATTGTAGCTGTTCTGATTGTTGCCGAAGTTATCTCGTTGACGTTGCTGGTAATGATCTTGCTGTCGTCCGCGAAAATCCTCACGGCGGTAAGGCCGCTGATCTTGCGTACCTATGGTGGTATTATACAATTATAGGATAGAAAATGGTGTTAGCATTTACTTCATGGATAAACAAGGTCCAGTTAGCTGGACCTGAAGCATTTACGGAGAGGTGATGACGCGTTATGGTTCTGTGAGCTCATTCAGATTTTAGGTGTACATACGACTCAATCAGAACAGAGGATAGGCATTCGCTTTTCGAAATTATATCAATGATAAAATTCTGTCGTACATCGAATTTTTTTACAGAGTATGGTATTATGATCAAATTATTACCTCGGTATCCGCCTCGACGCATAGGTCCTGGTCCTCCATGATAGCTATTGTTGCTATTGGGACCGCTGTTGTTCGAGCTATTGAAGTTATTGAAATTGTTGCTATTGTTGCTATTGTTGTGGTTATGATTGTTATAATTGCTATGGTTATTATGATTGTTGCGATTGTTGAAGTTGTTGCCGTGATGGTTATGGTTGCCATGGTTGTGATGGTGGTTGCTATTGTTATTGTTGCTGTTGAAGCGCTGGTTGAAAGGCCGGTTATTCTGGAAGTTATGGTTATTGTTGCGGTTATGAAAACCACCCCGACCACCACGCTGATGATGTCTGCTCTGGTGATTTGTGTGATGCGTCTTGCCGGATGGAGGTGCCGCTGAAGTCACTGGCTTGGCGGCGTTATCATTTGTCTGGGTCGTTGAGCTATCTTCTTCAGGGTGACTTTGATTCGCGCCGGATTCTACATCGGCACCTTCGGGTACAGGTACGTCCGATACAAGTTCTGTATCTCTATAGGTACCATCCTGCTCAGTATAGGGATCGGCTGGATCATTTGAATCGTTTACAGGCGCATCATCTTGTCCTTCAGTCGCAGTCGATTCAGCCTCTGGGACAGGGGCGGCCTCATCAGTTTCCATTGACGGATCATTTGGTTGCTTGTTTTCATCTTGTGCAATATGCACTTCAGATTGAGTGATCTCTGCAGCTGATTCAGGTCTGCTAGACTTTTCCTTGCCAATCTCACCAGGTATGCTTAAAGAAATGGCCGAATCAGAAGCATGTTCTTGCTCGATCTCTGACGTAGCATCTACTGGGGGTGAAGTATGATGCTTTTCATCATCTGTTGGTGCAGATGATTGTTTGTCAGTCATTGGATGATCGACAATGGACGTGTCTTCGGTAGGGTTTGATGAAGAAGCAGTAGCAGGATCAACAGTAGTAAGTGTCGTTGTAGCTTCAATTTGCTCAGTGGTTTCCGCCATGGTCTGAATGATTGAGCGAAAGGGAGATAAGGATAATAAAAGAAGCAAAAAATACTTTTTGTTTTGAATGTAAGGCAAGATATTTGAGATGAAAAAGAAAGGGGAGCTGACGATGTGGATGGTATGATCAGAAAAGAGAGAAGAAAAGAAGGGGTTAAAAAAAGTCTCCTTTCCTCAGTCTGAGCTCATGAATGCAGTAAGAGAAAGAGAATGTGTGCAGATACAGAACGTCCATGCCGCGTGATCAAGCACTTGTTGAACTGGACCCAACTGAGGTGTCTTCCCTCTCATACTTAGGACCTGGACACCTGACTGTAAGACTGTAATATGCTTCCTGTCTGGAAGCCCTTGATACCACCTTTTTTTTAAAAAATCATGGTCTAAAACAAAAAGGTTGTCGTAGAAATGTCGTAGCGCTGCCATTAGCATATGGTGACATTCAACACGCTCCTCAAATAAAGCTATTTACATGCAAACAAAAAGAAGCTCTTTCTCAATTCTCTCTTTTCCTCTCTCTCTCTCTCTCTCTTTTTTTTTTCTCCCTTCACATTCCTTTCCACATACACTGCCAAGACACCTCTTGCCCTCTTTCTTGCCCCACAGTATTGACAGAGCCCTGTGGCTATTCTATCTACTTTTTCACGGCCATGGTCCACACTATCCAATCCAGTGGATCCTCTGCCCCTGCGTCTCCCAAAGACCAGCCAGTCGTAACTGTGCCCGCTACAGAATTCACTTCCAATCAAATTGGCTTTCAAACCATGCCAAGTCCTGAAGTGACAACCTCACATTATCAGGTCGCTGCGGCAGGGTCTGGTTTTTCAGTTGGTCTATCTGACGAGTCTACTATCCCCAATAATGGCAATTCAGCGACATCTACCAGGAGCACGGGCCCTGCCCAAGCTGACGACACAGACGTGTCTCAACCTTGTCTTGAAAGCACAAGCAATTTGAAAATGTCTACACAAGAGCATAATGACCAAGCAACGAAAATATCGGAGGGGCAACCAGAAGCCGTACTGCAGCAGACACAGCAGCAGACATTACCATTACAACTAGAAACTCCACACAAAATGTCACAAACGGAAGAGCAGGCACCGTCGTCCAAAATTGGGTCGCGCTTCAGTGTCAATCTCTCAGGTGTAGGACTGCCAGCAATGGCATCAAACTTGGGTTTGACACAAGCTAACAGCGAGCGTGCTGCGGACATGGCTCAGGATTTGAAAAAAAATGTAGTGAACATATGGAATGCCTGGTTTCCTACTCCTACAACACCTGCAGTACCATCAACGTCAACATCGACTAATGTGACACAGGACTCGTCGCGGCCTCTCTCTGGAACTCAGTCTTTGACTCATCACCCAGGCCAAGCACGACCTGCCAAAGCCTTGCGTACGAACTCTTATACTTTGGGATCAACTATTGCAAGCAAGGAGCCAAACACTCTTGGAGAAGTCGACTCACCTTCATCGAATAGGGCATCGCTTGATGCATATGAGCGAGGCTCAAACCAGAAGGCGATACCTATAAAAGCACAGACATTAGAAAATGAGGCAACACAAATAGTTCATGAACCCAACGATCCTGTGGCCAATCGCTCGTCAACATGTGCGCCTCCATCATCAAATAACAATAATAGCCCTATCTATTTGATGGGCAAGCTCTATCCTCCTTCACCAACTCAATGGGCAGATTTTCAAAGAGACTTTACTTCAGGATTGATCTGGTGCACTTATCGACATAATTACGCCCCTATCAGACCAAGTACTTTTACTACAGATGTTGGATGGGGATGTATGCTCCGATCAGGACAAGGATTGTTGGCAAATGCTTTAGCAGTTCAGTTTATGGGTCGAGGTAAGTTCATCTATTCTTTTTTTTATGTTCATGTATTTCATATATTCATATATCATTGTTACTAAAAAAAAAAATAAAAATAAAAATAAAAATAAAAAAAATACAAACTTAGGCTGGAATCGTCCTGTTCCAGGTGACCCCATGTGGGACATCTACGTTAAGGTAGGCAGCGTCTGGTCTTATGCCAAGCTCGTCCATCTAGTCGACCAGTTATAAATGTTATTTCTTCTGCCTCTAATACTAACTCTCCTTCCTTGTTAAGATATTGTCGTGGTTCTTGGATGATATGAACGCAAAATCTCCTTTTTCAGTGCACCGTATAGCACTTTTAGGGAAACAGCTTGGTAAAAACATTGGAGAATGGTTTGGTCCATCCACAACGAGTCAAGTCACGCAGTAAGCTTTTTTTTTTTTTTTTTTTTTTTTTAAAAAAAAAAAAAAAAAAAAAAGAAATTGGGAAAAGAAATGTGATCGATAGTAGTATTTTCATATTGCTGACATCACCTTTACTGTACTGCTACCTTCTTAGAGCCCTTGTTCACAACTTTCCACAGAGCGGACTCAGTGTGTATGTCACTACGGACGGTGTCATTTATAAAGACCAGGTTGAAGAAATAGCCACAAAAAAGAAAACAGCGAGCTTTGGCCATCTCTTGATTTTGGTCACTATACGGTTGGGTATTGATAAACTCAACGCCATTTACAAAGATGCTATCAAGGCAACCTTTGAATTTCCACAGTCTCTCGGTATTGCAGGGTAAAGAACAATGGTTTTAATGCGATAGCCCATTGATCATGCATCCATATGTTCAACATACATTTCTAAAGTCTTTTTTTTTTCTCTTGATATTTGATTATAGCGGTCGACCATCGTCGTCCTATTATTTTGTTGGGTATCAAGGAGATGATTTGTTCTATCTTGATCCTCATCATTCACGAAACATCGTGGAAACCAAAGATCTGAGTGCATACACCGCGGAGGTATTTAAGAAAGATGGATATCTAGTTTTGTTTCCGAATACCACGACTTGAACGAATGTACTTATTTATAGCATGTGCTTCTAGGATTTTGCAACATACCATTGTGAGACAATCCGCAAGATTGACATCAGTGCAATTGACCCATCCATGCTTTTGGCATTCTACTGCAGAGATCGTTCAGAGTTTGATGCGCTCTGTGAACGCGTTAAGGAATTAAATGCACGGCCTGGTATGGGATCAAGCATCTTTACTGTTGGAGAGAAGGCGCCTGACTACGAGGTTGATGATGAATCAAGGCTACTTTCGGTTACAGACGAGGAAGATGAGGACTTGGAGCTGATTTTGTAGTAATCATACGAGCTTTGCCTAAGGTAGTACAAGATACAATTCAATAGAGTGTATCTGTGTATCCTAACAAGGATTTAAAGCAAGAGATTCATCTTTGTACTACGACAAATTTAGTTGTCTAATGGAATTTGAGTTTGCTTGTTAAAACCAAATCATTCAAGGTTCAAGCTTATCAAACTAAAGCTTCCAACAATGCCTTTTGCACGTTGTTTGTTCGGTTGTTATTACGTTAAAAAAAATAAAATAAAAAAAATAAAAATAAAAATGAAGCGAACTATAAGCGACCTGAGGCTTATTAAAGCGCGATTTTTATTATTTAATGAAGACGATAGCGTCTCTCCATTTCATAACAAATACGCAAAGTGTGTATTTTCTTATTTGATAATAATAACCAGGTGCAGAAAGTTGTCGGGGTATGACATATTTTGTGCTGCCCAGAGTGCGCTCGTCTCTAAACTAGGGGTGATACCGTGAATCATTGCCGTCGCTACTGGCGGTCCTGTTTCCACCAAAGGAAAAAGATCTGGCAATGATTGATAAAGGATCCTTCGCAGTGACTTTGGTTGATCTAGTGTAGATAGTAATGTAACATTAACATTCATACTTTTACGTTTTGGACTCTGGTCGTTTCTTTCATGGGTGCTTTTTTTTTTTTTTTTTTTTTTTTTGGATGCTCATTACTGTTTTCATCTACAGGCGAGATTGGTTCCTGAATAACGGGACAGTTTTCTGGCAAGTATATCCTAATAGGAAGATTCCTGGGCATTACACCATCGTTCATCACAAGTTTATGATTCATACCCCAAAACCGATCATAGTTGTCTATTGTAACATAAGGCACGATAACATTGTTAAACAGGCATTAGTAAAGGTTCCTTGACATCCGTGTATGAATCATAGACATCCTATTCACCCTTACTTGACCACAATCCATCCCACAGCTGCGTTTGATCCGATTTTGACATATTCATGACTTTTTTGGTGGATCCATTACGTAGATAATCGGCCTACAGTTAAAAAAGAAAGAAGAAAAAAAAAAAAGTTTAATAGACAGCTTATACTATAAGTCTTGCGTATTATAGCAGTCATCACATACTTCCTTGATCATGGACATAAAGTAATCCTGACAGCTGTCAATAGCCTGGCTCTTGATTAATTTATCTGCAGGAAAGTTCTGAAAATGCACTGTGATCTTCCATGGCAACAATGATCCTTTTGTAGCATTGCCTCCAGATGCCTGAAGTCCATGAATGTCGTACAAAAGTCCAATTGGATAATGCCTATCATTTAAAATGATCCAAGAAAATAATAACCGAACCGGTCCCGATAAAATAAATTAAGCGTGAACATGAAAAAAAAAATAATAAAAAATAAAAAATAAAAAAAAGCTTAAAAAGATTGTTTTGTCGCTTGAGAGCGTGGCTCAGGCCATGATACAAAAAAAAAACATCTGCTTCTGAAAAGGCGAAGAGCCATAAAAAAAATAAAATAAAAAAAAAAAGACGGCGTAAAAAAAAAGTTAATGATTTCGATGTAGCTTTCTTACCACTTCAATGGAATGCCTTCGTAGTCGTACCAGACTTCAGCATCATCCCCAATAAAATGTAATGCCATATCCACAAAATGCTTTCTGACATGGGTGGTGAGGAGTGAAAAATAGGAACATCTTGGTGCTTCATACTAAAAAAAATAGAAAAATATATATTGATAGTCAGTTACGAAAGTTTTGAGTTGACTGATACTTCATTGACAAGTTTCAAGCTGTTTGGTCGAATCCTCTGCTTAGCTGCAATCCGAGGAACATACAAAGAATGATTCGACAGCATTGGACCCTACTGCTGCGGCCTCAGCCTTGTCCCAAGAAAATTGGATGGGTATGGATCCATCCCAGATGACCCTTGCAATGGGATTATATGGAGCTTGTGTTGCTGATGTAGAGGACGATGCAGTAGCTGGTGTTTTTCCTTTGTCTGGTTGAGGAGGCATCAAGTCAAGTCCTGAGTAGAAAAATGAGCAGGTTTTGTTGGAGCGAGATGTGATTCAAAAAAAAAAAAAAGCAAGCTGTAGATATCCTTTGTCTATTAACTAAAAAAAAAGAAAAAGAAAAAGAAGGTGTAGACAGGAACGCGTGTTGGACAAAAAGAAGGAAAGCCAAGGAGTAAAAAAAAAAAATAAAAATAAAAATAAAAATAAAATAAAGCAAAGGAATGAGGATGGAAGCGAACTAACAAGTTCCGTGGGTTCTGTGGTTAGGGTTGGTGTAATGGGCAATGGGTAGAGAACAATGGCGAAGTTAGAATGCAAAGAGTGAAGTATTTACTTACACGGGGTCTAGCCACAGTAAATTACATTCAACGCCCCCATGCCATTACGCGTGACATTTCAATATAAAAAAAAGTTTAACGTGTGATGATTGACTGACTCTTACTCTTCCTCCTTCTCTTCTCCCTCCGCTCCTCCTCCACTTCGTTATTCCTTCTTTCTTCCTCTTTCATTCTGCTTCTTCACATTCATCGCATTCCTTCTCTGTCATCGCCTTCATTGCATTCTAGCATTCACCTTAGGCTTTACTTAATTCCTCCAATCGCTTTTGCTCTATCTGAATATGGATCAGTTAAAACACCGAAGCAACAACACAAAGGCTCTCTTTCGTGGTCAACCATTGTCGGATGAATCACAGTTCATGGCTGAGGATGGTAAGTCTATAACCATCTTGGCTAATGAACACAGTACCGGATCCGATCTGCCTGTATTACTGTGGACATTATTATTTTCTTCATGTTACCGCTTTTTATTACCGCCTGACAATTTTCTTTGTTAGAACAAGAGCAGCTCATTGAGTCGCTAAGGAAATCAAACGAGAAAGCCAATGATGCATTCAAGGCAAGTTTCTGTCAATCTATCAACTGTTGAACTTGTGTCCACAGGTGGACGAGCAAACTCACAACGTCATTTGTCCGCTCTAGTTTGTCTTGCTCTTATTTTCAATCATGGAGATCTTTATGTAAGGGATCACGGCATGATTTGTAGGCTTTTCTTCACTAATGGAGAAAGGAGAGCTTAAATGACAATCTGTTTCTATTTTGTTGTCGACTTTTTTTTTTTTTTTTTTTTTTTTTTTAATTTGATAATAGACATCTCGGGTTTACTGCATATGCATGGTCAAGGAACAAATCTATGTCTGGGCTTCCATTGCCGGACAATGCTGACCAGTCCATTTCTCCAGGATTTGCCACTATTTTTTCATTGATCTCATTTTTCATTGGTATATTCATTATCTGGGACATGTGCAATATCAGTCGCACTGTTGTGGTAGGTTGGACTTTTGTGTCATCTGTGCCTCTAGTGCTGATGATGGGATCGACAGAGTTTTCGTTTGAGTTGATGTGGTGGTCAATGCCGTTGTTACTTCAGGCCGTGGACCTCGCAAGCTTGTGGATCATGAGAGACCCTGATGAGGACTTTTTACGACTCGAGAAAAGTCAATACAAGCTGAAAAGTGCATAGTGATGGATCAAAATATTTCGCCCAAAATGAATAAACATTCCAATAAAAATGAACCACAGCAAGCCAGAGCTGAGAGCATGCAGTCACATTTCGATGCTTCTTCATTGGCCCTTTAAAAAGAAGATTGTCTTTGTCCCCCTTTCTATCCTTTCTTTCCTTTCTCTCTTTTCTTTTTCTCTTCTCATCGTCCAATAGCCATTCTCAGCTGGACAGTATCGATCACACTTCTCCCTTCCCTTTTTCGATTAAACGCACATTCTCTATTCCTAAAACTTGACTTTACTTGGCTTTTTACTTTCTTTCCACTTTCTACTGTGTGTTGAAGAAAGTTTAATTGAGAACTCGTCCCCTCAGTATTAAAACTTGTTCCTTATTTTCATCGCCCGTGCACGCTGCGTGGTTTATAAACACATTCACTCTCATTTGACTGCTCTCTTTGGCAACATTGTCGTTGCAAACTAATCTTGTTTTTGTTCATCCCATTGTAACCAGACTAGTGACACACCCTTTGTCTACCATTCTTCATTCAATAACTCGACTTGTTCTACTTTCTTTAAGTCTCCTCCTCCCTTTTTCAGGAACATTGACCTGTCGAGGATTACGCGCCACACACCTCCTTGTACATACACAACTCAATCCTGACCAATAAGAACAAGCACCAAACATGCCACAGGTAAATGTCAATAATACAGACAAGATTGATATCCAAAAAGATAGCACGTTAACTGCAACTTTCTTTTTTCTTTTGCTTTCTTATTTCTTTTTTTTTTTTTTTTTTTTCCTTTCTTTTCTTTTCTTCAAGGCATCTTTACTTTTAACTAACTCCCTGTTGTTCTGTTGTTGTGATACATGATTTATTAATCGTACAGCACAAGAGCATTCGTAAGGAGATCAAGGTATATCCCTATTCGCAAGTCTATATTTCACACGTGCCTGCATGCCATCGGATAAAGCTTTTGCAGGGCTTTCTAAAAACCATTTCGCTGCTCAAAAAAAAAAAAAAAAAAAAAAAAAAATTCCCCGGTCTTATCTTTCTTCACTCTACCTAGGTTGTTACAGATCAAAATATTGTCAAGGGCCAAAAACAGATGGGGTTCCCAATTCGCAAGTGGAAGATTTCGCTGTGCGGTGTGAATGCAAACGGCGAGGAAGAACAAATGCCTTATGTTGACCATGTGGAATATATTCTCCATCAGAGTTTCGAACCGCCTGTTAGAAGTATGACCACTTTCGTCATGGCTTTATTGGCTGCTATAATATTATTATTATATTATTCTCATTTTCTAATTAATGGAGAAAGCAATTACTCTTGATAATATTTACTTCATGAATTTGAATAGAGGTGACAGAGTATCCGTTCTCATTGCAGGAAAAAGGATGGGGCGAGTTTGATATGAAGATTATGCTTCATTTTGTTGACAAGTCAGTGCCACCATTCGTGCTGGATCATGATCTCCACTTTCAATCACCACATTATGAGGTTCCACAGACAATAGTAGGCAAAATGTCTTTTTTTTTTTTTTTTTTTTTTTTTTTTTTTTATAAAAAGAAATTTATATATAGCAATGACGACCCATCAGAGAATTATTTTCTGATCCCAGATCTTCTATTTCATCAAGTTTTTAACTAATGGCCATTCTATTTTTTAATTTTATTTTATTCCCTTGGCTCCTTAGATATTTAAATCAGATTTAAAAGCAGGCTTTTTGAAGCTGTTAAACCTTCCTTCTAGCACTGTCTCTGACCGGGAATCGAGCAACGATAGTGTGGGTGAAAGTGTGACACAGAAACGTCGTAGAGACGTGCTTATGAAGGAGAAATCAAAGAGAATTAAGGATGACCGGAGTTCGGATGACGAAAGCATAGCTGATAGTAGTGTTGCTGGATCAGGAGATGAGTGGAATGAAAAAGTAAGAGGAACGAAAAGGAGTTCTCATGCATAAGTGTTCTTTACTCCTTGCAGTTGTTGACTAATGTTTCGCTTTTTCTTTTCTTTTCTTTTCTTTTTATTATTATTATTATTATTTGTTGCTGTTGCTGTTTTCGGCCATTTGTCTTATGATTCTTTAGGTTAATGTGCATCAACTGGTGAAAAATTTTCAGCTGCTACAACCCGAGGACTTGGTTGAACTTGTTCAGATCATAAAAGCAAACCAGACTGCAGATATGTATGTCAAAGAAGATGGAGAAGGTAAATGAATTAAAGCTGGGGGTCGAGGTATTATTTTGATACGGATACAAGGGGAAACAAAGATTCTGTTTCAGAATCCAATGGGGCCTAACCATGTTGGACTCATTTACTATGACGAATAGCAGGTGAATTTCATATTGATCTTCGGACACTTGGAAACGAGCTATTGACAGAGGTATGGTATAGTCAGTAATTAAGGGGGAGAACTAAGAGGGTTGCTATTCGTATTGACTATGAGTGTAAATGAATAACCGAACGAAACTATTTGATCCGCATTCTTTGCTAGCTCTGGCAATTTTGCGAAAAAAAGCTCGAGTAATGCTTTAAAATTACAAAAAACATTTGGTAGCTTTAACTTGTCCTTTACAATAACAAAAACAAGAAAGAAAGAAAGGAAAGCCGGGGATCAGAACATCTTAAGCATCCTAATCCAACACCTTTGAGCTATTGCAAGCTTTATCCTTAGAACAACTATTTCTTTAATTTTTTTTTTTTTTTTGCCATGTTCAAATTAACTATCTATCTTAGCCTCATGTTTGCTACACTACTTCTTTCTCCATTCCCTTTCCTTCTCTACCTTTCCTTCTCTACCTTTCCTTCCATTTTCTTTCCTTGCTATTCCTTTCCTTTCCATTTTTATCTCCGATTTTACAATTTTTGTTCTTTTTTTTTTGCCACGTAATTTTCATTCCATGCGTTGCTTTCGCTTCTATTATACATGTTGCTTGATGGCTCAAGTCCTTGCTTAGACGACTTGCCTATTGTGTACGATTGCATAAATCTTTTTTTTTTTTTAAAAAAAAAAAAAAAAAAAAAAAAAAGGTAGTATCCTTTATATTCACATCATTTTCAAGTATCGAATCACAAAAAGAAAAGGGATACTTTTGTGTAAAGACGGCAGGAAATACATACTCTCCATAAAAGAATAAAGGGTTAGAGCAGCTCTTCGTAATATGTCATTGTCTGTCATGAGTTTAATATAAAAGATGATTCAACATTCTGTAAAGACGAAAAATAATAATAATAATAATAATAATAATAATAAAATAAAAAAGTTAGAGATTACATGCTTGCTATGGCAACGAGATCAGAATCGCCAGTAATGTTTGTAAAGACTATCTGCATCAAGATTCTGCAAGCGATCCCAAAGACAATTACTAGTGTTGTCTGCAAGTACCCTGTATCTAGGAAAACTAGTTTATATCGGTTAAAAAATAACAAGGATTAATAAAAATAAAATCCTTTTAAATGCTTTTGCGACTTTTTTTTTTTTTTTTTTTTTTTTCTTTTGTTATAGATAGACAGATAGATAGATAGATAAATAGATAGATCGATAAAGTCGAGAGATGAAGGAGTTGATAAACAATACCTGAGAGAGCCTCGATGTTCGATGTAAAGACGATAAAGTTGACTAGATGCCAAGAATGCTCCAATTCTGTGTAGTCCCAAATGACCATTAGGATTAACAGCATCTTGCCAAAGCTCGAGATGATAAGTGCTGTAGTGATGTAGTTGTATCTAATGGATAGTGATAGCAGGAAGAAGATAAGGAAATAAGACAAAACAACATAAATATGCATTCCATACATGTATCAAGGATGTTTGAATGACAGGCACTTTGATGCTCTAAGAGAGAAGGTATGATTAGCTGGCTTACTTGAGGATAGCATAACGTCCACCATAGCATAGACTGACAATTAAGCGTACACCAAAGTGAAATGAAAGGAACTCTAAACAATGTAACCAACATAATTTTTGTTAAACAAACCCCCATCAAAGCATTATATCCAAATGCACTCATTCGAACTCTGAATGAAAATGCGTTGGCTGTTGTTGTTTGTTTTTTTTTTCTTTTTTCACATTTTCACCTTTACCTATGATACAAAGGAATAAGATATATAGATATTGAAACACTAAAGCGTGCTGTGCAAAGTCGGCATCTACTACAACCGCTTCTTGCTCCAGTCTAAACCACTTGATATCTTTATATATATATATAAGAGTTAGTATTCCTTTTTTCTTTCTTCCTTTCTTCTTAAGAGACATTTTTTTTTTTAAAAAAAAAAAAAAAAAAAAAATGGATATCCGATTCACTGTTAGTAACTTACAAACATCGAATAAGATCAATAATACTCCCAGTTTGAACACATTTGGCTATTAAAAAGATATACAAACCCCACACATACGCACAGAAAAATGAAAATGGAAATAAAAATAATAATGATAAAAGAAGCCCTTTAGTTAGTTTTCTTTTCTTTTCTTTACTTTTTTATTTTTATTTTTATTTTTTTTTCTGAACTTGATATCTCGTGGAATTTGCTCCGCAAGCAAAAAAATAAAAAAAAATTGCATTTTTTTTTTTTATTTCTTACATCGATTCCCAGATCGCGATATGGTAACCGATTGAATAACAAGTGTCGATATACAGGCTTCTTGTGCAGGACCATGTCGACAAAAATGATTACAAAGTCATGCTCCACATATTTATCCGCTAGTTTCTTGCAATGCTCCTTTTTTAAAAATAATAAATAAAAAAAATAATAAAAATAATAAAGAATCAGATTGAAATGAATAACATTAAATACATTGATAGTCATATAGGTGACAGTTCTTCTTTATACTCCTTACGCAGTATGTAAGTCGGATGTTGCCTTTACTGTATTCTGTATACAGTGAAGACACTGCTGCCCCACACTCAACACATATTGGCATTATAAATATTTCTTAATAAACAAAAAATAAAAATAAGAATATTAAAAACCCCTATATGAAACAATGAAACAATGTCAAAAAGATGTGTGAATGAACGAATGAATGAATGAATGCATACCAGAATGAACTAAAGAATGGATGGTCCATTTCTTAAGGACTGCCTTTCAAAATTTCAAAGTACTTTGGGGACACTTTCATTTATTTAAAATTCAATCGCCAGACAAAAAAAATACCAATTATAATAATAATAATATCTTTATATCAAACTTCCTTTACGTGTAGTAACGATCGGTGCAGAAGGGATATAGGCAACTCCATAAGAACTACCATTGTTGTTGCTGTTCACTGTTCCTGTCACAACCACTCCTCCGCCAGCAGAGGAAGATGGAACTACGTATTCACGGTATGAAGATCGTGGCGTTCGAACTATGAGCTCTTTCGTAATCTTTGTCAAATTGGAAACGTTAGTCATGACAAGTCGTGAAAAGATTTCAGGCTGCTGTTGTTGCTGCTGTTGCTGCTGTTGCTGTTGTTGCTGTTGTTGTTGATTTGACGTCTGCTGCGGGTATCTCGAAGGGTGACGGTAATTCTGTTGCTGTTGCTGTTGCTGTTGTACAGATTTATCTGGATAGGTCAATATGTTCGATCCAGATGCAGAGAAGGAGGAGGCAGAAATCAGATTGGACGATGTGGAGGCATTCGCAGAAGAAACTAAAGGGACAGCGGTTGATGACCCATCTGAGACACCCATGTTCACAGAAGCTAAGGCTGAGGCTGCAGGAACTGCAGAAACTGCAGAAACTGACATGTTGGCGTTCGCCCCAATTGTACCCCCATCGACTGATGAAGAGCCGGATCTCATTCTGGTGGATGAAGGGGAAGTAGAGACAATATTTGATGAAGATGAGGCTGATGCTGATGTCGATGTGACTGCAACTATCCTTGAAGAGTTAACACTGCTGCCGCTATTGCTGTTGGAGGTCGAGAGCTGTCGGACCAGTGTAGATATCGCCACCACAGATGTCACAAAATCGCTAATGCCCATGCCGAACCGTCTGCGAAGGATATTGATTTCATCAGAGTTGGACCCTATATGTACAAAACCGTGTTGATAACCAGATCCCTGGATTTGCTGATAAGGATGAGGTCCTTGGTTTTGATGATATGGCTGTGCATGAGGTGGGAATGATCCTTGATGTACATGTTGCTGATACGTATGGTGATGTTGTTGATGGCTGTACTGAGAATGGTCATCTGTACGAATCATTGTAAGATCCAGATCAAGCCGCTTAATAATCTCTGTCATTTGTAGCAAACAATCCTTCATCTCTCGCCAAGGATGAGAAGTAGACAAGTTCACAACACCTCCTGTACCGAAAAGAAGTGAAGACGAGGTCGAGGGATAGATACCAGGTGTAGGCGGCATATGCGAATAGGGCGAACTAGCGCCAACAAATCCCTGTGAAGGCAATGATGAGGCCGCCATCATATTAGTGCCGCTGCTTGATGACAGCAATGAGTTAGTGTTGGAAGGCAAGCCTGAAACACTGGCTGATCTGGCTGTCATGATTGGCTGATATTGTGGCATTGGAATAGGGACTGAAGTTGACGAGGCCTGAGCAATAGTTCCACTGGTCTCATCCTGTGGTATAGCGGGCAAGGCAGGATCGACAGATGCTTTAGATGAGCCCTTGGAATGTGACCGTGCTCGCCGCTCGTTCCTTACATTGCTTTCCTCACCCTGTCCATTTGGCATGCCCGATGATGTTCCTAATTCTTTTGAAGTAGAAGAACTTTGGTCTATTGGCAGTGTCATGCACATACTATTTGAAAAAGGAACAGCATCCGAATCAGAAAACAGCGGTAATCTAATCAGACTGGTATCGGGCTTGCCATTGGCTGCGTTACTTTGGCTTGCTAACGATCCTGCTGCTGGTGCCGAAGATGTAGAATTGGATGAGGTTGTGTTTGCTGCAAGTTGTAATGGACTCATAGGTAAATCCTGGCCCTGCTGATCTTGCGAACTGCCTTTGCCATTCGAACTATTACTATCTCCGCTGCTTCCAACGCTTCTAGGAGGTGATGCGGAGACGGACCGCGCTCTTCGTGTTGGCTTTTGCTGGGGACTAACCACCAAGTTATCAGCACGTGTCATGCATGTTTCTGTCAAACATTGGATTACTCGTCGAGCAGCCTCAATTGCGTGTTCAACAGTCTGTAAAAACTGAATATCTTCTTCTTCCTCTTGATGCAAGTTATTGGTCGATTGACCGTTGTGGCTGCTAGCTCGCGACATGTTTTGACTGCGCTGAGGGATTTGGACAGGAAGCCATGTTGAAGAAGTGGGTATAGTTGGCGAGGCCTGAAACGAGTGATTCTGATGGACTGCTGATAAACTATTAGAGAAATGACGTTGGCCTTGATGGTTCTGCTGTTGTTGTAGTTGGTTACGACCACTACTCAGAGGTATTTGGTGAGGTGGAAATTGTGTGTTCTGCTCTTTAACCACCTGATAATTTGATTCGATAATTTCTCCGTTGAGCTCACCAGGGTTTTGTAGGAGGGGAAACAGCGAGTCCCAAGCTACGCGGATTTCGGTAAGTGCGCCATGGAGCACCAAAACCAAGTTTCTGACCAGCCTAATATCCGCCATTATACCAATATTTCGGAGCTGTATCTGAATCATATGTACAAGTCTCCTGAACGCCACCACATTAGACTCGCAACACCGCATGACCTCCGCGCAAATAGTCTGATCAGGTACATCGACTTGAGCCATACTATCGAAACGGTCAAGTGACTGGATAAGTTGTGCCATAGCACTGCTGGCGCCTTGAAGGAGACGTGTGAACATTAAACTGAATTTTTCATCTGTGAAGCACCCTACAACCTGCTTGACAGCCTTGTAAATTTGTGAAAGAGCAAATAATATCCCTCGAGCAGCCTCGACTAAGCGCAATCGCTCATTTGATAACGGCTGAGATGGTTGAGGATATGACGCCAGCCTCTGAAAATAAATTTCGCTATATCTCTCACAATCATTCGATGCATTACTGTTAAATGAGCTAGTCGAGTCTCCAGAGACCCCTCTTGAATGACTGATAAAACGATAATGATCTTCCCCATGAGCTGCATGCTGGCTATTGGTCCGTACATGTCTATGTGAAAGAGTGTCTGTTGGAGGAGCGGGAATGTGCTGTCCAGCGCTGCTTGGAAGACTAAGTCGCAGAGCTGCCTCATTCGCGCTCTGGCGTCGAGCCGGTGGTATTGCTAGACTATCCAAGGAAGCTGACCTACTGCCACGTTGCTGTACAGTGACCTTATTCTCTCGTACTGTAGCAATGGTTGCTTCTTCAATTGGGATGCGACTTGATTGATTTTCATGCCCCACTAGTTTAGATGAAAGACATAATAGAAGAAATTTAGATTTCTAGGTATACTAAAGTGAAGTGTAGTAATAAATAAACTAAAAATAAGATATTACACGCACTCTTATAAGAAATGAGATATGACTTGAGTTGATTGAGCCATCCTTTCATGTCCTGATCAGGAAGTTCGACGATCTCTGGCGGGGGGAAAACAATAGGGTTCTGTTCTATTTTCAAATACTGTAGCTGTTCCATTTCTCCAATATATGTTGGTATAGTTTCAATTCGATTCTTGGAAATGCTCAGCACCTAGGATTATGTCACGCACCAAGCAAGCAATATATAAATAATGAGCACCTATGCAATCTTTTTTCTTTTTTTTTTTTAAAAAAAAAAAAAAAAAAAAAAAAAAAAAAGCGATACACCTGCTTACTCGAAGGTTCATCAGATTTCCGAACGTGTCTGGAAATCTCGTAATCTTGTTGCGGCTCATATCCAATATCTCAAGACTCATCATCTGACAGAGCTAGTACCAATACATCGTGTAATTAGAATATTACAAGATTTAGTACAAAGACGATAGGTTGAACGACACTGCATTTTTAGTCTCCTGATGCCTCTGATGTCTCCTGAAAGCTTACCACTGCTGGAAAAATCCTGATGGAGTTGGCACGAATATTGAGGTAGCGAAGACTCTTGAACATATTGAGCTGCAGGGGTAGTGTCCTGATCGAATTATGGCTCATCGTCAGCCTAGTACAGTCGACACAACGTGTGCATTTTTTTAAGGAGACAAAGAAGTGATCATTGTAAGTTGATTAAATAGCGATCCGCTTAGAATCCGTTGATAATAAGAGTTAAAACTGCAGAGGAGACTTGATGAGGAAAGCTATAAGATATTCGGCCCTGGCTGATACTGAGAGAAATAAAGTCTAAACTTGGGAGCAAACCAGGCATATGAAATGGCTGTGCCGATGGGCGATTGTACCTCAACTTCTCTTTCTTTCAGTCTTGCCTCTAATGTTCTCGTGTCTCCTCATAGCGTAACAGCGAAAGAATTGGTCTCTATTCTGATTCCATTATTGATGGTTTTTGTATGCTTGTTTGTTTGTTTGTTTCCTTGCTCTTTCACCTGTTCATGCTCCATATCAGAGGTGTATATGTCAATGATGACCTCACTGAACACCATGAAACATTCCAGCGTACACCATGTCCCATTTTCACAATCGACAACTACATTTCGTTTGTCAGTTCTTTGGATTCAAACAACAAATTAAAACTTGGTTGAAACCCATTATTAAAGTGAGGGTGAGAGTGAGAGTGAGAGTGAAGATGAGAACGAGAATAAGAGGAATAAGAAAAAGAATGAACATACTTTTCAAGAACATCTCTTAGGAATTCAATTTCTGATGGGAATGCTTCCAGATTAGAATATGAAAGGTCCAGAATTTGAGTGCTGCCAGCAGCACTTTGGCGTTCCCGAATGAGATTCATCAAGCTGCCATTGCTGTTACTGGTGGCACTTGCTCTGCGTGATACTCCTTCCCCGCCAGTAGTATTAATGCTACCTCCATTTCCTCCACCACTTACTTCTCCCCCTCCTCCTGTGCTAACACCTCCATCTTCGCCCTGTGTCATGACAAGGAGCCCACGGTGCAATACTGAATGTGTATTTTATTGTTAGCTGTACGAATTTAGAAACGCTAAAAAAAAAAAAGAGAGAGAAGAGAAAAGAAAAGAGTCTTGAATGTAAGAATAAGCACAATTGGATGTTAAAAAAAGA
This sequence comes from Lobosporangium transversale, assembly GCF_002105155.1. Lineage (NCBI taxonomy): Eukaryota > Fungi > Mortierellomycota > Mortierellomycetes > Mortierellales > Mortierellaceae > Lobosporangium > Lobosporangium transversale. Next base: position 1,144,537 of record NW_019028982.1, on the reverse strand, counting down.
TTGTCAAATGAAGGTATAAGGCTGTCACGTGCTAAAATTAAGACGTCTAAAGTTCGTTGATCTGGATGTCTTATGGTTTCACAAGATACGAACTGTAATGCGTATATTTTATTATGGATACAAATATATGATAGAAAATGAACAATGGGAGCCAAGCTCAATGGCCAAAACGCCCTTTTCCTGTCTGGACAATGGATAGTTCTATACATGTAGGAGGTTGGGAAAGGTGGAGTGATGGGGATGGAGACAAAGATGTTTCCCTAGTTCTCAACAATAATCTTGCCTTCATCGATGAAGGACTGAATGGCGAACCGCCAGATAGTACTCATTTGTCCATAAAACTCTTGAAAGTCGATTCCATTGGAACTGTCCTTGTCGTGTTCCTAAGATTTCCCATATTAAAAAAAAAAAAAAAAAAATCAGTCTTAGTGATTCAGACAAAGGATCTTTTTGTTATTCTTTTAAAATATAAAAAGGAATTGTCACTTACAACCAAGTATGATGCAGCTTCGTTAGCTGGCAACCCCCAGGAGATCAAGAGGTGCTCCAATTCTTGGACATCAAGATATCCGGAACCATCCGAGTCCAAAATGTCAAAGACTAACTTTGCCTGACCACGAGGGGTACTAGGCATGCGATGCACTGAAACGCTGTTGGAGTGAATCCAGTATTTGGTGAACCAGCTGCAAAAGTCGTCCAATGTAGCCACCTTTCGGTCCCCAAACAAGGACTCGAGCATCAGCCTGGACTCCAGGGCTTGGGAGGAGATACCGCAGGCCAACAAGAAATCGCGGACTTCTTGAAGGCTGAGCTCGTTATTTTTATCAACATCAATAGCACGGAAGACAGTCTCGGCCTTGGAGCGTGGGGTAGCATTACGGACGTTGGCAGACATGACCTTGGAGCAGATCTGAGCATAACGAGTCTTGGTGTCCTGAATGGAAAGGCTATCGACTACATTGGCGACTTCAGCCGCTGCAATGAGGGCCTCGAGGACTACCTTCTTTTCAGGAGCTGAGGCAAACTCGCGTGGGTGCTCGGTGGTCCAGGAAGCCCAAAAATCACTGCTAGTAGTCATTCGAAGTACGATATCGGTCAAGAGGACACCACAGACTAACATCATGTTACCATAGAGACCCATGACAGAAGGCACAAGCAACAATCCACTGGTGAGCATAGAGGCAGAGAAGCGATGGTTCTCAAACAACTTGAAGCGGTAATACAATGCGAAGAAGACACGGGACCAAGCGTAGATATGCACAGTCAAATAGGTTGATAATAGGTAATAGAACGATGTGGGATTCAGAGCCAAGTTGAAAGCATAATATCCGTGCAAGGCTGTGACCATGAACAAAGATGGCACCAAGAAGGCTTTGATGCCAAGGACTGTGGGGATCTGATAGAATGTTGAAGGTACATGTGAGATGACAGAAAGGATAGCAGCCGCGTATGAATACATGGTTGGGTCTTCTGCATAGAATCCAGCAATACAGGCCATAACTAGAACAAGTGAACGTAAGAATTGACAGTGTCCCAACATGAATTGATTTAGTGCTCTTATTCAACCAAAAAAAAATAAATAAATAAAGCCCAAGAGGTACTTACTTTCAAGACATCCGCTGACAATGTGAAGGCGTAACATGCGTCGTCGCGTTGTCTTTACATAGAACTAGATTTGATTTGAAGATCGACCAATAAAAGAAACGTCAGTAAGTAAAGACGTCGTTTCATACGCGAAAAAGTGTTTGGGATTAATCAGAGGTATGACTTACCTTGGGATGGTACGGAGTACTGAAATGATATGCCAACACTGCAATGTCGAAAAACAGCGAGATATAAGCAATGTACATGCGATAGGCTTGCTCAGGATCATCCCAATTGACATGCTTGAAGTGAGGAAGCTGTGCTGTCTCCATGGTGAGAAAAGAAAAGCAGAAGGAGAAAGTAGGGAGAGCGATTGAAAAGACAAGGAAGCAGAGGTGAGAAACGGAGAAGCCTTTATATATCCTGGGATCAACTAAAACAAGTCCGAGGAGAAGGAGAAGAGTTGGATTGACTTGTTTTGAATACCCACCATCTTTGTGTAGTGCAGTATAGATATACAAGTAATATTGAATCAAGAAAAAAAAAAGTTCAATGCATGCGCGAAGTGTAACGAAACAAGATAGAGTTACTGGAGGGATAAAGATAGTGAGCCAGTCACGACAAACAGCAAATAGCCTCGCCATGACCTCTTTACGTTTCGTACTAATGGACCCCTGACCAATTCAGTACCCTTTCACTCATACACACCACATACCCATCTCATTAAGATTAACGGTACGTAGAGTGTGAACACCTCCTTAAAGAATGCTTCAATCTTTACATGGTGGTAGTGGTGAATTTTTTTTTTTTTTTTTTTTTTTTTTAACAGATCTTTGGGATGCAAATTGAGTTATGCTATTGAAAACATATTTATATATATATATATATATAATGCATGCATGTGTATTGACTTTATTTATTTTTTTATTTTTCCACACGCCATCTCGCATGGGGGAAAACTTTCTTCATGCAATCAAGCTGACAGTATCACACAACATGTGTTCAAAAAGTAAGAAAGAAAGAAAAGAAAGGACGGATCTTTACACAAACATGCGCACGTCCAAAGAAAGATGAAAAGAAAGACAATAGGAGGATCAAAAGGACACAGTCTTCAACTCATCATGAGTGCATTCTTATGCGCCAACTCTCTTTTTCTCTTGAGACAAAGGCAAAAGAGAGAGGCGCTTATGAGCATGATTCCTCAATAGGGTGTCATGCCAAAGGAATGATACGGATGAAATGCTTGCGACTTTTGGTGACATTTACCCTTTTTTTTTTTTTTTTTTTTTACATATTTTCCGATTGCTACTTGTATCGTAAACTCAATTAGCCTATAGACAACTATTAAGTAACCCAATCTAGTGTTCAACCATATCAGACAATGTATTAGCAAATCATCAAGTCGATGCGTATTATTGCCTTTTTTTTTTAGCATCCGCCGGAGCCGAAGTCCTGTGCCTCCCCATTGGCTGAGGAAAATACCGAGGAGACAAGGAGGAAAAAAACAGAGCATCTCCCCTAGTTTGTAAACCTTATGCATTCTGGCTTACTGAAGACAAGCTTTGTTCATTGTTGTTTGTTTACTCAGCTTGTGTGGTTACTCAAATCACTTTTGTTAAAGATGTTAAAGACGCGCAAAAAAACATTATACACGCATTTATATTTATACACTGTACACAGAACATGTTTATAGAAACAACTCATTAGACAACCCTTATTCCACTTACCATTGCTCTCCTTCCTTCCTTTTGCATTCGACTCTCTTCCTCTCCCTTTTCTCCGTTTTCCTTTTTCCTTTCCTTACCATCTTTTTCCATCTTTCCTTTTTTTTTTTTTTTATTGTAATTATTCTCACACCGTTTATTTCACACGCCGTTATCCTCTTCAAAATGTCTACATCCGAAAAAACCGCATTACCTGGAAATCCTTGGCCATATTCTATGGGCTACGATAATGCTCCCGAAGTCCTTGAACCAGTCTCCTTGACCGTCAAAGGAACCATCCCACCTTGGCTTGAGGGTGCATTGTATCGGTCCGGACCTGGGTAATTTTAAATAATTTTATCATTCAAATGAGATGCCTTTCGCAAAACGTAAAAGAGAGATTCAGAATTGCTGATAAATATACTCTTTTGCAAAAAAAAAAAAAAAAAAAAAAACCAGTTCTTACGATCTTAAGTCGGAGTCTGGAAAAGATGTCAAAATTCAGCACTGGTTTGATGGGCTTGCTCAAAGTAAGCTTTTTTGTGACAAACTGTGTTTGGATCTACACGGATCATTGAACGATGTGCAGAATAAATTTCTCGACAAAAGGTCCTAATCCAAATACATGTCTATTTGGAGGATGGTTTTGAAATTAATATTTTTTGCTTGTCTGCATTGCAGTTCATAGATATGAGATTCAGAAAGGTGGCCGAGTCTCGTATAGATCCCGTAACACTTCGGATGATCTTCGAGAGCGATATAAAAAAGCCGAGAGAGTGACAGGTGTAACCTTCTGTCAACGTGATCCTTGCAAGACCATCTTTCAAAAGTTTTTCACAACATTCAAGACTGCAACCCTGGGTGGAGCTCCAATCTCAGGCACCGACACTAACGTCGCCGTTATCCCTACAATCAATTTCCCGGGCTTCAAAGAAGATCCAGCCAAGAGGCACAAAAGCAATGACGGCAAAACCGACTCAAATGTCCGTAACTTCGTCATGAACACGGATGGTAATGTCTTGCAGGAACTTGATCCAGTCACATTAGAGCCCATCCGCCTATTCACCTACGGAGACATCGATGATTCACTCAAAGCCAGCAATTTGGCGCCAGCTCATCCATGCGTGGACCCCGATACGAACGAGCATTATACAGTCTTGTTAACTTTTGGCCCAACCTCTGTCTACAAAGTCGTCCAGATCCGAGAGTCTATGAAAGGAAGGGCCCACGAACCTGATTTGGATATCCTAGCTGAAATTAAATCACCTCGCCCTTCATACCTACACAGCTTCTGTATGACCAAGCGTTATGTTGTTGTAGCACATTGGCAGTGTGATTTCGCCGCATGGGGAATGAGCGTTCTATGGTATGGTAATGCCTGGGAATCCTTCAAGGCTCATGACCCCACTCTCAAGTCTTCCTTTTATGTTGTGGATCGCCTTCGGGGACGACATGTGGCCACATTTGAATGTGATCCTTTTTACGCCTTCCATAGTATCAATGGATTTGATGATGGGGATGACATTGTCCTCGATATTGCTGCATACAAGGTAAAAAAAAAAAAAAAAAAAAAATAGCCGGTTTCTCCAGTTCCTATTACTTACTTCTCCGTCTTTATTCTTTTTCTTTTCTTTCACAATCAATAAGGATCATACTGTTATTGGCGATTACTACATTGAAAACCTCCGTAATGAGACCCATGGCAAGCCCACACAGCAGGCCAAGTTGCGTCGCTACCGTCTCAAAGATGTGACCAAGCAAGCGTCACTCTCTGCAGCTTCACCTCGTGAGCAGCCAACACCCGTTCCTGCGCTTATAGACTTTGAACTGGACGAAGCCATCAACTTTGAATTACCCTCTATCAATCCCAGCCGATATCTCCGCAACTATCGCTATACGTATGGTGTCAACCGCTCAGGCTTGAACCGGACCCTAATCTATGATCGCCTCATCAAAGTAGATCTAGACAAGATCAAGAATGGTGACCAAACTAATGCTGCCAAGTTCTGGATGGAAGACAAGTGTACGCCCTCGGAGCCCGTCTTTGTGCCTACCCCAAATGCTACAGAGGAAGATGATGGTGTGCTATTATCGATTGTCTTGGACGGTGGCCGCCGCTCGGGATTCATGTTGGTCCTTAATGCTCAGACCATGGAAGAGATTGCAAGGGCAGAGATGCCAGCAGGCAAGATCCCACCACACAACTTCCACGGAGTATTCGTACCAAGTGTTTAAATGGTTTAAATGTCTATAAAAAAAAAGAGAAACCCCTCTTCCAAAGATGCATCGAGGGATATGAGAATGGAGTTTGGTACATTGTGTTGTCATTGTAGAGCTGTATAGTCTTCTTTTATATTGTTTTTTTTTTTTATCTCTATAAGCAAGCAACAGGCCAAAAATAAATAAATAAAAAACAATTCTCATTTCCACCGTTTCTACACTTCGCCCGCTTGCTTTGCCAGTTTGTAGAATAATGAGCCCTCCTTACGCTGTAACAGAATCTCTGGCTGACCAAACTCTACAACTCTACCTTGTTCCATCACCAATATCTTGTCGTAATCCATGACGGTCTTTATCCTATGTGCAATCGTCAAAATGGTTCGGTTTTGAAACTCTCGCCGAATTGTTTGTTGAATAAGCTCATCCGTTTCCACATCTACCGCAGAAGTTGCTTCATCCAAGACCAGGATCTTAGTTTTCCGAAGCAATGCTCGAGCTAAACAAATTAATGACCGTTGGCCCACTGAGAAATTCTCGCCGTTTTGTGACACTTGGAAGGATAAGCCCCCTTGCAGTTGCTGGATGTACGATTTCAAATATGCTCGCTCTAACGCTTCCCAAAGAGACTGGTCTACATGTTCCGAGAACGGATCAAGGTTCTCACGGACAGAGCCCGCGAAGAGAACAGGGTCCTGAGGGATGATTGCTAGTGCCTGGCGAAGGTCTACCAGGCCCAGCGTTGAGATGTCTACTCCATCAATTTCAATCTTGCCTCTGCAGCTCCTGTGAGCTTCAGTTACTATATCCGAGCTTGCGCTACCATTAGCTAGGTGGCTATCTGCAGCTTCAATCATCCTAAACAGCGCTAGAGCCAAAGATGACTTGCCTGCACCCGTGCGACCTACAATACCCACACGCTCGCCTGCCTTAATATCAAACGACACATTGTCCAGAACAAGGCCCAGCCTCTCACGGTATCGAGTCGAGTAGTGATCAAACACGATTGAGCCCTTTTTGGGAGGCCATACTTCCTCAGATCCTATTAGAGGTAACGGTAAAGGCAGGTTCTCGGGTGCCTCTGTTGGCAGATCAGTATATTCACACACACGCTCGACGGCCACCAACAGGTTCTGTAGTTCACAGTAGCTCCTGACTAAATAGCTGATATCCTGTGTGGTGGTCAAAACGAAACTCATAGCTAAACCGGCAGTGGCTGGATCAACTTTATCGTGAGACACCACAAATGCTATCGCGACCACCACAATAGCAAATGCAGACAAACACTGAAGACGAACCTCAACCCATCGAATACAGTAGGTGTAGGCTACATGAGCATTCGTGTGAGTATCCACCCTAGTCAAATTTTCTTCAATAAATTGAGCCTGATATCGCATGGCGCGGATCGAAAGCACTCCATTGAGCGTCTCGTTAAAATGCTGATAGATCGGCGACTTGGAGACATGGAAAATACGCTTGACCGCCCTTGAAGCGTGGAGATACTTACGCTGAATCATTAAGACAGCCACCATAAAAAAAGGTAGGCTCACCAAGAACAGCGGGGCTGAAATTGACACAATGATAATGCTAGATACGACAGACGTTGAAAACATCAAAGTATCGGAAACCCTCCAGGGAAGTCTGTCATCAATTGCTTCCATGTCGCCTGAGATGCGGTTAATAATCCTCCCAAGCGGCGTTGTGTCGAAAAAGGAGGAAGGTAGGCGAAATAGCCTGGACAAGAGATCCGAATGCAATAGCGACGAAGCTCGGATACGAGCGACAACGAAGGAGGCATAAATTGTAGCCATACACAAAAGAACGTAAGCTGATGTCAGTAGCGCAAAGACTGACAGGAACGCCTTTAAGGATGGCGGGGGGCTGTTTTCATCCTCATAACCGCTACGTAAGGCCTTCTCACTACGCTTGATCCAGTGCTTGAGCCAAAGGCTGGTCCCCATCAACGAAGCTTGCTGGAGAACATACAGAAGGATGACTATGATCGAATACTTGTAAGATCTATTTAGAAGATAAATACCATAATAAAAACATAAACCAATAAGCAGTCAGCACATTGAACATATGAAGTCCCATCTTTATCTTCTCACGTATTTGACAAGCAGTAAACTTACATTGCCCGCACATAGGCTAAAAAGATTTCAAAGCTAACGTTGCCTTCCTTGATGTCTTCATCCACAATGGTTTTTCCGTCTAGCATCGTAGCTGCTTGTGCACCGCTTTCCAATCCAGCCTCGGCTGCCGAGACTCTCGCTTCAGGAGGCTCAGCCGTCGGAGTGTCTATCCCTTGGTCTAAAGTCCCGTTACTTGAGATCTCGTCATTCTCAATCCCTGCGTCGTATGGGCTCGATGAGCGAACCTTAAGATGTGTGAATGAAGAGGTAGATGTGGATGACTCAGTGATGGCCGCCTTACTGTTTTCGCCATCCTCAGAGTTTCGGCGCTTCTGGAGGGCATACTCCTTGAAAAGCATGTAGAACATGGCTTTTTCCGCCATCAGATCGTTGTATGAGCCCTGAGATGCGATCATGCCATCTTTCATCATGATAATTTTATCAACTTCGCTCAAATGATGGATACCATGGGTTACCAAGATCCTTGTTTTTCCTTTGAGTAAGCCCCTGGAGCCAATCAAATTCTGCCATAGATGCCGATCCACATGTGCGTCCACAGCACTAAGAGGATCGTCCAGTAGGTAAATGTCAGCATCGGCATAAGCAGCTCGTGCAAGTGAGACTCGCTGCTTTTGGCCACCAGACAGGTTGATGCCACGCTCACCAATCTCAGTCAAGTCCCCGCCAGGAAGCATAGCAATATCCGGCTCCAGCCCACATGCATGAATGACTTGGTAGTAGCGGATAGGATCAAAAGGCATCCCGAAGAGAACATTGTCCCGAAGAGAGCAGCAAAGGATCCAGGTTTGCTGAGGTACATATGCAATGCGCCCTCTCATTTCGACTAGTCCATGGAGCTTGTACATCTCTCCGATGATGGCAGACAAAAGCGATGACTTGCCCTGACCAACCCGACCGACAACAGCGTTGAGTGATCCCTTGTTGAGCAAAAGATTAATGTTTTGAAGTGAGTACTTGAATGATTCCGGAGGGGAACTGGAGTCGGTATCCGCCTCTTCAGCAAGTAGTGGCCGAATGTCCTCTGTATATTGCTGTTGTGTTGGACGACCTGACGCATTTTGTTCACCTTCTTCTTTCTTTTCCCATGAGAAACTACCATCGCGAACAATGACCACCGGGACACTGGGGTCTGTTGAAACGCCACTAAAGCGTACAACATTCGATTCCTCCAACTCCTCCAGCAGTAAGAACTCTTCAATCCTTCTAGTTCCGACCAAGGTCCTAATTGTCTCTGAAGTTGTTTCTGCAAGATTCGCAATAGGGGCTCTAAGCATCGCAAATAATGTCATGCTTACAAAAACTGTCTGTGATGTAAGTTTACCCTCTGTGAGCCCTTCTCCGCCCCAGGTTGCGTACACGGATAAGGTAAAGAGGGAGATGATGAGGGTTGAGGATGTAAAGAGAATAGACATGATGGAGTAAACCACACCTAAGCGCTCCATAGCAGCCAATTCACGGTCCCGGACAGCAAGGATCCTTCTCTTGAACGCGGATTGCCAACAGTATAGTTTGATAACTTTGATTGCAGAAAGGCACTCAGTTGTAAGTCGAACACGCTCGTCCATGATGGAAAGCCTGTTCTTCTGCATGCGATTGTATATACGAGCTCGCCAGACTTGAAGGGGTGCCATTGCAGCAATCGCTAAAATTCCTACCAAGAAACTCCATCCAAGAAGCCGGTATACTAGTTCAAAAAAAAAAAAAAAAAAAAAAAAAATCAGCACTTCAACTACACTTAATGTTTTTTTTTTTTAATATTATTATTACTATTCAGTACAGACTTACGTAGCCACATCGCTGTGAAGATCTCAACGGGCAAAGAGATCCACATACTCAGAAACAAGAGAGCCTCCGACCATACATCGGCATCAACGGACATGTGATTGGTAATTTCACCCGTTGTTGACTTGTTCCTGGATTCAGGGCTCAGGCGTAGTGATTTACGATAGACCATTGATATCAGCGCTGACTTGACCTGCAAGCTGAGCTGAATAGAGTATTGTTTGCTCGCTGCTTGGAGAATAGTTCCAATAAACGTGACGGAGAAGATGGCCCCTGCCAAGAGGAAACCATATGCAGGACTTTTCTCCTGATCTGTCCCAACATCCTGTAGATAATTAAGAAAGAAATCCAGGAGCCCTGGAATAGAGAATGTGAATAGTGGTTGGGCTATTCTTAGGAAAATAATCGGAACCATTGCATGGGCTTGCACTTGAAGGACAGTTCTGAATAATGAAGTTTGTCTTCCGGATCGGTTACTCTTCATATTCTTGCGCCATTGCCTGTCAATATTATCGTGACTCGTAGAGGATTTCATAGACCCCGGAAGCTGGCCCTGGATATCCTCGGCAGTAAGCGTTCTCGTGGTTGAAAGTGAGATGACCGGCTGAAAAAAATGAAAGGTACAACGCGAGAGAAGGTTAGCTTTATCATATGCACTGGCTTCACAGCGTTGCTGCACAAGGGTCCTGCCTCTTGGCCACGCTTCGATAATTAAACCAACGACCAAACAAAGGGTCATCCCAAGAGTCACATTGGCTTCTAAGCCTGATTCTGCTCCATGATAAAGAACGCTCAATGACGAGGTGATGCTTAAGATGTAGAATGATAAAATTGGATCTGAGGATCGGATTTTGTATCGGTGCTCATTGTAGTTCAGGACAACTGCGAGGACCTGCCAATGGATAAATATTGCAACTAATGGTTAATTCGTTCCACTGCCATTGTGTTCATAGGTGCTTAATGCTTTTTTTTTATTTTATTTTTATTTTTTTATGATAATGAACGCTGCATTTACCCATGCAAGCCCCAAGGAAAAGTAGCCGAAGACAGCTGCAGGATATCCGTCCCCGTGTAGTAGTCTGCTGGTTGCATTCACGAAGGATAGAACGGCAGCGGTACCCATGGCAATCTGAGTTGGCCAGTAGATCCAAGCTGTTCTTCCAAGATGATGAAGAGTGCACCGTTTCCTCAAATAAAGGATCCGGGAAATAAAAGCGATGGTAGCCAGGATAGAGAAAGCGCCGTAGAGGACACTTTTTTTTTTTTTTTTTTTTTTTTTTAGTAGAATATACGGTCGATAAGGGAAGGTCAATGGGAGATGGTTAATTAATTAAAAACTATTAACGTATGCTGTCACTATCTTGACCAAACAATGTTACCTGAACTTGAAACAAGGAGTGAAATCGAGTCGATCAGGACTTACTGGCCCCTTCAGATATATATATATAAAGTGTTGTGGCCGTTTCCAAATTAGAAAGGCGAAATAATTGAAGTATAAAACGACCTTAATAGTGATGGAAGACCTAGATCTTAATGCTAATAATAACAATTACCCAGTCTTCACCATAACCGCAAAAGATCACTATAGAGCCTCCCTCTAGCCCGAGATGAGCATCATCTGGAGAAGTATGGACTTGGAAAGTGGCCTGCATAAGGTCTTTAGAATTGCAATAATTTTTTTTTTATTTTGTTTTTATTTTATGTTTTTGCTGCAGCGTGCACAGTAGGGAGAAAAAACACCAAATATCTCAAGAAGCAAGAGAGAAGCGATACCGATCAATGGATAATGGCAACTGGAGAAACGCTTTCTAAGAGAAATAAAAGAAGAGAAGAATGCAATTAGTCAATATTTTTATCTGACATGGGAAGTGCGCAGTGCATAAGGATTTTTGAAAGTGCGCCGCTTCTGGGCAGTCATGAATGTGGCTCAACAAGTTGTTTCAGGCTCTTGTAAAAAAATGTCGAATACGGTGAGCTGATTTACCATGCCCAGTTTTTCAAGCCAAGCATGACACTGTTTTGTGGTGACAACCTGTGGAAGAAAGTGTAAGACAGAAATCTAAAATAGCTCATTGATCCAAGGATTCAACATTTGCACAGCCACTTTGGAGGGTTAAAAAATGTTTAGCGAATCTTTATCTAGCGAAATCTTATCAATACAACTACAGCTGTCTTGTGATTAGGGGTAAAAAATTTACACGCTTATTTTGGTTTTATCCAAGACAATTATCTCTTCACCGTCTTTGATATCGTAGTACGAGATCTGGCGCATATCATCCTTCATGTTGACATTGACCTAGGCCCACAAAAGTACGGATTTTAATGAGTGGAAATTAATCACATATTCCAAACAAATCTTTTTTTTTTTTTTTTTTTTTTTTTTTTGTACTCACCTTGACGCCTTCATAATCAGGATCATCTGTCAAGAAAACTAACTCTTGACGTAAAGCTGGGACACGCAAGAGCTTTTGTGCCAAATTCTTCAAGTTCTTAACTTTCATTGTTCCCAAAATCTTTTTCTGAACCGATGCCTTCACAGGGCCTTCGAGGCTATCTTTCGATACAAGCGTAACGGCTGGAAAAATGCAAAAAAAAAAAAAAAAAAAAAAAATTAGTGGATCAGTGCGTAAAAAAAATATTCTTGCATATTGTGGTTGTCATATGCCTACCGATCAGTCGATCCCTTAGCATATCACTTGTAGCCTTAAGGAACTCATCACTAGTATCGGGACGTCCGTGGACTATAAAAATCATCGGATATTTGTATGTAAGGTAAGTTATCAAAATATTTTCTTATTTCCTCACAAATTTTTTTCTTCCTTTTAGTGAGCCATATACGCACCTTGACAAAGCTCCTCAAATCGAGGGTGGATTGCCAGGACTGCAGCGGGGTCCATATCTCTGGTTGCAAGCCCAACATGCATCAAATAGTAAATCTCTGCATCCAGTCTGTTCTTCTTGCTGATCTATAAATCATCCGTAATATAACGCTCAATTGTCAGACAAAATGTAGTCGGCATGCAACTCAGTAACTTTGCCTTCTATGTTTATCCATGACTTTACCTCAGTTCCATTCAGTTGCTGGATATTTACCATTCTTGCAATCGTTTCAATCCGCGGCTCAAATTTGCTAGGGGTAGCCCCAGCTGCATACTCTTGAGCAGATTCGGCCATAATTGGATTGTTTTCAACCCAAAAATTCTTCAATGCACTATAGAGCCTTAACTGGTCAATGCTGGACCAGTTTTTGAGCAAGTTATCCGCTAAGCGTAGCGATTCTAGTACCTTGAAATCATTTTCGTCCTGTGGACCGGTAATGTTGTCAATTTTATTTTCAGAAAGATCCAGTGACTTGAGTCTTTGTTTTAATTAAAGATAGGACAATTAGAAAGTCAGAAGGTTAAAACTGCATAATCGCGCAACAAGTGGAACAAGTGCTAACGAAACAAGCTGGAAATGCAAAGGCAAAAGCGACCTACTTTGGTAAGTGGGAGAGGCGAAGGATCTGGTTCCAGTCAGCAAGCATGTTGCCTTCTAGATGCAGGTCCTCGAGATTGACGAATCCCTTAACCTTTTGAGCCAGAACAGGCATGGTGCTATCCGTCTTCCCAAGCTCCGAATACATATTGAAGCCGATCTGAAGTACTTGAAGGTTAGGCATTGATGGCTCCAAAAGTTCGATCTATAGTCAAAAAGCCAAAAGTCGATAAGCCGATACAAATCATTAGTAAGCTTATATTCACAATGGGGAATAAAGCGATTTGTGCTGAAGGCGAAGAGTCCCACTGTAAGGGCGTAACATACCTGATCCCAAGGCGCATAGATACGGTTGATCGCCAAGCAGCGAAGGTTTTTGAACGCATATAAGAATGAAGGTGACTCAGTAAGCGGCTGGAACCGATTACGACTGTTTGAGAGACAAATAAAAAAAAAGTGGATGTTAAAACAATCATTTATCGACTTGTCACTAAAGTGAAGAAACGGAAAAGGACAAAGGGACATTCTATAAGCTGATTTAATTACTTCAATCTTAGGACTTCCAATCTGGAAAGAGGTGCGCAAATATCAGCTACATCCTGCCATGTCGAAACGAGCGTTGCTGTGAGATCCAAGTCCTGGATATCTAAGTATTAAGAGGGTTTACAATCAACCAGTAACAATAATAATAAAAATAGAAGACATTAGGTCATTAGTGTCAGGAGTTCAGTCCAGTTCAGTCCTTGCTAGTCCTAACAAAGAATCGGTTTACATACTTGGGCATGCCTTCTGAGTCTCTTCAAAGCCTGCAGCAGTTTCTACATTTGTGTTGGCAAGGCCTACGGTCTCCATCAAGTGTAATTTCCTGATGCAAATAAAAAATTATTGCCAAATATAATGAATGCTGTGTGTTAGCCTTTTTAAATAAAATAAACAAATAAAATAAAATAAAAAAAGCTTACTTCTGTTTATGTTTGATTCTCTCAAAATCATATAGATCCACTTTGACATTTGAAGATCCAAGATACAAATCTTTCTGAGCACCCTTATCGTCATCAACATATCTTTCTTTCAAAATTTGGAGAAAGGTCTTTCCAGTATGGATCTTTGGAGTCAGTCGTGTAAAGCTCCCAGTTCCAGGAAACCTATTAGAGCACATACACATCAATCGGTGTAACAGAAGGTACAGGGAGATGAGTCTCGATGCATTGGTATATTCAAGTATGAGAAATCGAAAAAAAAAAAAAAAAAAAAAAAAAAAAAGCACTAAAAGGTTTCCTACAGGCATTCGAAGTATTTGGTTCCATTGTGTTCACCCGAGTGTTTGCCGCGTTCCTTGTCGTCCCATTCAACGCCGATCCACTCTCCTGCGGTTGGAGGCACCTCACCCAGATAACGAATGGTGCCTCGAAAATGTTCAGACTCGATACGTTGTCCGACCCTGACCTGTGGCTGTGGCTGTGTTTGAGGCTGAGTAGCATCGACCATGGTTACATCCGAATTCTGCGGTGGAGAAATGTCTGTGTTGGTGTGCATTCAGATAGCACTAAAAGGAAAGAGTTAGTGGTAAGATGAGGAAATACCAATTAGAGTAATCAGGGGGGAAAGAGAATGAATTGTAAAAAAAAAGGTGCAAAGCTACTCTTTTTATAAATGAGGAAGAATGCCTCAACCTTATTGTATCTGTTTTATCACTTCTCCAATGATACGCGCTGCGCGTATTTCTTAATTAAAGTTTATCAGGTCACATTCCGTATTTATTATCGCAGATGCAAATGATGCTATATTATGCACGTGCCGCTGCACTTAACGATCTGTTTTCTGTTTCAGAGCTCGTGCAGATCTGAAGACCGATTACATTCAACCCAATAGCAAGGACATGTGCTACACGTCCATTGACACAGCAATAATCTCCAAATGGCCTCATGGGTTAATCACACTTCAGCTACAATGCAGAATCAATCTGGTGTAAGACGTAATGTTCAATCTAATGTTAATGGATCAATCGCGCCTTTCAATCACCAACAACAATCTATCCAGCCTCAGTCGACAACCACCTACCCATCATACTCTCCCCAACAACAACAGCAACAGCAGCAACAATTTCAGTTCAAGCAATACCAACCACTACAGCAACAACATCTGCATCACCAACATTATCTTCAACAACAGCAAACACCGTCACATCTTCGCCATAGCCAAGTATCTCCGCAACAACACTACCCAGCACAACAGCATACTCCTCTAGCACCAATTCATATGCAGCCACGCCCTCCTGCTCCAGCACAGCATGCTAGGACCTCCACGCCTCTACTCGCATTTAATGCACAGCCAAACTCGATCTCCAAGATGGTTAATGCGCAAGGAACATTTAGCACTTATGCATCCAGGATACGGGACGCCAACAGCGCTCTGATCTTGCCACCCGCGCTCGGAAGACGTGCCAAAAGAGCAGTAATGTCGATGGCAGAGAGCGACGAAGATGATTGGGATTTCGAGGACTCGTTAAGAAGCACACCTACGAGACATCAATATAGACAAGCAGCATACATGGGGAAAGAGCGCTCGGACAAGGGGAAGAAAGGATGGGCACCTCGACCAAGAAAAACTCGCCATACCTTTAGGTAAATCAAAGCTTTGCCTAAGGATACCCATCTAGCCCTTATGAATCTTCTAGTTTTTATTCTTTTTATTTCTTTTTTTTTTTTTTTTCCTATTTAAAAAAAAAAAAATCATTATTGACATTTTTAATATGTTAATAGTTCCCAAAAAGAATTGGAAGATGTGGCAGATCAGGATGCAATTTTAGTTCCTATCCGCTTAGACATTGACACAGATGACTATCGTCTTCGAGATACATTTACATGGAATGTAAATGAACAACTATTAACGCCCGAAAAGTTTGCAGAAATCCTTTGTGACGATCTCGATCTGAATGCAGCCAAATTTATCCCAGAAATTGCTCAATCTATCAGGGATCAGATTGCAGAGTTTGAGCCAGTTGCTGAAGTCCAAGTCCCAGATGAAGGATCAAGAGTTGTCATCCAGGTATATATTATAGGATTTTTTTTTTAAAAAAAAAAAAAAAAAAAAAAAAAAAAAAAAGATTGTTTATTAAGACTCACACTTCCAACTTTCTTTCTTTTTTTTAAAAAAAATCCGACATATAGTTAGATTTGCATGTAGGAAGTATTAATCTTCGTGACCGTTTTGAATGGGATGTAGGCTCCGATATGACACCAGAAGAGTTTGCGAAGCAATTAGCAGCAGATCTTGGTATTGGAGGCGAGTTTGTGTCAATGATTTCACATGAGATCCATGAGCAACTTTATCGGTTTAAACAAGAGCGTTTATTGGGCCGTGGATTTGAGCCAGAGCCCCTATATTCAGGATTTCGAACTGTTGATGACGGTAAAAACTGGAGTCCTGCACTTGAGACCCTGACTGCAGAGGAATACGAAAGGATTTTGGAGGATAAGGACAGAAGCATTCGGTAAGGGGGCATTTGGAGCATTTCTTTCGTGTATCCGTACTATAGATATTTTGTGTCCGTGTTGAAAGAGTAATCAGCTCATTTTTTTTTCCCTTTTACAATCTCCTGCCATCTACTTCATTAGGCGGAATCGACGAGCCACAACGAGTCAATCAAAACGTCGTGGTGGTACTATTGCCATGTCATATAATGTGCCAGGGTATTCAAGCAAGATCACAAAACGTGGACGCCTGATACCACTACAGTGCAGCTTGATTGACGCGGAACAATATGAGAAATGGCAGTGTCAACAATGTGGATTAGGGGCTCATTCAACCTTCATGATTCGTTCTGGCCCTACAGGCGAGAAAACCCTCTGCAACTTCTGTGGTCTCCATTACACAGTTCACGGCTCGCTACCTATGGATAGAAAAGATCTTTTTAAATTCAGCGTGACTGATACAAGTACAGATGCAGAGACACAAGCAGAGATTAGAGAAGGGATCGCTTCATCAGCTTTATCTGCAGCAATTACCACGCCAACAGCTGCACCCGTAGGTGCATAATAAGTCACTAATAAATACATCGACTAAAGAAAAAAAAAAAAATACATTTCTGCATCTTCACTCATAGGCAATGAGTCTATATACAACAGGCAGGTGAAGTGGAAAAAGAAAAAGTATTTGTAATATGTAATAAAATGGAAGTTTTTATACTCGGAATTTTTTTTTTTTTTTTTTTTTTTTTTTCATTTCCTTTTTGAGTTACTCTTTATACTTGAGCCGAATCCACCACTTATATCATCCTTTGGTGCTGCACCTGATGCTAAGGGATCTGCGCTGTTTGTCTTCCTATTTTGTGCCTTTACTAAGGTAAGCAACCCATGCAATCGTTGTTGCTATTGCTTCTGTTGTTGCTGTTGTTTATACGACCTCCAGGAGGGTGGGGCCGCGCCTGGAGCATTTTTTTGGTGTTGACCCTGATGGCCCAATGAAGCTGGGTTGGTAACAGCTCTTAGCCCACTTTTCTCATCATCATGTTGGTGGGCTTTGGCAGCAACAGCCTTTCGATTACGACGTTTCATTGACTTGGTTTGATTATCAGACATAAGGTTCTCACTTCCATTATTGTTCGCATTACTGTTCTGACTTTCATGTATAGTGCTATTGTGGGCTGTTGGCAGCGGGCCATGGAGGGCGGGGGAAATCGCAGAAGCTCGATTGTTAACTGCTCCGTTAGCTTGAATAGGTCGTCCCTGTTGTGACTGAGAGGCCAAAGGAGCTGCTGGTATATCGTTATTCTTCGTAATAGATCTTTGAAACACCTTCCCATATTTCGACTCTATCCTCTTGTCACGAGGCCGATTTGATACACTGGTAGTGACCGTGGTAACTTCAGCGATTTTAACTCGACGTCCGGAAGTAGCATACGTTTCTTCGCCTTGGGAAGACTCTGGGATATACTGGAATGCTTTTTGGAACTCACCCCGGCAAAGAATCAAATAGATTCTCTCAAAAACCGTCCATACCCTAATTAAATGACGTCCCGTACATGTTTTAGCGACATTACGGTCTCGAATAAATGGATCCATGACTATCAGTCTCTTCTCACCCTTGCCAGGCAGGGGCATCATTTTCCGTCGCGTAATTTCATCTCGTACTCTGACCCCGCCTAATCGTACATTGACTTCCATGGTTTGATAATCGAAATACCGCGTGTAGAATTCAAAAAACTCAATTAAGAGCTGTCCGACAGGTTTGGTATTTTTAGCACCAAAGTTCTGATGCCGACTAAATTCATGGTCGAATGTGCAATCATACACCGCTTTGCCTCTCCGATCTTCCTCTATAACATGTAATGGCATCATACATTCCGCTGGTTGAGCTTGCAGTGACGGTAGAATAGGTGGGTCCTATTTTTGATTTTGCAAAACGAAACTGTCGGTCAATAAATGTTCCTGCCAGATATTGGATATCAAAAGAGACATACTATCAAGCGCCTGGATGGCAAAACATTTATCGCGCTGCCGTGACTAAAAAATGGAGGCATAGAAATTGTGATCTTTTTACCTGTGCTTGCAGAAACCCTATTGCCATCATTACATAGGCATAACTACTCAGCCAAGATTGGCTAGAGTCGTTAATACGATGCCTTTTCACAAGGTCCTTAATAGTGTACAGAAGTGGTTTCACACGGTCATCGATCATGGTGTAACACCGTATGAGTTCGCTATTGTAGACGCCTAAAACACGGTTTGTGTTGATATCGCAATTGATTCTCGAATCTGGATCAACAAATTTGACGATGGGCACTCGGGCACCCGTAATCGGCTTGACTTTAATCATGCCGCCTCGTCTTAGTACTGTCGCCAAATTACCCATGTCATTATAGGGTCGCGACTTCTGAAAAAAATCCGAAGTTATACAAAGATCCGCATCGCTTGTTTCTGATCCAAGGCCACTGGCGCACGATCTATTGAATAACAGCCGTTAGGACGTTACACTTAGTATGTATGAACGCATGATTTTATGAGTCCGATTGGAAATAAAAAATGCCATTGAGCAATCAAATAATATTAACACTTGCCCAAAGACTTCAAGACGAAGACTATCAGTTGGGAACGCTGCATCCAAAATGCTTTGCAATTTTTTAATCAGGCGCGAACGCTTCCTGAGATATTCCTGACTCGGTTGTAGACGCTGAGGAAGACAAATACATGTGGAAAAGAGAGAAAGTATATTTACGGCTATTTCTGTTAGCTATTATAAAAATAATAATAATAATAATAAATAATAATAATAATAATAATAATAATAATAATAAAAAGGAACAACTCTTTATCGGAACCTGCAACCGTTTACTAGTGTATTAAATCTCTCTTTACCTGATAGAGCGAATTCATAGCGATGCTAAGCGTTTGGTATGCGTCACCCGTGGGTTCGATGATCGGAAGGGCCATAGGGCCTTGGAGTCCATATGTGGCCTTAGTTTTTTCTGCTTTAATCTGCAGGCCTTCCAGTTGACTTTTTATTGCAGCTAGATGTGCACTTCCATCTAATTCCGTTGGGTTCGATCTAGATTTTTCTTGTTTACTCTTGAAGCTATATGCTCCATATAAAGCAACAGAATATGGAATTGACCCCAGCTCCGTGATTTGAACAGGACGATCCCAAAGCTCTTCCCGGAGCTTGTAAACAATCTTTGAGATCGTTTCCTGCCATGATGTTGGTATAGTTGCGTATACATCCTCAAATTTTTTAATCCCTGCTGCATCTACCTTTGGGACCTCGACACCAGATAAGCCCTCTTTTGCTACAATCCGCAAGTATGGCAAGCGCTTCCTTGGTTGTTGTTTGTTTTCATTTTGCAGATCTTCATTTTGTTGAGAAGGGGAGGGTAAGAAGATTCCGCTGGCACCAGCGTGCCCTTGAATATATGTCCTCAGATTAGCTTCCTCACTCAGTCCGAATCTCTCTAGTTGAGCTGTCATGGTTACGCTCTGATAGTGCTTTGGGTTGCCCTTGCTGTTCTCTGAACATTTCTTTTGAACAATTTTAAAGGCCTTCTCAAGCTCCTTAAGCGAAACAAAGACGTAGTCTGATCCAGTAGGGGCTGCAGCTGATTGGTTGGTGCGATGATTACTAGCCTTTTCCAGAAGGATGGTATCGAAAACCAAGTGGACAAACAGCGTTCGCCTAGCAGGACGGGAAGCGAAGGATGGGGTCGAAGCTGAGGAGACGGACTGATCCGTCAAGATCTAGGTTGTAAAGAAATTTAAAGTGTAAGTTTGACTTTTGACAAACCCTTCGCACAGACTTTAATATATTATACATCTATTCAATAAGGACCACTAGGTGTAGACGTTTCCAGAGCAAAAAAAAATAAAAGTAAAAATAAAATAACGAACCGTAGACAAGGGCTCCTCCATTGGGTCTATGGTAATGATGATGATGTGTGGATGGAGATGATTGAGAGAGGTAATTGGCCACTTGGTCGAAGTAAAACCTCAAAAGCTTTTGCCGCTGCGGCCCATGCAAGTCACACTTTTCAGCTAGATCCAAGGACTTTGACTTTATTGATGAAACGCCACTCTCTCCACACTTTATTACTTTATTTCAAAAATCAAAAATTAACATTTTCGTTCACTAGAAGATTTAGTATTAGGATGATATAGCATCGATGTACATTCATAAGGCTATGGATAAAACCCTGGCCTCAAGGACGTCCATCAGTAAACCGTTGATGGAAGGTATTTCAAAGATCCCATGAAGTTGGGCCAAGTCTCTTAAAATCCGATTCTTCTCTGCATCAGGACAGAGTCGGCCACCTAGATATAAAAGACTGGCCCAATGCTCCGCCATCCAGGCGATCTCCTTCTCCTCAAGAGACTGTCTTGTCCCGATAAAAGTAAGCAATTTAATCTGAGTCAAATTTGCAAGAGTGTCAAGTCCATTCTCAAGTCGAAAGTTCAATGATTGCGTTTCAACTGCGGTCCCCTCATTCTCCATGCCGATTTCATATCCTGCATTTAAAATCTCCAGATGCATCAGATGTGCCAGACGCCCAAATATTAGTTGCTGAAGCTCCTCTTCGTCTGGCTCAAATAAAAAATTAATGGTCAGACTTTTCATCAACATGCAAACCCATGGTCGACCCTCCAAGGTAACTTTTGCGAGAACACTTCCACTCTTGAATACCTCGAGTAACGAACAGGAGCACAAGATTTCCTTAATCATAATGCTAGTTACGTCCTTGCAGGACCTAAGGTCCAGTTCTTTTAATGTGCTGAAGTGGTGCTGGAGACACCAATATGCATGGTTTCCAAAGCCCGTGTTCATGAACCCAAGCTTAGCTGCCTTTTGTAGCCCACCAAGGATTTGTCCGATTTCTCCATCCTGAAGAATAAAGTGTAAATATAATATTTTCAGATGTGGCCATGCTCCCCGCCTTACATATTCTGAAAACTTACTCCCTACAGTGCCCATTCCTGCCCATGAAGAAGTCCAAGAAAGGCTCTCCAAGCCAGGACATTGGATTAGTAACTGGAGCTGGTCTTGGGCATTAGGTCCTTTCAAACCATCAAGTCCCAGGCAGCGGATCTGTGGAAATGTCATGTCAATCAGGATATCTCTACTCAGTCCATTTGACCCAACAGTATTGTCTATGCGTAGTCTGCGAGGACTCCAAAATGTGTACAGCTCTTCACTTCCTGCAATCGGCCCATAGAGCCGCAAGGTTCTTAGATGTGGTAGATTTGACACGGCTCTCCAGAATGGTCCATACAAGTAACCCTCCATATTAAAAAGTTCAAGACAGGTCAATGAAGGATTGAGGAGAATCAGCGCCGTTGGTTCTGCCCCGATTGAATAGTCCCTCTTCCGATCTGTTGTTCTTAAAAGGAGGGTATTTAGGTTCGGATAGTTGAATGCATATAATCCTGGCGCGTTACTCGAGATTGCGAGCGTGTGAACCATTGTACGATGATATTGAAGGACATCTGGTGTAGGGCCTTGAGAATGAACACCATGCACAACATTGATATCCTTCCAGATAAATGGTAGGAAGGAAGCATACCAAGCCTTGCAGACAGTAAGACAGCAGGCCTTTTCGCACTTGTTCAGATATGTGGCAATTTTCTGTCTTATCTCAGGTAAGTCCAAGGGATTCCCTGTAGCCATGGCAGCAGTAATAAAGCAAATGATGACACTTAGTTTGGTAGTAAAGATGATGGTGGAGAATTCAAAGTATAAAATCACTCGAGATGAATGAGCGCGTCAATGAATGGAATTTAGCAAGATGGACTATGCCTATTAAAAGCTTAATCTTTCGGCGACTTTTGTATGGAGCCTGTGCGTTGCGGCACAATATTGCAGAAATAGGTGACACGAACCTTTTGCTTGGTTCATCTAGAAAGATCAAGATCTCTTTCGTTTTGTGCAAGACAGCATAGACACTGGGCCGGCCATAGATGGCGTGTAGTAGACGCGGTTGATAAACATCAACCGACCGAATTGTATCGGGCCGGTTGGGGTGCTTTTCTCAAGTCGTGTCCCTGATATCTGGCTCTCTCGCTCGCTAAAATTTTTTCATTTACCGCCCAATAATCTTGTATATTGAATTTACATACATATTTTCTGTACTTCAATGTATGCAAAACATGCACATCATACCTCTGCCTTCTTGGCACTCCTTCCCCTCTTTCATAAATCCAACCTTTCGCTACAGTATGTTTCCCTTGCATGGCATCCATGGTTTCGAGATGTTCTAGGGATTTGTCTAGAATACCACATAGAATTTCATCCATAATGAAGCAGCAATTGAGCGGTCTATACACTCAAACTGAAGTGAACATATCGTATTCCTATGACGACACCTCCATGTCGGACAATACATTCTAGTCGCTTTTTTTTTCCGCTTTTTGAAACGTGTATGATTAGCATGGTCGGGGTCGTGTTGCGCACAATACGCAAAAGCATTTTTCTCAATATCTTTATGGGGAATTAAAGAACAACTGGACCGGTGCGCGTAACTGAATGGTTGATAGATTGATCACTATGGGGCTGAATATATACGTACTTATTAGAACCAAAACACAGTTATCATAAGCATGGACCAGGATCGGGTGAACCTTTTAGGGAACACATAGAGATTAATGCTCGGGGTGCTTTTACTAAGCATGTTAGATGCCATTTGCACAAGTCTTTTTCTCTACTTCTCCGAAAAAAAAAAAAAAAAAAAAAAAAATGGAAGCAGCGGTTAATCCTAAAGGTATAAAAACCATCCTGAGCGTTGTGATGTAGATGTGTAACTACAGACATCTGATTACCGACTTGACTAGGAATGAGAACGTTACGCGTACCTGGACAGGGTCTGAGAACAGCAAATAAATAAATAAAACGAACGTGGCTATAAAAAATACTTTTTGCATGTGAAGACATCAAAGTGTCAACTTTAAAAATCTCATGGTTTATCTTGGCATGGCATAGCATAGCATAGCATAGTATAACATCATATTGAATAGCAATTATCTCGCTTTGCACATCCCGCACATGTCTATGCTCAAGACATTCCTATATTACTTCATATTCTATACATCATACACCATACACAGCAGAGTGGATTGTCATTCACGCAGTTCAACTACAAGCATTCGGAGATGTTGGATCGGATGCCCTCTGGTCCCTTCGTCATGGTAAAGTATATATACATATATTATATATTAAAATTTATTTTTATTTAAAATGGATGAGAGAGTTATAAAAAAATGCTCATGCAAGTTCATGTCACAATGAGTTTAAAAGTTTAAGACGACTGTGCCTTGACCATTGAAAAGCATTCGTTCACTAATGCTCATAATAAACAACAAACATGAAAATGTTTGCATGTAGCGGTATAAATACAACCGATCAATTGAACAAAGACCACATCCCTCTTTTTTGCTTGATCTCACCCTTGATCTCACCCTTGATCTCACCCTTGATCTCGTCGTTGATCTTTGCTTTGCAGATTTACATACCTCCAACGTTACATCTTCATCACATTTCTACCGTCTTTATTCCTCCAACTTTTCTTCCAACAAAAGTTTTCTATCTATACAACCTGCATCTCATCACTACCATCCTTTTCTTTTTTTTTTTTTTTTTTTTTTTTTTTTTTTTAATTCCATTCCACTGCATCCCCTATTTCTCATTCCATTCCTCATTCTATCAGTTTATTTTGGCACCAATTTTCCCGCGCTTTGACTTGAATCAATTGTTGGTCTAAACATAATTTTTTTGTGTGACACACCCATTCAATCACATCACAACCGTCAATGGATCCCCTGGACTACTACGCATTACTAAAGCTGGCTGATGCTCCAGGCACTCTTGTACTCTCTCTCTCACTTCTAGTAAACGCTTAAGCATCGTTCTCTTGTTTTCTTCTTTAGTAGGGTTTGATACTCATATATTTTTTATTGCTATTACATTTGTTCATTCGCCGAATAGTCTGGACCAAAATGTCAGTATGTCCAAACCCCAATCAATTCGTTCACAAATACATCGACGCCTTCCTGGGGATGTCCGGCTGGGTATGACATATTCTTTCCTTTATGAATGTAATTCTTCGCCTGCAACACATTGATTGTCCATCAGCTCAAACTTTTTTTTTTTGTGCACATAGCAACTTTTGTCTGTCACCAAAGCACTCTGCTCCATGCCCACCTGTAAGTTGCATCTCTGATTCATTCTTTCAAGAAAGCTTCAAGGAAATGGACATGATGACTCAATTAGTTCGCTCTACATTTTTTTCCTGCTTTTATATTAATAGGGGTTCTACTGTCCGCCCAATACAGCGCAACCCATGTATTGCTGCGCAGGATACTATTGCTCAGAAGATACCAAGACTATCACACTCTGTCCACAAAATCAATATTGCCCTGCAGGATCCGTGGGCAGGGGAGTAAGTGTTCGACTATATTATATTCAATGTGATGTTCTGCCTGCATTTTATTAACAATGCTCTGTATCTGACCATCACTAAAAATTAAAAAAAAAAAAAAAAAAAAACTTCTACTCCTATAGACATCGTGTCTTTGGTTAGCATCATGCCCTGCTGGCAGCTCTTCAGCTTCAAAGTTCGGCCTGATTCTCTTCGTAATCGTCTTCATGGTCGTTATTTGCATTGTATTTTACATCCATAAGCGCTTTGAAGCCGTCAGGACACACCATCTCGAGAAGCGCCTCCAATGGATCCATAACCACAATGGAAACTATGACAGCCTTCTAGCAGCCGATGACGATGAGCAGAAGCAAAAGCAGGGCCTGGAGGATACTAAAGAAGGAAGTGGACGCCTTTCCAGGCTTTCTAGGGACACGAGTAATCCAGATGTACACGTTACAAGCCCTGATGACACATCAACGTCAGAGCTTACAAGTATGGAATTGACTATTCAGGTTACTGAGGACGAAAAGGAAGGCACTGCAGCAGGTACAGCAGGCGCAATGCCGACACCTGCTAAAAGAAGGAAAAGAGCAGTCAGTAAAGTCACCCGCACGTTTGACATTGAATTTCAAAAGCTGGGATTAACACTTCCAAATGGGACTTCTATCTTACAGGTAAGTTTAGGTAACGAAACTTCAAGGCGTTGCTTTCTTTTACTTGTAGTTATTTCTAGCATTGCTACGCTTGTAATTGCACTCTAACGCCTTCACTGATACACTCTCTTAGAATGTGTCTGGTATCCTCCGTAGTGGTAGGACATGTGCGATAATGGGGCCATCTGGATCTGGAAAGACCACGCTCATTTCCATGCTCACCTCAAAGATCCCCAAGGATGAAGGCCGTATTCTCATCAATGGGCAAGAGGGAGATCTGAGCTACTACCGCAAGCTAATTGGATTTGTTCCCCAAGAGGATATTATGATGCGCGAGTTAACTGTTCATGATGTACTCCTTTATTCAGCTTATATGCGCCTTCCATCAGATCTCAAAAAAAATGAAATGACAGAAAAAGTACTCGAGATTATCGATTTCTTAGGCTTGAATTCGGTCATGGACTCAGTCGTTGGCGATGCAGAGCGTAGAGGTATCTCTGGCGGGCAGCGCAAGCGTGTCAACATCGGTATGGAACTAGTCACAGATCCTAGTATCTTACTATTGGACGAGCCAACATCGGGACTCGATTCCAGCACCAGCGGCGATGTCTGCAAGTTGCTCAGGTCTGTTGCTCGCCGCAAAGGACTGACTGTGGCTGCAGTAATTCATTCACCAAGCCCTGTCGCATTCAATCAATTCGACGATTTACTACTCCTTGGACAAAATGGTCGTGTTGTCTTTCATGGGCCACGGACTGAAGCACCCGCCTACTTTGCCGCGATCGGATTTCCAGTTCCCGTAGACTCTAGTCCCTCTGATTTTTATATGGATGTTATCTCAAACAATATTAAATCCAAGCTCACAAAGAAATTCAAGCCATTCTACCTCTCAAGGTACTGGGAGTCCTATAACAAGCGCGCCCAAAGCTTTTATGCTGATCCGGCTTTGGGGGTTGAGTACCGACACCCTTCTCACAAGCCTGGGTCGCCTCGCCTTTATCCAAAAACCTCGGCTTTGCTGACATACCCGAGCTTGAATCAATCTGCCATTTCAGTCCAACAGAGCAATGGTCATGGAATTATTGAATCACTAACACTCACCGACATCGACAACATGCCATCCCCAGCAATGCCATATTCTTCGGATTCAGCTAATCATGGATTCATGTCATCCGCCTCTTCAACCACTTTGTATCCATCATCTCAAACTCAGCAGAAGCGCAACAGCCAGGTCAAATCTGTGACTATGTCTGAGGATCCAGCTTACCAAAGGTCAGCCCCATCTTCTCCACGGCCTTCTATGGCGCTGAGTGACCTTACTTCAATGTATTCGACTCCCCCTCCACCTGAGCGCTTGACTTTCTGGGAAACGCTTCAGAGGTCCATCCGCATATCCTACATTGAATCTAGGATGTGGTGGAAGGGCGTTATTGCCGAGACAGTCGAAACCGTACAGGGTATCTTCCTACGACGAAAGGACCCTGTCCGCAACACTGCAAACCCCTTCATGATGTTTTGGTTGTGTCTGAACCGTGCACGGCTACAGATCTACAGGAACCAGCGGCAATTCCTTTATGATCAGTTGTTGCATCTTGGATGTGGCCTCTTTATCTCGATCGCAGCCTCTCGCTTCGACTATCTAGGACGACAGCCCGACCTGGTCTGCGCCATGACACCATTCCAGCTCAAAAGTAACTGTGCCAACCCTACAGACCACTTGACTGAAGTTGGTGTTTTTATTGCGCTCGGCGTCTGCTTCGCTGGCATCTCAGTGGGCTCCATGACGTTTGGCAACGAAAAGATCGTTTACTGGCGAGAGAAGTCCTCGGGTCTGCTTACTTTACCTTACTACATTGCCAAGGTTATTGCAGACATCCCTCGTATTGTCCTTGCAGGCATCATGTTTTCGATCTCGCTCATTATTTTCTTCAACCAAAGGTCCAATTACTTTTACCTACTCTGCATCATTGTGATGTTATACGCTGTTGCATTCGCGATGGGCTACTTCCTCTCCGCTCTTGTGCCCCAAAACAGAGTCTCATTAGTCGGTACAGGGTTCACTTTGGCATGGGCTATTGTCTTTTCTGGCGATGCACCAGATCTGGCGGAGGTCATGAGCGACGATGCAGCGGGCGGATACAAAGCCACATCTTGGATATGGGTCATCTCAGCACCCCGATATGCTATTGAAGCCATTTATCTCCGCGAGATCCAGGCACGACCTTGGCAGGAGATCAGGAACGAGCCTCTATCACACACGTACCAACTTGATCAGTTCTGGTGGTGTTTCCAGTCCATGATTGCAATCCTGTTGGGATGGCATGTATTGGCCTTTTTTAGCTTGAAGCTGAAGGATCGTTCTAAGCAGAAGTAGAGTGAGAGATCGAACCCTTCTTAAGCCTGTATCTTATTCTTTATGTACATTGGACTCTAATGCCTTATTTAATATTAATAATTCATAACGTTAGTGATGTAAATAATATAATATAGTATGTTATATCACATTTTTCATTTATTATACTTTGGTATATTGTGGCATGATGCGATTGAGGCGAAAAGTAAAATGTTTTTCCTGTACACGTAGATATGATGCGTCCAGCTTCCTTTAGAAATCATGCACAGCATGAGTGCCAAACTGGGGAGAGGATTTATGCTATTGTGGCCATTATCGTGGTTGTCATTATTATTATTATCATTTAGTGAGGGATACAGACAGCAGGCGTCTCTAGCGCTGGGCTTTGTACGACAGGAATGGACTTGCTGAACCCAAAGAAACCTCCAACAAGGTTTAGAGAGGCTCCACCTTCAGCAGAGAGTGCAACATGGTCAGCAGGACATGTAGAAGTGCTGTCAGTATCCCAGTAAGTGTGGATTCCTAGCCTGATGGGTGCATTAATACCGGCAGAGAGTGTAGAAATACCAAAGACCTTGAGGCCCATAGTCAATGAGGGTGAGACTGTCATGCCAATTCTGACTTCAGCTGTCTCACGGGACCCGCCCTCTGTTGCTGCCAGCTTCAATCTTGTATTGCTCTTGGATGCGGTTGCCGGGTCGGAGCCAAAATAAAAAGCGTCGTTAATAGAGGCACGATTGTCAATTGAGCGTCTGTTAAGAGACTTGGGGGTATCTGGTTTACTGCAGGTGCCAAATTGGATCGTAGGGATCTTTGTGAAACTGCCATTCCAGTCAATGATCCATGGACAACTTGTGCTACTTCCAGTGTTAACCAAAAGGTCCTCAGTAGCCTGTACAATGACAGCAAGGGAGACAGTTCCACCAAGGCCAACATTGGCTCCCATATCGAAGACGCCAGGAACGCTAAAGCCAAGGAGAGGGATAGGGGCCATCAAGTCAAATGAAGGAGTGGTGATGCTAATGTTGGTAAGAGTTAATAGAGGTGGGCCATCAGCGCTAGCAGCCATGACTCCTTCCTGTTTGTTCTTGACCGTGATCTGTGTCTGATGCTTGATTTCCGTTACGCCTGAGATTTTCGAATTTGAGATACCCCAGTTAGCACAGCGCATCTTGCCTGTGAAGATGCCCTTGATGCATGTCTGCTTCCAAGCCATATCCGCCTGAGCTATTCAAGTTATGATGGCAAGAGCATTGCTTATGAGTAAGGTGGGGTTGATGCTATGCTATAAAAGACATGAATTTGCTTTGATTGCGCATGCGAAATAGCAATTATAACAGTAATCATAATCATGACAAAATATAGTCAACGTAGATAAGTTGTCACATTTTACATACCATATCCTTTTACAGAGCTTCGATCCAAGTCAGCATGAACGTTTTCAGCAGTGACATGTTCATCAACGGCCTTGGTACCTGAAGACAAATCATGTTCAAAATCCCACATGGGGCCCTGCTCATAAGCAGTAGAGCGCTTGGAGAGAACCTTAGAGAGCATTGTGTCAAGAGGTCGGTGATTTATATGGACTGATTGAACACGGTTCATCTGAGACCAGATATCAGTCTTGACGATGGTAAAACTGACAGTATTGGGGCTCTTAGCATCCAGGAACCTTGGATCCTTGACCAACTTAACGACAGTTTCCATAGGATTTTCTTCAATCCATTTCTTTGCTGTAGAATCCAAGCCTGTGTAGCAAGCTTTGTTTTTTTTGAGATCCACAAAGTCGTGTGGGATCACAATGCCGAACACATTTCGAGGTGAGAAGTTCCAGCGACGCACTTGTTTTGCATATACAGGATCCAATTCAATGTCCAACTGAGAAGATGCATTGGCACATGAGATTGATTTGACAGCATGCTGGAATGCAAATGGGTTCAAGGCTTCGATTGTACGACTGCCATCGTCAGACTTGAGTTCAACATTCATGTCAACGTGATGGCACGCATCATAGTATTCGCTCTTATCTGCCTCGATGAACCGGAGCTGGATACTGTTCATGGGCTTGAACTTCATCGTTGTTCGTTGACGACCAGCGTCCGAACGGCGCACCAGGTGCACAGGAGCAGATTTCATAGGCACGCCGGGCTGAATTTCAGGCGCACCTGCGAGCACGAACTGATTGAGAATCGTAATACAAGCAAGCCAGATGACGACAAGATAGACTTGTCGATGGATCTGCATCTTTGAAACCATTGTGTTGATGATGATACTTTATATGGCGGAGGGGGAGTGCCAGAGTAAGGAGAATAGGGGTAAATTAATAGGGCTGGGGAACTGGAGGACTGAGCAAATGAATTGTTGAATGTAAGATGTGCAAGTGGAGGAAAAAAAAAAAAAAAAAAAAAAAAAAGAATTAGGCACAAATGTACTGTGCAAGATGTAAAATGGGCGTGGCTGAGAGGTAACTGACGTTCAGTACAATAGCATTCAGATGGTGTTTTCAAGAAGAAACGGGCGGGTGGCGAAGGCAGGAATATCTGGTGGTTAGAATCAACGAATGATCCTGAGTTACCAGACGAGGAAAAGGAGGAAGGAGATGGAGAGAGGAAGGAAGAGGAGGAAAGAGTATTGTCCTTGAAGAAGGAGAAGCCTGACAAATGATAGCCGAAGATGGAGTAGTGAAGGGAAAAAATGCTTAATTCAGAGGTGGGGAAGGAAGAGGTTATATAGACATTCCCTTTCATGAAACAGCAACCGAGTAAAAAGTGCTGTTAAAGTTTGTGTTTGATCACAGCGCACGTTTGATTACTCAAAGGGAGCAGTAAGTATTGGAGGGGAGACTTGTCCTGCATGCATTTATGCATGCCAGTTACAAAGTGTTCCATTTCTGTTGCACACAAACAGAGAAAAGACCCGATCGAACTATACTGCAATAAAAATAAATAAAATATTCCCGTGGCCAAGTGATCGGCCCTCCAATAGTCCAGTCCATATTTTAGTTTTCCTTTGTGTAACATTTGATATTTTACCCTGACACTTCTCTGTCCGTGCCTGAATTTATTTCAAACACTCCTTTGAAAACATGCACAAATCAAGTGCCTTGCTTGACTAAGCCTTCGCTTACTACATCTGCTGTCCACTCATTGGCTATTGGCTAGTGATCTTCTAATATAAATATAAATATATATATTATATTATATTAGATCATATTTCATTGCGGTCTGCAGCTTGAAGTCTATTACATATGTAAAGCAAGCCTCAGCGACAACGTAATGCTGAATCTACTCAACGTTCTCTTCATCCATACTTTTATTTAAAAAAAAAATGAAGTGAGCACAATACACCATTTGTAACAAAATGCATAAGCAAATAAGCAACTGAAAAATTGGCGGGAAAGAAATTGAGAAAGGATGTAAATTGCACATTGTTAAGCCCTAATATTAATATTTATATATTATAGAGAATATATTGAACATGCTTCTAGGTCAAAGACATCTCTAACCCATTCATTAATTAAATAAATAAATTGGTAATAATAAAGCAGCAAGCAAGTTTTGTTGCCCTCTTTTAGGCAATTGTTGTTTATTATTGTTAATTTAAAACACTTGGACGCCGGAACCAAGGGCTGATTCCGCCTCATCCAGTCTCTAAACAACCTCAAATGTGGTTAGTGTTGTTTAAACCATTCTATTTATTCCAATCAAATTTTCACGATCAATTCTGTCACATGGATTGTCACCTAGCTGCTTCGATTTAGTCTTTAACGTCCATAACTGTCTCTCTATTGTACTCCTCATCGCGAAAGATCCTTCTCAAGCAAACAAACATTGGCGACTGTAGCGAAGCCAGGTGACCATTGATGGTATGGTGGAGCTCACCCTGCGTTATAGTACGACCTGATGGCTCATCACTGTTTTCGCTTTACATGATCTCTTGAGTGAAGGGTATGGCCTTGTTTGTCTCACAGAACAAAGCCTTGAAAGCTCATAATGACAAGGTTATAGACTTTGGAGCACTTGGCGCTAACAGATGTAGCAGAAAAGATAAGTTTGAGAATGTGATGGGTAGGCTGTATATATGCTAATATTCAAGATTAATACTATAATCGCATGTGTTGGCATCGTTCGGGGTGGGGATGTGATGGTGGATGACGCAGATACAACTTTTTTTAAACCTTCGTCAACACCACTGCTATAGTCGATGGTTATAGTAAGAAGGGTGCTTCAAGTTACGAGCTATACTCCAACAAAGAACTTTAGCTGTCAATTACGACATTTCCTAAGGCAATGCCTATAGCTGATGAACGCGACTGGACAAGCACAGAGTAGATGAGGGAGCTTCTATTGACCTGCCAGGTTGGGATCACATTATCAAATCTATCATCTTGCTCACAAATGCCAAAATAAGAGCATGATACCTCGATCAAGCCTTATGAACGGAGTATTGCCACAGAGAGGCATGGTGGACAATGGACGTTTTCTAGAGAGAAGTGGACACATATTCAAATTGAGTGCATTATAACAGGATGGGAATATGAACTAATCATTTAGCAGAGGTATAGGATCGCATGAGGATCAAGTGAGCGTGTTTCTGAATGTTCTCTTTGGTCAAGCTATCAGACTTTCTCTGCGTCAATGTAATATCGTGCAAGAGTGACTGACGGAAGTCTTCACCCTCATTACCGACAGCTGAATATGCGTTGAAGTTCTTTGCTCGGTTGTTTGTAGTTTGATGTCAGCCCAAGTGCTTCTTTTTTTTTTTTTTTTTTTTTTTTTTTTTTTTGATAATAATGACTCACAGGGTTATGGCAGTTGTTCCGGACGCAGTGCTCATGATGTAACAGAGAGATGTTTGAGGGCGAGATGCGGTGGCGGAGGGTTTAGGTGTGTGATTCCACTATATATTATTGTTATTACAATCTATATTATTACTCTTGACTATCCTCAACCTGGATCCGCAGCAGGACTAATGCTGGATTAGATCGAGAACACGCCTCAATGGTTCTTTCTTTTTTCGTCTCCTTTGACGCGGCATCAAGATTATCTTTGATCTCGACTGCTTTTTTGTCTAGGTTTGCTAATAAGCCGTAAAATTCTACTCGAGCACTGACTAGTGCTATTGAAAGATCCTCAGAAGTGTCGATGATAGTGCGAGTTTTAAGCTTCTCCGATCCAGTTACGCTTTTAGGATTGTAGTCAATATTCTTAATGACCTTGTACCTAACAGCTAAATCAGCTGCCTTATCAGATAATAAGTTTACTGCATGATCTTCGTCATCCAAGTTTAAACGCATGACCTTTGCTTGGTCCTGTGCTTTTGTTGTAGCAGTGAGTCGTCCTGTTGAATTAAATCCATCTTGAGGTTCCCCTCGTTTGCGTTCTACCGTCACAGCAGAAGGAGAAGCAAATGACGATGATGTAGGACTTCGATGCTCTATATCCTGATGCATTCTATTCAGCTGAACTGATCCATGGTCAGAAACCAAATCGAAATCCAGGCTCTCATCCCCTATTACTACAGCTCTCTTCTCCACCCAGACGGTTAGTCCTTCGTCACGAGTACGTTGCTCCAAGACACCTTGAAAACAACCATCCTCTCGAAATATTGGTTCAAACAATGCCCCAGGCCCACCAAATTCTTCCAAGAGCCTGATGCCGAATCTGTTAGCTACGTCCATTTCATATGCAACTGCCTCGACCGTCAAAATGGGTGGAGTATAGGGAATGGTTTTAAGCTGAAGAACCAGGTAAACAAATGCACCTGCCTCGTCTGGATTAGAAGGGATAGGAGAAAAAGGGCTGTCAAAAATGGCACGAGGTTGGTGAATGGAGGGATGCAAGAGGTTGGATGGCGATGAGGGAATGGATAGTATGCCGTCATCAGCGTGGTCAAGACTAATAGGGTTGAAAGGCGAAGTTCCGAGATGTAATGACGAAGAACCCCCCCTTGTGTCCTGCAATTCTTGTTCTAGCGGTATGTAACACATGTATAGTGGCCGAACCTCGATGAACAGCCAGGCTGTTTTCCCTGTCGGTGAAAGTGCATGAGCGTATTCTCCACCCGGTTCGAGGACATAGCCTTGATTTGATGACCATTCTGACGGAGGCTGATCATTTACTAAGGCCTCCTTTGCTAACTGACGGGTGGCGAAAATACCTCGAGTGGTCGACCGTCGCTTACCACCAGAGGCATCTTTAATTGTCCGCTGAAGGATATAAGCATTTGGTCCCTTGCCTGCTCTTTTTGCAATCGCCTTTGAAGAAAAGTCAAGAGTGCCTTTCCAAGGATGTCGCTCGACCCAAACATGGAATCGATCGCCGTTGATCAGAGCGGAGACTTTACTAAGTTCGGATCGTTGAGGTGAGGCCCCGATTTCATAGAGTGTGAACTGATCGCGAGGCCATGTCCGGAGGAGGTAGTCACAGCATGCTGCATTAGCATCGGCGGCGGTTGTGTAGACTGAGCGGATCTCGCGTTTGGACACGCCATCGCCCCAAAACTGCTCCAGAATCAGCTGAAAGACAAAGTCAGAAGGGAAAACAGATTGTATGGATTGACCAGGCTGCTGTGCTGAATGCTCGGGATCTCGCTGTTGGAGCTGGCGTGGTGAGTGTGCAGGCTGAGTGTCTATTAACTGAGGTGTAGCCATTGAATTTTGTAGATGAAGGTCGCCAAGATGAAAAGGAACGTGTGAAAAGTATTTTACATGCGACAAAGCAATTTCAAAGAAATATGCTGAGGAGAGACAGAAGAACTGTTCCTGTCTTAATCTTGTTCGTGAACTTTGCACTAACACGTGCATGGTTCCAATATGCTGTCTTCCCTAAAAGATTTCCATCATTTTATTTTTCATTTGATGATAGTTTCGGAGGATTTTCGTTCAGTTTCTCATCACAACAACACTTGCCTTTTCAAAACTATAAACCCATTGTTATTAAATTTATGTTTTTCCTGTAATCTAGGTTAATAGAAAGTAGATTTACGAATAAAAAAAATCCTCAGAGAACGATCTATCCTTTCAATTTTTTTTTTTTTTTTTTTTTTTTTTTTTTTAAAAAAACTCTCAGGATACCTTTAGCAGATGTTGCAAGGCGAAGAAAATATCACACCATTTGGTCTTGCTTCTCTCCTGACCCAGAACAGCTCCATGTCAACCACTGTTGACTCGGCTATACCACTGTACATACCCGTCCTACAGCCTGCTTTAAACTTCATGGACATAAAAGCGACATCTCAAGAATTTCCTGTTACAGCTTTTCAGGTCTCCTCGCAAGACACGTTAGAAAATCCCATTCACCATTGGCAATTATCTCAACCACAGCAATTACAGCAATTACAGCAATTGCAACCATGGCTCACACTGGCCACTCCGCTTGATTTGAATGATATTCGCTTTGAAATAAGTCAACAAGATCAATATTGTCAAAATCAGCATGGAATGCTTCATACAAAACGTCAAATGCTCTGGGAAAAGCAATGGCAGCTCCAAGAAGACGTGTTTTCAGGCCCAGAATTGCATGAATGCATCCCAACATTTAGGCACGACAAATACAGAGAAGCACAGCTTAGTCCTTCAGCCATTCAACGGTCCCAATCCTTGTACGGACAGGAGCAATCTCTGTCACATCCACCTGATAGTTTCTCAGTCTCAGTAGCTTATATACCGAATCCCAATAGCATTGACTGTTCTACAGAACTTGTCAAAAGTGATGCAATTCGTTCAGATAAGTCTTTATTGCCTCAACTGAATGCTGCTACTATTTACGACCAGCAAATTCTCAAGTCATCCAAAGGACGTTGTCGAAATGATCCTATAGCGACTGGCTCTTCTCATCAACTCTTTACGGCAGAAACGGTGACAGTACCCACAAAAACATCACGAGCATTATCTTCTCCTTCAAGCTGTACGTCTTCTTCGATTTCATCAGAGTCGATATTGACGAATCGTGACCATAGTCGTCGTCGACGTCTGACTATAGATGAGACAGAATACTTGCTTGATCAGTTCTATCTTAACGAAAAACCTACGACCAAAGACCGTCAAAAGATTGCAGATCACCTTAAACTTGATCAGCGGACCATTCAAGTGTGGTTCCAAAACCGGCGTGCTAAACTTAAACGAGATGAATCTATTGTGCAAGAATCTTTCATACAGCAAGTAGAAAATCATGTAGATCAATCACCAAATAGTCTATCCAAAGGACAAACAAAAGAGAGAGATGAAGGTGAAGATGATAAAGAAAGGGGAGGAAGTAGTCAGAGGTCTTGTCCAAATGATAACAAGAACTTAGTCGTGCCTGACAAGTCTCTTCACAAGAAATCTGGGCCTAATTTTGGAACAGAGGTATTCCTCGGATATGAGCACCCACAGTTTGAGAGCCCTGACCCTTGGCTGACCGACAACTTTGAAGGGATTCTGCAGCAATACGTCCACGCTGATCCTATCACAGCCCCATCTACACCTATGATTGGTATTTCAGTTTCCCACAATGAGCAGAGGACCGTCAATGCCAACGAAGAGTCTGATGAGGATATTGATTACTTCAACATGGCGACCTTGAACTCTGAAAATAGCTTGGAGATGAACATTTTAAGCCTACAGCAAGCAGACGAGAATCTATTAGGCTTAGCATTCGAACCCTTGAATAGTGGTGATGGCGAGTCTACCTTGGACCAACTAGTAAATCTTAATTCAGGATCTACAAAAGCTTTGTCGTACACTACGATCAATCAGACGTGTACTCTTTCAGCAGCTGAACCACAGACAAGTAAACGGCAGGATCTAAGACTCACACAGTTGAGGAGGGCTGAAGATAAAAGATTCAATGGTTGTCATGGGTCCAAAGTGACATCTTCTTTAACACCGACATCACAGGAATCCTCCACGGTTTCTTCCGAAGGACGCTCTCCATCGCTCTCAATGAGATCATCAGCGCATACACCTAGATTCATGCTTCGTCAGCAGAATCTGATCCCACAACACCAAATGGCCTTGACATTGATACTAGCCCGTGAAAATGATTGATTTTTCTTTTTATGATTGGTTGTCACTTGTTTTTGAATTGATTGAGGTGAAAAAATAAGTAGAAAATGGAGGATCCCATAAGCTTATTCAGCAGTTTATGATCATGTCCCAATAGCAGTCCTCCCAAATAAAGATTCAAGCACAAAAAATTTCCTCATCATGTCATTACGCTCACACAGAGTCACTCTTTTGTTTGTTTATCCGTAGCAAGGTAGTGCTAGTGTACAGCAAGACACCAACCACAGTGGCTTGAACTCGCTCCTCAACTGAGGACCAGGCCCTGGCGAGGGCACCTAATATCGTCTCGGCTTACGCTTCGCCCGGGATCGAGTGTCTACAAAGACCCTTGCAGAAATCCACAATCCCCATTTTCTTTCTCATTTTCGACACTGGGTTTTATTGTCTATCCTTCTAATATTAATCCGTTCTCCATTCGGAGCAAAACATAAATAATATACGTCTATACCATTCTCTCCAAGATCTCACAAGTGAACCATTCACCAGTGCCTTCGATAACCTTGGCCCGTATACGATCCATGTTCATGGCACGTAAGCGCCGCAGCGCCTGCTCTTCAATCTGAATCTGATAAAGACTTTTCTTGTGATGTCGTGCTCGCAACAACAAGTTGCGATCACGCAATTGCTGGTTCTGGATGAGAGCAAATGATGATAATGAGGGCCCAATGCCATTCGAAGACGTAAACGGCGACATTGGTGACATTGCGGACGGAGAGAGAGCGGTTGGTGTCGGTGCAGCGTTGCTTGTTGGACGTCCGCTTGCATGTCCTATCAATGATCCTTCTGAGAGGCTGCCTAAAGATCCGTTGGGTCGGGCAGCGCTAAAAGATAGGGATCCCAATGATCCAAGTGAAGGTGCATGACTGTGGCTGTGGCCGTGGCTATGACTGGTACTGGATTCCAGTTTAGGATACATCTGGTTTTGATGTCGTGTCACAGCTCGTAGAGGTTCAGGGATGGCATCCAATCGCCAAGGCGCTTCAGAAAATGATTTTTCTGTCCCATTTACTCGCCTAGAATAATCGTCGTATGGAACGTTAATGCCCTGTCATACTAGCAATGTATACCTCCAAATAAAATAAAGGAAAAATAATAATAATAATATAGTGGATACAATACTCACATTGTTTCCTTGAGAGGTTTAGATGTGGCAACAGCTACTCGAGGAATCTCTTTGGACTGGGCTCGGAAAATAGAGAGCTCGTTTTGTTGAATGTCTAATAGGCTTGGAGTATTGGTTATTAGGCCGCTATTGGGTCCATTGGATATGCCATGTCGCTGTACCATACTTGATCCACCAGCTCCACCAACTACTGAATCTGTCACATTTGTCGACGCTACTTTACCCCAAACAGGCGTTATGGAAGCTGTTTGAGAAGACTGGGGCTGCTCTAACACAGGCAATGGCTGCTGTTGCTGCAATAGTTTTCTTCGCTCCTTTTGCGACATTTTACTAGCTTTGGGATTGGCTACTGGACTGGATGCGGAAATTACCCTGATCGAGCTATTTTGCCCCTGGCGTTGTTCTTGATCTTGAATTTCTCGGAAAGATGGCTTAACGGATAGTCCCTCTGATAAGACAGTTTCAG
The DNA here is from genome assembly GCF_002105155.1 of Lobosporangium transversale. Lineage (NCBI taxonomy): Eukaryota > Fungi > Mortierellomycota > Mortierellomycetes > Mortierellales > Mortierellaceae > Lobosporangium > Lobosporangium transversale. The sequence continues at coordinate 1,106,084 of NW_019028982.1, read as the reverse complement.
TGCCATCTTCAGATAGCCTCGTGCCTTCCATAGTGGGTACGTGATCCCAGTTGGTTTTTCTTCTGGCTAATTGTGGAATATCTTTCAGGTCCAGTGTGGCACTATCCGTTAAGGTCGGCCACCCTGTGACGCCTCCACCATATGGCAATGCATATGGCTGTTGCTGTCTTTGAGCCATATTCCGAGTGTGAAGATCTTCCAGAACTTGTGAGGATGTTGTGGAACGGATTTGTGACGGAATTGGTGTTGATTGTGACGGAAGCAGTGCAGCAAATTCATGTGCCACAACCTGTGATGCTATACGAGCCTGTTCTGATTCTCTGTCGTGGTTTTGCCGAGAATGATGTACATCCGGTTTGTATGTACCTCGCGGTAAGAAATGGTTATAGCCGTCTAATTTGACTTGCTGGCGAACTCTCTCTACTTTTTCTGGGTCTGGTAAATGGCCTCCAGATCGGATGAATGGCATAAAAGAATCTTGCTTTCCTTTGAGAGTTTTTTCCACAAGCTCCAAAACATCGCCATCAACGTCCTCCAACCATCTACAAATACAAACAGCAACAATAAAAAGTTAAGGATAGTCCTCTGTGATGATGCTATCGAGCTACCAAAACTAGTGCTCTTACCTCTGATCGAGAACCATTTCAATGTTATGGCATAAATAGTTTAGGCATGTCGTTTGTAGCGACTCAGCTGAATACATTAACGCGATTTCCAAAAAGGCGACTACAGTCTTTGCACGAACTTGATAGATGAAGATTAGGTCAAACTCATTATTCCATCGTGGATACAGTTAAAGACAAATATCAGGAAAAAAATGTTCCTCACCTTGTTCGCCGAGTACGTTCTCACAGATCTCCTTAAGACGATCCATAAGTAGCTCGTCCGCAATTTGAAGAACGTCGATTACCAGCTGGAGTAACTCACTAATATCGTCTTTTTCTATGAAACAGTCAATATACAGAAGCCGATTGACATGTTATTAAAACTGTACAATCTGAAGTCGCCATTATATCAAGATGCGATGTATCGAAATTTGTCTTGTACCAGTGTTATCAAATAACTCCGGGCCGCAATCCGTATAGATATAATTGACAACAATTGTCATGGCTTCCAAACCCATGTGGGTCATATTCACTTCAAGAAGTTGATCGTTTTGTGTTGAGCTGCCTTCTGGCAGCCGCCTAGGGCCTTGCCTCGCACGAATCCATTCGTTTGTTCTAACAAACATAGCATTGAAAAATGGCGATCGGTGGCCAAGTATCATCTGATGTAAGTCCATTGATTCTCCATGTTTTAGCAGTAGTCTCACATCCGCTAATCCTTGATATTTGATCGGATTCAAAATGACCTGCGCCATATTTTTTGAGAGACTAGGACTGCAGGTGTGCGTAAATGAATATTGAAGAGCAGCTTGAAGAGTAGGTAAGGAGAGCTCCAAGGCGAGATGGTACAGCTCTTGCCGTACTTTGAGCGCATATTGCTTGATAGATTTTGGCAAGTCGAGAGCATCCCAGAATGGATCAAATCGGTCGCTATACAAAAACTGAAGAAGAAGTACGGCTGTAGCGAATTCGACTTTGAGCATGATTGTGTATAGGATTCTTTGATTATAGTCGATTTTAGTGGGTTCTATTGACACGAGAGATCCAATTGTTGTCGCAATACGAGGGGTTTCAACGAACACTCGACAAAGAGCTGGACTCCTAGCTGCCAAAACAATTCTATGGGCTCCCAAGGTCCGCTTTCCTGCCTCTAGCTCCACATCAAATAAATGACTCCCTGAGACAGTTGTACCGCCAATGTTGCATGATTCTGCAGTTGAGTCCAAAAGAGGCACAACATCATAATCCCAGCTCCTCTCAATATCTAGCCAGCCGCGGCTGTCGATTTTCCATGGATTTGCTTCTGCTTCACTAGCTTCGTCACCATCATCATCATCATACACTATAGGCTCAGTACTTGTTCCACAGTTCTTTTCGTTGTTGTTATACAAATGGAATTGTGAAAGTGATTGCTCCAGGTCAGAATCAAGGCGTCCTGGTCGAATTATGACTGGAGTCAGCGCTGACTCGGACCGTAATGCAGCCCAAGCGCCGCTAGGATTTGCGTAAACTCGGACCACACGGTCGAGATGAGGTATCCTATGACATCAAATATTTGGATTTCGTTAGTGCACTTTTCAGGCCTTAGTTTGTAGGACTTTTGTGCGTAGTAATACATCATACCTTTGCCACTTAACATTCCGCCCTAAAGAGCTTCCCTTATTGGTACCAATGTACACATGTCCCCCTTTTGTGAGCATGATCACTGAGCCATTTTGACCCAGGGCAAAATCTATAGCATGGGTTCGTTCGCCGCCACAAGTCCAAACTCTTCTTGGCTTTTCTGGCTGAGCGATAGATGAAGCAAACTGATTCGGAGGTAGAGATCCTAAGGTGATTCCTGGATCGACCTCAGGATAGCTCCAAACGTGGATATCCCCCCATACTGTCATCATTCCAAACTTATTTTCGGAACATGCGATTTTTTGAGGGTGGTTATTGGTCGACATTGAATACATGACTTGGCTTGTAAACCAATCAGGAAATGGATTGAGCGAGAAGGCCACTTTATGGTATGCATACTTGTGGAAAACGACAACTTCATTCGAAGACATAAGGCAGGCCGTTGCTGAATCCGATGCTACCACCTGGATAATATTTCCTGGTGGAATAGAGGCCACTTTTCGTGGGCCTAATTGAATATCGCCTTTTCTTTCATATCCAAGCTGACCAAAGTTAAATCCGAAAGTAAATAGCTCAGAGTCTGTGTGCACAGCAGAATGCCATCTCGATGCAGCGGCGCCAACTATTTTAAGCCTGGTAATAGTGAGGACGACACGTTTGGGTGAATACTGAATGGGATCCTGACCGTTTTTCGGAGCTTCAAGTGCATAGCCAAGCTGTCCATACTTGTTGCTCCCTAATGTATAGACTTCTCCTTTGGCTGTGACGAAAATTGTATGGTCTCTACCCAGAGCTGTGGAAACGACATTTCCAGGGATCCCTGAAACTGGCGCCGGACTGAGCTGCATTTTTCTGTCAGACCCAAGTCTTCCATTGGTACCAAATCCCCATATTTTAGCCGTGAAACCTGGCTCGGAGGTTGCGATCGCTGTATGGAATTTACTCATCGACATTTGGTATAGAATAGGCTTAGCAGACTTCACTCGGGGGAACGTTATAGTATTTGTTTGGTAGGGGAATTTGACGAGCTCTGGCTGCTTTCTGTCGTCACCATCATTATGTCCGAGTGTAAAATTGGAATTCGATCCCCAAGTATATAGAGCATCTCCTGGACAAGGCCCAACTTTAAGAGACACAGGTAGAGTTGCCTGACATAAGTCTATAGCTGTGTTCCTATCTTTGTCCTAAAGTTGACGACATGTTAACAAAATTCATGAGTCGAGTACGTAAATGATATTGAAAATATTGTTGTAGCAAATTGTATACACAAATATACAAATACATTTAGATGTGGATATCGGCACAGCCACACAGAGCAGCGTACAAACTTACCTCTATAGTCATATTAATGTTCTTGTGTTGAATCAGTAAGAGAGCAATTCTCAGATGTCCGAGATAGAGAGCCCTAGAGTGATGAAGATCCCATTAGTATCAAGAGAAGGTTAATGTTACATTCGACAAACATTTATGGATAACATATTTCAAAGGCTTACCTATGCAGTGCTGTCCATCCTGATTCAAGATCTTTATCATTTACATCGAGCTTGGGATGTCCTAGCAATTGCTTGACTAAGTCAAGATTGTTGTTTGCAACAGCACGGTGCAAAGTTGAGATCCCGAACGAGTCTTTGCGATTGACGTCGTCATTCATGGTATTTGATGTTCCATTTGCCCTGAGTGAATAAAGTACGTTGCTGCGGATAGTATTGTTCAATGGTGCATGGTGCGTTGTGGTCATTGAGCTTGAGTCTAGAGAACTTTGGCCCATGTCAAACCGTTTTTACTCTTTTCAAACAAACCGCAGCATAGGGATATGCCGCAGCACACGCTACAACAAAGGCAGTCATATGGGTTACCAAAAAAAGAAAAAAGGGCCTTTGGAGCAGATTGGAGCAGTTTTCTCGATAGACACCGTTAAATAAAAACTAACAAGATCAGGTGGATCTTTCACAAGACATCATTATTAGACAGGGCAATTTATTCTCATCATGTCAGAACTCGTGGACTTTCACTTGGCCAACATCTTGCGGATGACCCACCACATAGCTTACAAAGATCATGCTCACTCAATTTCAACCAGCACAACTGATACAAAAAGCCATGAAGAGTATAATAGTAGTGATAACGATGACAATGACGAAGAAAGTGAAGAAGAGCTTATTGTGCGCGCCTTAGATAAAGTGCGTGAAGAATTGAAGAGAAATATCCTTGACTTTAAGGCCAAGCTCGCAAGTCGAAAGGAGCAACAGCAGCTTCTATCTAACGCAGATTTCCCACCGTTGGAAGAAGTTGAATATGGCATGGAGGACGTCGATATCTTTTACAAGGCCCCGATCTGGCCCGTCTTAGATGACAGTGACGACACAGAAACCTTGTCCGACACTGATTCATTGATTAACCGCCATCGTGATCCAGAGTTCGGCCAGCGCGGTGATATGCTCCCGGATTACGGCGACGTGGTGCCGCCCACACTCCCTCCGCGCCCCAACGAGCAGAAGAGCCATTTACCAGATATTCAATCTTCCTCTCTGACGAGCCCTGTGTATGATCGCGATTGGTTGGTAAACCAATGTATCGCTCATTTAGAGCATTATGGTGATCCAACTACAGAAATGACATCGAGGCGACTCTCCATTGACATTTTTACAATCCTTCGGTCCGATAAGCTGGGTATGTATGACCGTCGTATTTAGACTAACTAAATAGTATCCATGTACAGAGTTTCCTAACTTGGCACGACTTGATCTTATAGATGATGACATCCAGATTAACTTGGTGGATTTGTTGGGTTTCGAAAATTTCGAGTTTATTACGGCGTTGTTGACCAATCGACGTACTATTGTGGAAAATGTCATGTCCCAGGTAGGCAGTGAACATTAGAAAATGAACGTGTCTGTGGAGTAAGCTTCATGGGCCACTATATTCATCATAGGTATGCATTACCAACTCTTTTCTTGATTATTATTAACTTTAGACTACATATGACTTCGATTCAAAGCTTCCAAAAAGCTACAAAGCCGAGCACCATGACAGCAATTATAGAGCACCTTTGGGAGGCAACTTTACTGTCCAGACCGAAGATGAGAAGTGGGCAGCTAAGCTGGCACGAAAGGAGCGTAAAAAGTATGGCGCGCGCGACGAAGAAGATGAGGCGGCATTGTCATCTGCTATTTTGGGATTTGACAAAGAAGATCTGCGCAAGGCACGCGAGGAGCAGCTACGAAATAACGCGGCCATGCCTCTCGCCAGTTCTCAGCAGGTAAACATATATATATATATATATTTATTTTGGAGAGGGAGAGGGGGTTAATTGTTGTAATGAAGAAAGTGGTAATTATAAGAAAAAGTGTACTGCAGGATTGAGCGAAAGACTTTTTCTTTCTACAGAAAACAAACTTTAGCACACCAGATTACCCCCATGTCTATCAGTCCGCCAAGGGTGGCAACATGCTATCGTCAATTGGTAAGGGTTTTGCATTACCTCCTGGAACTACCCGTATAGATGAGAAGGTAATATATTTTATCTTTGTGCTACGTAAGGCACATATGTCTTTTTTATCCAGCTTCTAATTTAGCGTGTCCCAAATCTTATAGGATTACGAGGAAGTTGCTATTCCTATTACCAAGCAGGCGCCGCGTCGTGCAACGGAGAAACTCATAAACCTTGAAGATATGGATACGCTCTGCAGTACTACTTTCAAAGCTTACACTTCTCTCAATCGCATTCAATCTATCGTGTATCCCGTGGCGTATGAAACGAACGAAAATATCCTCATGTGCGCCCCTACAGGAGCAGTATGTTGACTGATTTTTCAATCTTGCCATAACTTCGGCCCCTAACTCACCATAGCGCCATATTGTACTCATCACTTATTTCTATTTTGACTTTTAGGGTAAAACCGACGTTTCACTTCTGACAATTTTAAGGACACTTTATCAACACTGTGCTCCTACGCCTCGTAAAGGTATCGATCCCAAAGAGTATGTCGTAGCAAAGAACGATTTTAAGATTGTATTTGTGGCTCCAATGAAGGCTCTTGCAGCAGAAATTGTGCGCAAGTTTAGCTCGCGTCTCAAGTGGCTCGGGATTGAGGTCCGTGAGTTGACCGGAGATATGCAGCTGACCAAAGCTGAGATTGCTAGTACGCAAATTATTGTGACAACACCCGAGAAATGGGATGTCGTTACTCGTAAGAGCACAGGTGATGTTGAATTGGCCCAAAAGGTTCGCTTATTGATTATTGATGAGGTCCACTTGCTGCATGACGAGCGTGGCGCGGTGTTGGAGAGCATTGTAGCACGTACGCTGCGCCAAGTCGAAACATCCCAATCCATGATTCGCATTGTCGGTCTTTCTGCCACACTTCCAAATTATGTAGATGTGGCCGCATTTTTGCGTGTCAATCCATATCAGGGCTTATTTTACTTTGACGCTGGTTTCCGCCCTGTACCTTTAGAGCAGCATTTTTGCGGTGTCCGTGGCAAGTATGGTTCATCCCAATATAATCGCGGTTTGGACCAGACATGTTATGACAAGGTGCACATCGATGCGGCGAAAGTTTTGTATGCATATGCATGGAATCAATGATGGATATCGAACTCTAATATTTTTTATCCAATTTTACTTAGGTTGTCGATCTCGTCAAACAAGGACATCAAGTCATGGTCTTTGTGCATTCTCGTAAGGACACTGTTAAGACAGCTCAGATGTTAAAACAGAAAGCCAATGATGAAGATGAAGCTATCTTCTTTGACACTTCAAGCCACCCACAACATGAGATCAAGAAGAGGGAGCTCGCAAAATCCAGGAATCGGGAAATGAAAGAACTCTTCAACTATGGATTCGGTATCCATCACGCCGGAATGCTTCGCGCAGATCGAGCACTTACAGAAAAGTTGTTTGCCGACGGTCTTATCAGAGTACGTGCTTTAAATTTATTTTAGTATAAGATACATTAACTCTATGTAATATTTTAACTTTCCATCTATGCGCAACTTAAACCTTAAATAGGTTCTCTGCTGTACAGCAACGCTCGCATGGGGTGTCAATCTGCCAGCATATGCTGTAGTCATCAAGGGCACTCAGGTTTATAATACTCAGAAAGGTGCTTTTGTTGACTTATCAATTCTGGATGTGATGCAAATTTTTGGTCGTGCTGGTCGTCCACAGTATGAATCACACGGTGTGGGCTACATTTTGACAACTCAAGACAAGCTGAACCATTATGTCGCCCTTATCACGCAACAGCTTCCTATTGAATCGAGGTAATTAGTGTGAAGAAGCTGTAAATGCTGGCTATTCGAACAGTTGGACACTCGCCATAGTTTACCACTGACATATTTGTGCCTTACGAAATAGGTTTATCGAAAGCGTGGTCGATAATTTGAATGCTGAGCTATCTCTTGGAACAATTACTAACGTGGATGAGGCTGTCACTTGGCTCAGCTACACCTACTTGTACGTACGTATGCGCAAGAACCCATTGGTCTACGGCATGAGTCATACAGAGCCTACGGAGGATCCATTGCTCGGCAAGAAACGCCGCGATATTATTGTCGCTGCAGCAAAATCTCTGCATAAAGCTCAAATGATCATTTACGATGAAAATACAGGATACCTTACACCTAAGGATTTGGGACGCATTGCCTCAAACTATTACGTCTCATATAACAGTGTCAATACTTACAATAGTCTGATGAAGCCTCGAATGACAGAAGCCGACGTCCTCGCAATGGTCAGCAGGAGTACCGAGTTCGAAAACGTGAAGTCCAGAGATAATGAGCAATCTGAACTAAAGAAGCTATTGGAACAAGCATGTCCTTGTGATGTTAAAGGCGGATTGGATGCTTCACCATCTAAGGTCAATATCTTACTTCAAGCAGCCATTACGCAAGCACCATTGGAAGACTTTGCATTAGTCTCGGACAGCGCTTATGTTGCACAGAATGCCTCGCGTATCATCCGTGCTATGTTTGAGATCGCCTTGAATCGCAGCTGGGGTCCTGTGGCAAATGTGCTTTTATCGCTTGGCAAATCGGTTGACAAGAAGATGTGGTCATTTGAACATCCGCTTGCACAATTTGGTCTACCACGCGATATTATCACTAAACTGGAGGCACGCACGCATCCGCCTACCATTGAGGAGATGAGAGAAATGACTGTGAATGAACTGGGAGAGCTTGTTCGGTTTCACAGGATGGGTCAGACTATCTCCAAGTGTTTAGACCAATTCCCTGTTCTGCAAATGGATGCTCAGGTCGCACCTATCACCCGAAACGTCCTCCGAGTCGCTCTCACAATAACACCAGACTTTATGTGGAATGATCGCATTCATGGATTCAATGAGCCCTGGTGGATTTGGGTTGAGGATTCGAACAATACAGAAATTCTCCATTCTGAGTACTTTTTGTTGTCACGGAAACAGCTAGGTCAACCTCAAGTTATTACCTTTACTATCCCTGTCATTGAGCCACTGCCACCACAGATCTTTGTTCGCGCTATTTCTGACAGGTGGATTGGAGCCGAGTCTGTGCATCCTATATCATTCAAGCACTTGATTCTCCCAGAACTTTATCCACCTCACACAGACCTTTTAGACCTGCAACCACTTCCAGTGTCTGCACTACATAACGACGTCCTGGAGGAGATCTGCCTCAAGAGATTCTCTCACTTTAATCCAGTGCAAACGCAGATCTTCCATACCCTCTATAACACTGGCCACAATGCTTTGATCGGTGCTCCTACAGGTTCTGGAAAGACCGTTGCTGCCGAGCTAGCTATGTGGTGGGCATTCAAGGATCAGCCAGATAGTAAGGTTGTTTATATTGCACCCATGAAGGCCTTGGTTCGCGAGCGTGTCACTGATTGGACTACGCGATTAGTAGGCCCCATGAACAGGAAGTTAGTTGAGTTGACTGGAGATGTCACGCCTGACATCAAGTCTATCGAGAGCGCCGATATCATTATAACAACCCCCGAGAAATGGGATGGAATCAGTCGTAACTGGCAAACAAGGCCATACGTTCGGAAAGTGTCGTTAGTAATCATTGATGAGATCCATCTGCTCGGCGGTGACCGCGGCCCGATTTTGGAGGTCATTGTTTCACGTATGAACTACATTGGTGCACAGCTAAGCAAGAGGATTCGACTTGTAGGGCTCTCGACCGCCTTAGCTAACGCTCATGATCTGGCAGACTGGCTTGGCATTCAAGAAGTTGGCTTGTTCAACTTTAGGCACTCAGTTCGTCCTGTACCTCTCGAGATCTATATCGATGGCTTCCCGGGAAAGCACTACTGTCCACGCATGGCAACAATGAATAAGCCTACATATGCTGCGATCAAGACTCACTCCCCTAGCCAACCTGTCATTGTCTTTGTTTCATCGCGTCGTCAGACACGCCTCACTGCTCAAGATTTGATTGCGTATTGTGCCATGGAAGACAATCCCAGACGATTCTTGCACATGCCGGAGGAGGAACTTGAGGTGCTTTTGACTAAAGTCCAAGACTCGAGTCTTCGCCTTTCACTTGGATTCGGCATCGGTTTACATCATGCCGGTCTTACAGAGAGCGACCGCAAACTCGTAGAGGAACTCTTTGTAAGCACCAAAATCCAAATCCTGATTGCCACCAGTACACTGGCCTGGGGCGTGAACTTCCCTGCGCATCTGGTGGTTATCAAAGGTACAGAGTATTATGATGCTAAAACACGTACGTATGTTGACTTCCCAATCACGGATGTTCTGCAGATGATGGGGCGAGCAGGCCGACCTCAATTTGATCAGGAAGGTATTGCTAGGATTTTTGTTCACGATATCAAGAAAAACTTTTACAAGAAGTTTTTGCATGAGCCTTTCCCAGTCGAATCAAGCCTGCATCTACATTTAGATGACCATTTGAATGCGGAGATTGTTGGGGGAACCATCAAGACAAAACAGGACGCTATGGACTATTTGACTTGGACATACTTTTATCGCCGTCTTCAGATGAATCCCAGTTACTACGGAGTCCAAGATTTGACGCCACTAGGTGTTAATACGTTCTTATCAGACTTGATTGAGAAGTCGATATCAAACCTGGAGAAATCTAGTTGTGTGGAGGTCATAGACGATTTTGAGATCGAGTCCACATCGCTTGGAAAGATTTGCTCGTTTTATTATCTGATGCATCCAACCATCCAACATTTACAAGAATACTTGAAGCCCGATTCTACGTATGAGGATCTATTAATGATTCTATGCGGTGCGATAGAGTACTCGGAGCTACCAGTGCGCCATAATGAGGAAATCGTCAACAAGGAGTTAGAGCAAGGACTACCACTGTTGATCGACTCTTCTATGTCATACGATAGCCCACACGCCAAATCATTTTTGTTGCTGCAGGCTTATTTTGAGCGAATGAGATTGCCAGTTGCAGATTACATTACTGACACTGTATCGGTCCTTGATCAATCTGTCCGTGTTTTACAGGTTTGTATCTGTTTATTCTTTATGAACAAACTATACAAAATGCACAAATGAGATTGCTGATGCGAATATGCTGCTATCCTTCCTTTAACTTATAAGCTATTGTTGCCTTCATCATCTTTTTAATCATGGATAATTTGGCTGAGTAGGCAATGATTGATATAACAGCTGAGAAGGGCATGTTGCAGCCTTGTTTATCCACTATGAATATCTTACAATCCGTCAAGCAAGCTCGATGGAGAGACGAGTCTCTTTTGACTTTGCCTCATATTGAGAAGCACATGCTCTCTATACTGACAGGTGCATCTCGTCATGGGCACAACAACAAGGGTCACTCTGTCAAGGCTTCCAACAAGACAGTCGAACGGCTCTTTGATTTGACCTCAATGTCTGAGCAAGAAATCAAATCTTTCTTCTCCAGAATTCATTCGCTTAATGTAGGCCAATTACAAGACATTTGGAAGGTTGTTCAGAAACTCCCGCTACTGAAAGTCACATCCAGCATTGATACAGGCATCAAGTCCTTCTTAGTTGGAGATCTCACCTACAAGGTCAATTTGGAGCTCAACAGAGTAAAACGCCCTGGCGTCACATATGATGGTCGTGTATATTGCCCTAAATTCCCTAAACCACAATGGGAGTCATGGTGGGTGGTCCTGGAAGATCCAGATACCCAGGAGCTCGTGGCATTGAAGCGCGTTAATATGCGCACAGGACCCCAAGGAGAATTTATTAATAAGGTCACGACGAAACTAGAATTCGTTGCACCAAAAAGAGCAGGAAGACATGCGTGGAAAATTCACCTTTACAGTGATGGCTATCTGGGCATGGACCAGACTGTAGAAATTCAATTCGATGTTATGAATTAGATTTAAAGTAATACATTACATGCTATTAAAATTTCACATCTCACCAAGGCCACATGGAAAAACAATATCACTAATAATAATTATGCAGAACTGATGGATCCTGCAGAGGCTGAAAATCGAGCATAATGATGTTGCTTAATAGAGTTCTCTTCTTGAAGCGCATGTTCTCGCGCCAGTCGCTCATATGTATTACGCTCAAATCGATTAAGCGATTTGATATAGACACGTCCGGTCTTTTGGTTCAGTGAGACCAATGAAAAATAAAAAAATAAAAATAAAAATAAAAAAAAATCAGCGCCGTTAACACTAAACGTACTTTTGGAAGTCTTCCAAGCGTAGAATAGCAGGTACACTTACGGGATGCTGATTCAGTCTGTTCAAGAAGGCGACCGTATCATTGCGAACACTAGCCAAGGGATGGAAGAGCCCATAAGCAATGCAAAATAATCCGCCCTGCGACAATGGAAGACTTGATAGGAACTAGCCAATAATTATGATAAGAATGAGGTATAAACACTAATATCTTGCAACGATATTTCGATAGAAGACTGAACAACAACAAACCTCACCTCAATGATCTGTTCATCAGTCGAAATATTTTGTAAAAATCCCTTGAAGAGAGTAGAGACATCCTGGGGCGATAACGTCTTCGGCAACTTCAGCAAGGAGATGATACGCTTCACGTCCATGCATCGAATCGATCGTGAAGCCAACCAAGTCTTGTGATCTTCCTGTAAGTACTTGTAGCTTGTAGTTGACCGCCAGCCCTCAATTCTGCTCGAATTTGCAGCTATTTCTCGTGCACGCGAGGCTTCATCTATAAATACAAGACCTGTGCCCAGATACTTAATAGACTCAGGTGTGTTGGTACGGTTGAGCCCAATAGTTGTTTGGCCATAGGTGGCCTCTTCGTATTGTGAGGCAAGTTGAACGAACCGCGCAACATAATCCTGAAATTTCGCTCGGATAACCATCTCTCCGTAATGTGCTTGAATGGAATTCAATATCTTAAAAGAACGGAAGCTCAATCTTGTTAATAACTTTTAAATCAAATAAAAAAAATAAAAAAAAAAAAAAAAAGCCTTCTTTGCATCACTTACATCGTTCATAAAATCGTTATCTCCGTTGTCATATTTGCTGTTGAATTGACTCCCAGGGGTGCCAGTAAATAGCGGAATGCTTCGTACATCATCGTAATGCCCTCCATGTGATGATGGCATCGGTGTAATATCTTTGCTTACTGTGATCTTGCCTGTATCGATGTTGCAGAGTACATCCCACCAGGCAGTTCTATCCTCGAAAAGCTGGTTTGTCACACCAGCAATGAACCCCTTGCTGCAATTACCACACCAGCCAAACAAACAAGCAAAAAAAGAAGAAGAAGAAGCTGAGTATGCGAGGCTAGTACTGATGTGCTTTGAAAATATTATTCAGGATCTAGTATTTACCATGTCAACAGATGGTCAATGCCTGCCAAGTTCGTATACGGATATGCGCGTTCTGGGAATCCTCTAAGGACTCCGCCTGATCCACTACCAAGGGCACATGCCGCTAGTACAAAGTTGGCTACATCTCCCGCCGGGTGTCCATTTCCCAAAAAAATGATTCTCTTCTCAGTCAAGAGCGCATTCATGAGTAGCATGATCGGGTGTGTATTAGGGCCATTCGAGTCCAGATGTGCATGAAAGGGATGTGGGTTAGGCGATGGATTGGCTGGACTGAATGTTGTTATGAGCTTAATCAGCGAAAACTATTTAATTATGAAAAATAAACGCTGTCAATGATGAGCTCTGCCTTTCAGGAAGCATAATGAACGATATTCAAGCAATCTTACTTTACCTCTCCAACTTCCTCTGAGTTGATACTGAGCGGCACTCGAATAGGGATTTTGATTCCATCGTAAACTACTTTTGTTTCATAAAACTGACAGTCGCGATTTCTTGTCATCCCAGGAGCTGGTGCTGCAGGCACTGAAGTTGAAGTTACAACTCCGTCTCTGTTACCCTTCAAAGGCGTTTGTCCAACAACTATTCCAAGACCATTCGCCATATCGGCTCTATTGGTAGATGCCTCCTCGCCTCCTGCGCTTACAGAATGTGCGGCCTCGAATTTTTCAATAAATAGCTCTTTGTTATCTGATGACCGAAGGATCATGCGTTCATATGGAGAGAGGTCAGGGGGCGAAAGTTCCATTGAATTAACTGACTCGTAAAGGGCCTTCAAAACCTCAATTGATGGGTCCTTGAAGTAGTTCTCGAGTGCAAGTAATAGTACAGGCTATTAGAGGGTAATTTATGGGGCATGAGAAATTATTTCAAAAATTAGTTAATGTATATACCTAAGAGGCCTAAATATTTTCTCTCGAAGAATAAGAACTTGCCTTGTACACATGCAAGTATTGATGAGTTGTACAAATCGCCATGGCTTTGACAGCAGCACCTCTGTAAATTTTAAACAAACATAAAAAGTAGTTGGTATTTATGGCATGCCTTGCGGATTTACAGTATCAAAAAAAAAAAAAAAAAAAAAAAAAAGGTCGCAGAATAAAATCTCACCTTCGAATAGAGGCATCATGGTTGGTGCGGACTAAATTCAGAACATAGAGGAGAGGGTTTTCAACCGTATCATCATCAGTTAGAGTTTTGTTGCCATTCCAAGGAGCAGGTTTTGCTCGGTTTAGAAAAAAAATGGTCCAGTCAGCGGGTCTCAAATGTGCACCATCGGGCAACATCAGCTCTGCTAAAACACTGAGTCAAGTCAAGAAAACCACGCTTTAGTATAGTGGATTTTTTTCTTTCTGTCATTTGAAATGCTATAAGGAGAGAAAGTACGCACTGGTTATCCGAGGTGATGTCGTTTGGATATTGATGAGTCAAGACTGAACCTTGGTCAATGTCGAACTCTGCTAAAAGGATCGTTGTGACATGTTGGGGTGCCATCTAAAATGTATATTTTTTTCTTTTATATTGAGCAATGGAGAAAGCAATAAGTGTAAAAGCAAAGATGTATATGTGTGTGGGAAGAGAATGAGTAAAGATAAAATTGGGAATGATAGAGTGAGTGAATGAGTGAGTGAGTGAGTGAGTGAGTGAGTGAGTGAGTGAGTAAGTTAGTGGGTCAGGGAGTGAAAAAGTGGTGAGTGTGATGTGAGGCAGAATGCTTCCAGAAGTAGATGAAGGACAGCTTCTGGTTTTTAAGTTCGGATGTAACACAGTCAACGCGCTTTAAATGAAATGATTTCGCCCTGAAGACTTTTTAAGGGGCTAGTCTTCCTTGACAGCAGTGATCTAAGCTGGAAGCGAAGCAGCAGCGATTTTTGAGAACAAGCACGTGCTGGTTAATTTTTTCAGCATGCTGGTTCGTTTTTCCAGCATGCTGGTTCGATATTTCAGCATACTTGTTAAAATTTATTAAAATTTTTAACTTGCTTAACCAAGTGCTCCTCCATGCACTGCTACCTGCAGACATCATTCGCATTTATTTTAGAATCTCGAGCATCAATAAAAGCTTGATTACTCACAGCTACAGAATGGATAATCCTCATTCAAACATTTGTCAGTTTTGTATATGCACATGCCTAAAAAAAGATGTCAGCCATAGTTTGGCATCTGTTTTAGAAATTAAGCGTTGCCATAGAAGTCCTTTATTTTAATAAAAAAGTTAGCTGCTACTGCTACAACTCTGTAATTTTTTCAGGGCAGAGACAAAGCTATGATAAAATATGATGTTACGGAAGTTTTGATTGGTCATTCGGTTTCTGCGTGCAGACAGGATCCATCCGGCTCTGCTGAATAACCTTTCAGAATCATTGGAAGTAGCCTGGACAGAAAGGTATGCTCGTGCAAATGGAGCAATATAATCCATTCCTCTTAATCCCTTGTCCTTTTGCTCCTTCCAGTAAAGCTCAGGAGTAAAAGCAAAACGCGCGATGTCCATCATCGGCGTTCTTGAAATAGACGCATCATAATATACCATATCGACACTAACTATCGAATGGTAATATTCTTGTTCCAAAAGAGGAAGTTGATCCCAACATGCTCCATCTTGGGTGGCGGCAAACTTTTTTGCTGCATCTCTGGTCACCTCTAGAGCTTTCTTCCTGAGAGAGTCACCATTGGTTGTCATTATGTCTTTAATGATACTCAAGGTCACCGGGTTCAGGAATAGCGATATGAGCATAACATCGGGAATGTCATCCACGGCCCACATCGTATTGATAAGCCTGTTAAGGTTTCTCCAGAGCTCCTGTGCCGTCTCGGTGTCGTATGTGCGAGAGTCCGGTAGCAACTCTTTCAACTTCACATACATTTGTGACAGTTTTGGATGGTCGGTACTGCCCACCCATTCAGTGAATTTGACTGCATCTGTCATCATATGAATGATTTCACGGAGAGCTTTGACCTCATCACGATCGAGTAGGTTTGGCTCTAATTCCTTTGCTTTCAACCTTATCTCCCTTTTTTCGGAGGATTCCATGCGATGGTAGGTGCGAGAAATTGCTTGAGAGTAAAGTAGCACTCTATTTGCCATCTTGTACTGGGAGTTCCATCTTGTAATGTTCCTCGACAGCAACTTGGCACCCTTGCCTTCCTGTTCTTCCACTAAGATAGACATCGCCGCGGCATTGCCTCTGAAAAAAACTGAAATATCTTGGCACTTGTCCAATAATTTCTTAGCGGGCTCGCATAGCTCCAAAGACTTATTGATGCAAAGCTGGATCTTATGTGAGGCGCATGCCAACCAGTGCACCCCCTTGTGATCTTCTTGGTAGAGAGCTATCGCTTTTTTTATATTAGCACCTTGGTCTGTTGTTACGCAAATGAGTCTTTCGCTCATATCCATGCTATCAATAGCCTCAGCTGGTAAATGAATCAAAAGACCACAAAAAAAAAAAAAAAAAAAAAAAAAAAACGTTAAGAACGTTGCAATACTTATGAAAATATAAAGATAAGGGGCAGATGTATCAGCATTTCACTTACCAAACTTCCGGTGAATATTTTGGGATGTTTGCACCCCATAGACTTGTTCCATCCCTATTGCAATAGATACTGGCTCGAAATTTGGCGTGAAAAAATGCATTGTAGTCCCCAAGAACTTCCTGTGATCGACGCTTGTCCAGCAATCTGTCGTGACGGCAGCGTAAAGCTTATAATAGGTAATGTACTCTTTGATTTCGCGTCTCATCTCTCGAACTCGTCGATCCATCCTGTCTTGCATAGCCATTGTGGTAGGGATATTGAAATAAGGATTGGTCATTTCAATGATTGATCTGAAGATCGTCGAATTAACTGCAGTAAAAGCGTATCCTCGAATGCTTCTTGTTCATGAGGGAGCGGCTTCTTGAGGCTCTCATTAACAATCTCATCTCGTGCGATGTCGAATTTTGCCTTTCTTGGTGGAGCCACGTCAACTTCTTCCGGATCAGGTGGCAGCATGATACCTTTAACCCTGCTCTGACAATTGCGAAATTCTTGGAGGGCACTATATAAATCGCCATGGCACTGAGTTAAGTGAACAGATCTTGAATATCCACTCCCAGTTTTCTTGTATGTAGTACCACAGATTACTCCATCTTTCAGGACCAGACACTGGAATTCTTCCTTGCTTGATTTGAAAAAATGACCAATCACGCTGTTTTTGCGAAAGGATTTTTGATTTGGAATCAGGGCTAATGCTTTTTAAGAGGGAGGGGCGTCAGAGCATTGTT
Source organism: Lobosporangium transversale (assembly GCF_002105155.1). Lineage (NCBI taxonomy): Eukaryota > Fungi > Mortierellomycota > Mortierellomycetes > Mortierellales > Mortierellaceae > Lobosporangium > Lobosporangium transversale. The sequence continues at coordinate 1,088,815 of NW_019028982.1, read as the reverse complement.
CTGGCGTAGGAATGGTACCAAAATCCAGTAACTCGTACAAATCATACCATCCGTTTGATGCAAAATGACTATCCCTCAGCTCTCTCCGCCGGTTGGCCAATGCTTCAGCATCAATGGCACGTGTAAAGTCAAAAGAGGGAAGATTAATAGATCTTGAACGCGTAAATATTGCGCTGTTGCGTGGAGCTCAATGTAGAAATCGAGGAGACTGAAGATGGGCCTGGTTTTGACTCCCGATATTGGGAGAAGCTGTTGGATGAACGGAGAGATGACAGTGGGGCTTGCTGTGCAGCAAGTAGCGTATGATTATAACGTGATGTAGGCAAAGCTGTTGATGATTGAGAACGTCCAAACGTCCTTGGTCTGGCATGATGAACCGATTGCGCAAATCCACCGGGAGGAGAAGAAGTTTTGATGAACCTCCTCTTTTCGCGACCAATGCTTACCATGGGTCTCATCGTCTGGGATGAAGACGAGATTGGGTTCGCACCAAGATAGGAGTCTAGTACCTCAAGCTCATCACACGGCATATCTTGCGTCTCGAACGATTCGCCATTGTAGGCTGCATCACTAGTTTGGGGAGAATCGATTCTATTTGCTGGAAGACTTTTCTGGAGTTGCATTCTTCGTTCGATTTGATTTCGGCGAGGTATAAGGGTCTCTTCCTCGTCCTCGTCCTCGTCACTGGTGTACTCCTCCTGATACTCATTCCCCTCCTCGTGTCCATCCTCATACTCATCCTCATCTTCATCCTCATCCTCATACCCCTGTTCTCCATTCTCATCCTGGTGAAGAGGATCATGTGTATGATTTGCCATTATTTCTTAAAGATTTTGTGTGAAAGTAAAACGGGTAACAATGGAAAGAAGATAAAGAAGATAAAGAAGATAAAGGCAACGTTGTAGCATTCAATTGGTGTTTGGTTTTGTGTAGCATGAAAACCTTTCTGTTCCACCAGCTGCAGTTAGCACGCCATTTTTGTTTTTTTGTGAAGAGGCAATGAAGGGTGACTACGGCTGACATCTTTTTTTAGGCATGTGCATATACAAAACTGACAAATGTTTGAATGAGGATTATCCATTCTGTAGCTGTGAGTAATCAAGCTTTTATTGATGCTCGAGATTCTAAAATAAATGCGAATGATGTCTGAGGTAGCAGTGCATGGAGGAGCACTTGGTTATACAAGTTAAAAATTTTAATAAATTTTAACAAGTATGCTGAAATATCGAACCAGCATGCTGGAAAAATAAACCAGCATGCTGGAAAAACGAACCAGCATGCTGAAAAAATTAACCAGCACGTGCTTGTTCTCAAAAATCGCTGCTGCTTCGCTTCCAGCTTAGATCACTGCTTGGAGGCACACTTTTTTGAAACCACGCTTGTTGCTAAAAAACACAAATGGTTCCCGTTTTCCGCATACTTTCAGCGCTTCCACAAACCAAGAGCTGTGATGTATCCACTGAATGTTATATGTTTGTCGAAGTATTGGCTCATCCCTTGCGAAAGCTCTGGTGTGTGCTAAGAGTATTGTACAAGGGACGTGGAATAGTCAATGGCATGTGGTAGTGTTCAGGTGTTTATACAGTATCAAATGGAGTCCGAACAGTCGCCATAGCAAGATGTTGTCTTAGGAGAATCTTTTCGTTGAAATCCAATTCCCTGACGAGGATATTGCGAGTTAAACTCTCGGCTATAGCTCTGTAGTGTTGCTGTTCCATTTCGACTCACTTGAAGTTAGCCATTCTCGTTATGCCTTCTCTTGCATATATCGCATTGCCCAGATTGAGCTCGTCGCAGCTTGTAGGTCCCACACTGGCCATCATAGTGTATTCTGTACAGATTCGTATGCTTGTACTGCGTAAACATTCTATGTACAACAATGAAAATGATAGGCATGGGCAACTGGCAAGGTAATATCATGACTTTAGATGCATATCCAAGTGCTGATGAAATCAACCGTATGTGGTTACGCTAGCGCCTTGAGATCCTGTTGGTATCTGAGGCTTTGTCCACTTTGGGCTGAACATCGGTGATGAAAAACTCTGCATTCATATTGGTGCCATGGGGCACGGATGAAACGCCTGATCGTGTCATTGCGTTTGCAGCTTCCCAGACACCGGATCCTCCTACTCTTGCTATGTACGCCCATGTCAATGTAGTCGCCTAGACTGTCCTTATATTGATCTTGATTAACCCTTGCAACCTTGAAGTCCCACATAAATTTAGGCACATGCTGGTTGTTGTTCTTAAAGATAGGTTGATATTGTATAACAATGTGTAGTGACGCCTTAGACTTGGGTGATGAACTTAGGACTCGTCATTGATCCTCCGACACTGGGCATTCGGATGCATATTGGATACGTTGCTGAAGGAATTCCTCGAAAACTCGCTGCTCAAGCTGTAGGATCTTTTCTCGATTCTCGACAGGCGGTATGAGAGAGGTTTGTAAACTCATAAAACGATCTCTTGCTATCGGGAGAAAGGCGAGAATTGTGGAGTAGATTCAAATGTTAGAATAATAAAATGTTAGAATAATAGATGTCAATGCAGGTGATGGAAACAAGAGATGATTGGTAAAAATGAGGCTAGTGATTTGGGTGTGTGTGTAGGGCCGATTAAAAAGCGCCATCCCGTTTGTCTAAAGGGTAAGTGGATAGTGATGGCTTCGTTCATAAAGGATGAACGATTGTAAAGAATACTCAATAGATATGGTATTTTCATTACAAGACAAAATTCCTTTCACTTGATTGACATTCGACTCTTTTCTTCATGCTTGAACCTCGGCGATCCTCCTGCATATGCGGTATTGATGTGAGTTTTTATGACACACTGTCTCGCATGTTTTAAATATCTAGGTGTTGCCTTAACATTCTGATCATTGTTGATAACGAGCTTCTGAATCTTAAGCTTGACGTGTATGTCGCCTGCGGCCATGAAACAGAGGAATGTGATATTGTCACTTTTCTCCGAGGTTTGATCGGTTTCTCTTCAAGCAGGATCCAGTAAATATTATCAATCATCTCCTTGAATGATGCTTGCTTGATCGGATGCTCCTCTGATGTGACCTGGAATGGCTTGTCGGGTCCCAACACAAAACTTATGGGTGGAAAGATAGGAATAGACAATAGAAACAACTTGCCACTTGCTTGAGAAAATTCCGATGATGCAGCTGCGGCAATTCGCTTGGTGTGCTCACTTCTCCTTGCTCAGGTTTACTGAATAGTGATATTTTAATTTATCTATTAGTGCTATATTATAAAATTGTGTCTGTGCCATTGTCATAAACAATGGCGAGTAAAAAGAAGTAAAAGAAACGATCGCTACTTTTTCCATGGTTTCTTATCCCTGCTTGACCTATTGGACTTGTCGTCTTCCGCTTGAGTCGACTCACTTTTTCTTTTATTTGATCCGCTGGCTTTGCTCAACTCTTCCTTATTTTCCATAGCTTGAGCTTTATCGACAATTCTCTTTGATGTCCTCCTTGCCTGTGGTTCTTTGGGCTTGCTTCCTTCTTCCTCATCCTCCACAACTCGAGTCAATTCTGACTTCTTGAGGGTCTCCCTTGCACTTTCAAGGAAGTTCAACAAGCTAATATTGAGCACGTCGTTTCTATTCGTTTGTCTTTGATGACAGGGACTTCTTTGACTTTAGCTACTGAATAGTCACCCTGTTCGTGATAAGACAACATGATAAGTAAGGCCTAAACAACAGCAACAAGGATATGTCATTCGAGCAAAAGCCGAGAGAAGACGGTGATGAGAGGTGTTCTTTGATGCAATTATGGCAAGTTGTATTATGGGCATCCTTAATTCTTGACCTTATCGCCGATTTTTGGCTGTACGGAAACAGGATAATATTTACCCTCCGATTCCAGTACAAAGACGTTATCTGGTCCAGACGGGTTCTCTTTTGGAAACAAAAAAAAGCGAGATTAACTTGGTCATACATTTTAAACAAGTTAATTGCTGCTATAAATGCAATCGGCTCAACGATAATTGTAAACTCCTTCTTCTTTTGATTAACAACAATTCGAGCAAACGAAGCCTCGACTGGAACAGGCTCATTGTACTCCAATATCAAGTCTTTACTATATAGTAATCTATTCTTTACGGCTCGACCGAAGGTTTCCCTGATGTCGACACTGGTTTTAATTCCTGCATCCCCTTTGTTAATACGCTTCAGAATCCTTGATTACTCATGGCATAGAACAGAGCATCCATTGATAGTTTGCGAAAGAACAATCTAGCATACTTTATTCTTCCCATTCTCTCCCCCCCCCCCCCCCCCCCCCCCCCTTTAACAGCCACAACCCAAAACATACTCCTTCACCCCACGGCACATGCAAAGGGAGGATGCGATCCAGGCACTTAGTGGCAGAGGGGCACAGTAAGAGCGTGGCCGACATCCTGACGAGCAACGACAACGACTATTCAAGTCAGATGATGTTGGTACAGTCCACGAATGTAACACAGAAAGGAATCTAAGTATGCTGGACTAGGGTTGTGTCCAGATGGATAGATTCAAATCAATCATGCAGCTTTTTTTCCTACCGTCAGGTACAGGATGGAATAAGACTACAAAATCAATATGTACATGTACAGCAACTAAAGCTATGAAATCACGTTCTTTATACAAAAAAATTTATTTGATTTTCACAAGTAAAGATGTTATTAAAGCGCCTCACGTTGAAATCCATCAATGACCATAAGACGCTAAAGCAGCTGGCGAATAAGTCTAGTTGGCTGGCTCAAAACTCCACTCTGATTCAGGCCTTCGCTGCATCACAACAACGCGAGGTGGGTAAATAAGCAGCATGGACAGATCGAGATTCGTCTTATCAGAGCCACTTGGGTGATGAATAAAAAATTGACCGCTCTTACTGCCTTCCTCTAAAACCCATTCCTGTTCTTCATTGCCTAGAATAACGGGCGCATGTTGGTCAGCACCCTTTGAAGAAAGAAAGAGACCTGTGTCGCAATGACAGAAAGTGACGGTGCCATTATCTGGATTGTTCTTAAGTTCCCATTTCTGTGTCTTTGGTGCCTCTTCTCCTTCTTCTTGAGGCAATAGGACTACAGGGGACTCTGCTTCTGGAAAGTAGCAGGAAAGGGTAGAAGTAGGTTCCTGTTGCCAGATTCTGTAAAGACCATCAGGCAAAACTGGACCAGTGGCGCAAGACATTGTTAGCCGAACTTGAATAGAGGTGAGTAGGGAAATGTTTGGTTTAAAAGGAGGTGGCGAAGACTTTGATGAGTTTTGAGAGAAGTAGTAGGGCGATTATGGGCTTTTTATACAATTTCCTGCCCAACGGAGAACTCTAAAAAGATGATCCTTTGTTGCGCTGAGATCCCTGTAAACTCCAAAAAAAAAAAAAAAAAATGAAAAAAAGGCTCTTTGACTCCCTGCCAGAACTAAGGTTTCACATAAGGAAAACGGAATATTTTATTTCAGCATTCAGAACCACTGTTACCAACCCTCGCCCTGTGCTGTGCGGTTATTTCATAAGCAAGATACTTTCCACCTCCCCACCTTCCCATAATAGATGGCATCGTCATTGCTTCCAATAGCTTTGGTTTTTATAAACGCACCGCTGTGTTTTAACCTTGCTATTTTTGAGATTGAGATGCAAGGCTATCTCTTTCTGCTAATTGCTAGTAGAAGTCTCCTCCATAACGCCAAAAGTACCAGAGAAACTGCTAAAAAGAAAAAAAAAAATGGAATTAAAGTGATATCGAGACTGGGTTTAGGATATTCGAAGTATGAAGGAAAACCTCATTGAGATCCATATGAAAAGCCTACTATATGGAAAACAGAACCCTATCCTGTCCTACTGACTGACAATTGCGGCCACTGAAATTGGCTGGTTGGCACCTGTTCCTCTAGGCTTCCTTTATTAGAGTATACATCTGTACCTTCAGCAAAATACACGTGCAGGGAATAGAAAAAGTCTCCTATTACCCTGGGTTCCTTGTTACAACCCCAGCACGAAAAATACCTTTGTGTTTATTACCATTAATAAACTTGCACGGAAAATCAATCAAACTCTCTCACTTTGCGTTTGTACTCCAGGCTATGATGGTTGGGCTTGAACGAATGTCAAGGTGCTCTAGCTTCTCATGCACTCACAGCACCTTGGGGACGAATAAATTCTAAAATATATTCATGATCACTTGATTTCATACTTTAAACCTCAGTATTTATTCAGCAAGTTGTCATTCCAATGGATGCTTTTTCAAGTTCTTATGAATTATCGAGACAGTGGGCATTTCAATTCACATCATTCTGATGATTTTCAACCGCCCTTTTACTGTACTATCAAGTGTCGTGATTAGCAGTCATTTGTGAGATTTTACTATAGTTAAGTTTTTTACTCTTTTTATTTAACGAAGATCGCTGGATTATAGTAAACACATCTTTCTTTCGTTCTTGCTGCACACTATGGTCCTGGGGTATTTCACTAAGTTCTGAGATGAAGATTTATGATGTAGACAGATCAAGTAGTATCTATTGCAGTCAGCTGAGAGACTGATTGATTGTCTATTTCTATTAGGTATATAGCTTGTATGATAGGTGTATAGCCCACATGAATAGTAATGAGCCGAGATTCACTACGCTGATGATAAGTGTAGTAGCATGGGCTTCTTATACTTAGGAGGGGCCGAACGGACTTCTGAAGTTGCTCAGCCCAATCTCAGTGAGATTTAGAGGTTGGTTGGACTTTAGAATTTATATACATGTATGTATATATATACTATACTCTGAATTGAACCGCACTTTGCATCCTTAGTTTCATCCATTCCTGTTTTGTTAAGCGGCGATATATATAAATGTTGTAGCTTCCAAGGCAAAGGCGATAGGCAGGAAAAAGAAAAAAAAAAATGGAAGCACGGAAGCTGCTGCGATAGCCGCTCCTCAGCTTGGCCGAGCTCTGAGGTTGCTTCAGTGGTATATAGATAGTATATGGTATAGAGCCTCATTTCCACACTGTTAGCTCTAATTAGCTTCACTTGAATAAAAGCCTCCTAATCTCTTGCGTATATCGCATTGACCAGATTGAGCTCGTTGCAGCTTATAGGTCCCACCTTGGCCATCATAGTGTATTCTGTACTAACTCGCATGCTTGTACTGCGTAAGTATTCTATGTACAGCATTGGAAATGACAGGCATGGGCAACTGGTGTGGTAATGTCATGTCTCTATATGTATATCCAAGTGCTGCTGAAATTGGCCGTATGTGGTTACGCTAGCGCCTTGAGATCCTGTCGACACCTGAGGCTTTGTCGACTTTGATACTATTGGGCTGAACATTGGTGATAAATTCTGCATCCAATACATGCATAGATACCTGGCGCCATGGGGCACGGATGAAACGCCTGGTCGTGTCATTGCGTTTGCAGCTTTCCAGACACCGGATCCTCCTACTCTTGCTATGTACGCCCATGTCAATGTAGTCGCCTAGACTGTCCTTATATTGATCTTGTTTAGCCCTTGCAACCTTGAAGTCCCGCATGAATTTAGGCACATGCTGGTTGTTGTTCTTAAAGATAGGTTGATACTGTATAATAATGTGCAGCATATTACCAAACAAGGACCGCTTTTATTCTTGCATTAAGTTGATGCAAATATACATCGGTTCAACTTCATATTCACATTCATAAGGAAGGAAAGTAAAATACTATGAATGGGATAACGGGAGATGTGGTAAGTGGGAACAGGGAAGTGGGAAAGGCTATATATATGGTTTAAGATGAAGGCGGGCCTTTTCTCAAGACTTGAATCACGCTGCCCCAATCCTGGCTCCCTTTCCCTTGATCCTTCAAAGTGGTTAAATGTTGATACATCAAATCCGCTGTTGGTACATGGGCTCCATTATCCTTGGCTAAATCCCTTATATGACCCACATCTTTCATCCCCAAGTCTACAGAGAAACCACCTTCTTTGCTCATAATTGACCCCTCCACCATCTTTTGACTATACCCAGTCCAAGAAGGAGCCGGGAAAAACAACTGAATGAATTTTAAGACCGCTTCCTGATCCACTCCGGTCTTCTCGGCTAACGACAGCCCCTCTGCTAATAACTCAATAGTACCGGCAACAAAGAAATTACCAATCAACTTGAACGAACTGGCGACTTTCACATCTGGGGTCTTGAGATCGATAATAGATTTGGACATGGATTCGAAATAAGGTCTAAGTCTTGAGATCGGTTCAGGAGGTCCAGTGGCCACCCAGACCAATTCCCCAGCTTGAGCTGCAGGAGGTCGGCCAAAGACTGGACATTGTAGATAAGAATGCTGAGGAGCAAGTGATTTCAATCGATCTGAGAGCTGTTGAGCCGTTCTCGGATGAATCGTAGAGGTTTCTACAAAGATGAGTGGTGTCTTGATTCGAAGCTTAGTGAGGGAAGAGAATAGTTCTTGATAGACAGATAGCACCGCTGCATCGTTTGCAAGGGATGTAAAGATGACATTGGATTCCAACACTAGCTCTTGAAGGGAAGAAGCCTTTTTAGCTCCCAGGGCCTCAACTATTTCAGTCTTGCCAGGTGACCGATTCCAAACCGTGAGATTATATTGTTGTGATGGTGAAGAAGAAGGAGAGGATTTTGAAGAGAGGTATTTCTGAAGGTTGGTAGCCATCCCAAGCCCCATCTCTCCAAGCCCAATCCATCCAATCTTGATATCCTGAGAATCTTGAGCCATTTCTTTTACTTTCTTTTTATCGTGTCGTTGCTCTTGTTGTGGTTATCGAAGAGGCAGAGATAGAGAGAGATAGAGATGGAGACAGAGGAAGAGATGAAAAGAATAAAGCTGAACATAGAACGTGAGAAACGGCAGGAAAAAAAAACGTGAGAAAAGTAGACATCTTTTTTATGCGTGTAACACCCACATCCTTCTCTTTTCGGATAAATAAGCAAGAACAAAAAAAGGACGCATTTGGTAAAATATGGGGATATGGGCAGGCGAAGCCACAAACTTTATATAATAAAACTGAAAAAGAAAAAAAAAAAAAAAAAAAAAATTAATAATACGGAAGAATGCGTAGCAGACTAGGAAAAAAGAGGAATGATTATGCACTCTACAGAATTGACTAAACGCGTCAACAAATTTAAACAAGTCAAACTTCGAGAAAAGAGCCACTTTTTTTTTTTTTGTTACTATTCTTGTTGAGCTTGAAAACCGTTTTGTCGCTCATAACTGCAATAAGAATGACTCCAAGATTCTCAGCTGCGCAACTCTCTTGAATCCTGTGACTCAATACATATCATAATATCAACTTAATCGACTACAGACAAACTTTGAAGCGTTCGGAACAGTTGGGCGCGTTGCGGCTTACTGTAGAGGATGAGTTAGTCTCCCCCATTGGACAAGAGTCTAAGGAAGTCTCAATGTGGCAAGTCTGAAAAGAAGTCCAAGAAGACCTTTTTCCAAAAATCTTTGTAGCTTTATTTTTTTTTTTTTTTTTTTTTTTTTTTTTTTAGAATCTAATGGATGTCTAAGAGTGGTGGATGCTCCGCCCTCAGCCTCGGTTTAGAAAGAAATCAGAAGAATGGAAGAAAGACGAATTGGCGAAGAACTAATGTAAGAAGAGAGACGAGAGAAGACATCCCAAATATACTTCACATATTGGCTCACTGGTCACTAGACTATTAGAAGGAGAAACTCAATAATGGTCTCAATTCCTTTAGACATGGAAATGTAAGTAGAGAAGACAATGAATAGATGCAAAGAAAAAAGAAATAGCAGAACCAAGTAGTCGTTTGCAGTCGATGAGATGGGTATGGTGCGCGGAACTGACATTTTCTTACTAAACATCGCAAACTATTCCTCACTGTATTTTTAATACATGTATTTCAGTATAGACTAAAAAACTCTAATTTCTAGCTGCTCCATGCATTTGCTGAAAGAACATCATTCGGCTGATTTGTCCGGATGCCATGGTCTTCCCGAGTGTACGAATTGTCAACGGCAGACTGAGGTGCGGTATCCACCGCTGCTCCTGTGGCAGGTGATAGATCGCCCTGCGATGAGGTCTGTGCTTTTGATGCGCCAAGATTCTGGCTTTGCTGTTGTGCTTGGTTGTGTTCTTCAGTAGCTCCGTTGAGCGCTTTGAAATAGTTTTCCCACAGCCCCACAATCTCGCGCTGATGCTTGACCATGCTTGCCAGAAATGCTTCCACACTCTGTTTGAAATCCTCAACTTTCTCACGATCAAACCGATCAAACTCTTGTCGGATCAAACTAGAGATCTCTTCAAACTCCTTTTTGGTTGAATCCACACGTTGCTCTGCCTCTGCAATCTCTTGTTGCAGCTGCTGGAGACGTTCAGGCTTGGTCTTGCGGCTAGGTTGGCTCATTTTCTCGAAATTAGCCTTCCTTTTCGAAAGGTCATTCTGGGCCTGCACCATATTTTGATTGAATTTGGCACGAGCCATGAATGCAATCTTGATAGACCCGATCGTACGAATATATTCATCCACTGTATGTTCCAAAGTTAACACGTCCATATTAGCTTGCTTCTCATGAAGCTCCTTGATTCGAATCTTGAGGTTACCAAGGACGAGAAGCGAGTTAGCCAGCGGCTTGTTTAGTTCGGTACTAGCTAATGACACAATACTCTCACCGAACTCTGCAGATGAAGCTCCAAGATCCTTGCGCTGCTTGATGATGGCTTCAATCGCCTTTAATAACGACTTGAGCTGGCTATCAAGTACTTCTAGCTGATTACGGCGTGACTCAAACCACTAGAATCAGGGAGATGATGGTTTGCATTAGTAATAAGGAAATGTATCATCAAAACAACAGCACGTTAGCCATTGACCATTCCAGCCCTAGACCAGCGACCGTGAACACACCTCATCTGTTTCATGCACTTTTGTGAATGTAGTGGCACTTGAAAGAGTCTCCCCAAACTTTGTCATGAATCCCTTTGAGCTATCTTGGCGCTTTTCTTTGATCTAATTCATCAATAGAAAATAATAATAAAAATGTTTGTCATATGGAACGGTGGCTTTTAAAACAGCAATGATAGAGGCATCCTTGTCAGGCTAGCTCCTTTACCTCCGCAAAGAGACTATCACTCTCCAAGAAGAGCTTCAAGTCTGGATCGCCATAAAGCATGGGATGTGCCGTCATCTTCCGTAAACACCTTTCTAATGCAATTCTACGGCTTTCTACAAACTCGTTCTGAAATCGTCCAATGGCATGTTTCTCTGAGACTGGCGGTACAATCACTCCAGGATTATGAGTCGTTAATTGGTTGTAGAGCCATAAAAAGTCTTTATATCTCCTTTGCACTGTGAAGTCGTTTGATTTGAATGCTGTTGAATTTGTCTTAGAAAGATAAAGAACTAAGAGATTAGCTTTTTGATAAAAAAAAAAAAAATAAATAAAAAAAAAAAGAGCAAGGTAAGACGCACCACCAATTCGAGCACAGAAAAAATGAAATTTTGTCTCTCACTTTTTTACCTTGACATGAACCTTATAAACAATATGAGGATTGATCACATCCCCAACCTTTTGGGGTTCACCCACCGTGATCTCAAACCAAGGAAGCACGCCGTTCTCAGGAAGTCTAAAGGACATCTATATGGTTTTTTTTATGAAACAAAGAGAAAGAGACAGTTAGTAATGGTTTTGCGCAGTTGACTTTTGTACGTCTTGAGCCAATTGGATGGAAGAATCTTTTTACATTTACTCTCCATTACCTGTGATCCAAGGGATCGTGTTGATTCAGGGCGGTACTGCCCTACGCTTTCCTTTCGCCGTGTCGTCGTTGCAGCAGTGCTGATGGTATCATGTTCATTTGATGATTGTTGTAGACCTTCATCACTATCATAGCGGTTATTTGAATCGACGCTATTCCATCGTTGATGCCCTCCTCCACCATCACCGCTTGATAAAATCCGTTCCGGATCGCGGTGTTCTTGTTGATGACTTCCACTAAGGTTCAGACCAGAAAGTGATTTTGAGAGCAAAGTCGACTCAGGTTTATTGCTATCATTACTGTTACCGCTACCATCATTATCGCCATCGTTGTCATCATCAGTGTCGTTAACATTTGCACTGGCAGTAGCAGCAGACATGTCCGTCGGTCGCGGATAATATTCGCCAAAATTGAGGGGTGTCGAAGTCCTCAAAACAGGCTCCAATAAATCCTCTGCGAAAGGATTAGATTCTGAATAAGGATCCACGAAGACAGAGGCATCCAGTGTACTCTCTCTATTCCCTTCTGTGCCTGAAGTTGCTAAAAGGTCAGAGACTGAGCCTGTAGGGGACGTCATAGCACACTGTCTTTATTCTTTTTGTTGGGGCGATTAGACTCTTATTGTTTGAAGACTTTCTTTTCCTTGGAATGGCTTATTGCCTGCGTGTCAAAGAAGGAAATGAAGGAAACGAAGGAATGAAGGATATAGATTTATAGATTTATAGATTTATAGAGTTGTTGGAACGAATGAAAAGAAATAAATGAGAATAAGGATGTCCCCGACATGCAACTCCACGCCCTCACAATGACAGTCAAGGGTCACCTGCTTTTTCTCCAAATGAAAGATTACTACAAAATAATTTTCTTTTTGGGATACACTGTTACACTACAACTATTATATTTTTCTTTTTTACTCGCGTGCCTTCTTAGCGCGGGGAGTTCCTGAAACCGACGATGACTCCGATGCCTCATCCTCCTCGTCCAACACACTAGAGGAGCGACCCTTGGCCTTCTTCTTGGGCGATGCCAGCTTGGAGGCAGCTACTGCAGCATTTGCCGCAGCCTTGACGCGTCCACGCTTGGCTGGACTCTTCTTTGCTGGTTCAGCTGTTTCCTCATCAACCAAGGTTACGGATGAGGCCTCTGCGGTCAAGACTGGAAGACCATCAGTAGCAATGCCATTTGGTCCTTCCTCAACAACTTCCTCAGTTGTTTCAACAACTTTCTCGGTCGTCTCAACAATCGTTGTGATCTCTGTAATTTTTGTGGTTTCTGTGGTTTCTGTAATGTTGGACGTGCTAGAAACTGCGACTAATGGGTCCTTTGGAGAAATAGCAGCTGCGGCTTTCAACAATCCGTTGACCTTGAGATCGTTTACAGCGTCAACTAGTTTCTCCTCTATAACTTCAACTTCCACCGCAGGTGCTACCGGTTCGGGAACACGCGCTCCATAAACACGAACGCGCGAAACACCGCCATCTATTTGTATTTTTTTGCAAGATAAAAAAAAAGAAAAAAGAAAAAGAAAAGCTGTTAGTTTTTTTTTTTTTTTTTTTTTTTTTTTTTTTTTTTTGGCTTCTCTATTACGAGAACATTTAATATGATCTTGCTTAGAGATTTTTTTTTTTTTACCTGGGAAGATGTTAAGACGGACATGCGTGTAAGCATCCTCAGTAGGTTCGAGGATGTAGATGTTCTTTTCGTCACCCAGGACTGGAGACTTCTTCAAAAGGCAGACCCAAGTGACATCGGGATCATACTGGACATCATTCTACAGATAAGGAAAAAGATTCGTTAATTCGTCAGGTTCCAGTCATCCCTGTCTACACAGGATGGAGGAAAATCGACGTCATAAACGTCTTGATCTTCTTGATCCCTCTACTTACATATTCACTGTTGCAGGCATCTAAGCTGACAAAGTCAGGGTGATTTCCACGGAAGTGGGTGGTGTCAACAACCAGTGATTCCAAAAGACCCATAGCACCCAATTTAATTTCAACCCAGTCGTAATGTCCTTCCACACGAGAACGACGAGTCTGCCAGCCATCACGGGTGTTGGTGCCCTCGGTAGGGAGAATAAGATTAGAAGACTTTCCGTAACGTTCATCGCTCGACTTGACTACGCGGGCACCACTTGAAAGTGAGGCCAGATTCAAGACCGTTTTTTCATCTGGGAAGATGGGGGACACATTTCCATAAACACGAAGACGAGCCTAGGATAATAAACAAGGAATGGTAACCAATAATATAATAATACGGGTGAGGAAACTCATTTCTGCCACGACAAAGGCTAATAACAACGGATTGAAAATGAACGAGTAAATGATTGTCTTTGTTTTGTCTGTGCATCTTACAATTCCTCCGTCTGGGAACATATTGAGCTTGACATGAGTATAGACATCATCTGATGCTCTGATTCCATAATAATGATGTGAGTTTCCACTCAAAGGGACCTTGGGCAAAACCTCCTTCCACTAATTTATTAAAAAGAAAAGAGGTATCAGAAGATAACGAAAGAAAATCATACCTGATCATTGATCATCCCAACTAGTAACCGCTGATAAAGACCCCTTTCTTCATCTTCAACGGACGCACCTCATATTTGTCCTGAACTCCATCAACTTTAAGGCAAGCCTCGACAGAGGCATAAGAGGGATGACTTCCATCAAAGAACGAAGTATCGATATCAAAGCCAGCAATTGTTCCAGCACTGGCAAGTTGAATAATAGCGGTGTGGTGGGTCTTTTTGTTATGTCTCCTATAAATATGAGATAGAGAAAAAATATTTGTATCATGGCTTGAAACAAGACTTTTTTTTTTTTTTTTTTTTTTTTAGCAACCTCAGCTTATTCTAGCCAGGTTATTTACCTTGTCTCCCAGCCATCCTATCGATAATAAAAAGTCGATAGAGAAGCAAAAAAACCATTAATATTCATAACGTGTGGATAAAGCACCACACCTTGAAGGGTGACATCATCCATTGTAAAATTGTATTGGTATTGTACATACTTTCCAGAAACCGTTGGGGGTTTCGCGGTCCTTGTCCTCGATAGCAGGACCCTCTTTGATCAAGTGGAAACCCTCGCCAAAGAGTTCGTCCGAAGTCTCAAGGACCTTTCCACCTCTCGCGGATGAGGCCAGTTCTGATTGATTAAATGATTAGTTTTTCGGTTGTAATGGACCATTGATTTAAAAAAAAAAAAAAAAAAGATTGACTGATTGCTTGATTGCTTGATTGCTTGATTGCTTGATTGAAAATTGCCCCCCATGGTCACTCAATCGACAAGCGCGTCTCCGATAACTCTTATAACAAACACAAAGAATACCCAGGACTTTCCATCCCCAGTTCAACACAAGCACATTCATAAATGTATTGATGCGCTTGCTCGTAATGTTACAAAAAGATTTCTCGCGTTTTTCTTTCTTTTCTTTTCTTTTTTCTTTTTTGCGTTTGTCTGACAGCGCCGCCACTCCACTGTTTTTTTTTTTTTTTTTTTTTTTTGCACTATAGAGTTGATTCATTTACCGACTGATTTTCTTTTTAATCTTTTCCAACACGTTGTTGGTTGTCAACTCATTGCTACTTGTATCGTTCTATTGTTTCTTAAACTTTATGTTGCTATTGTTGTCGCCGTGGTAGTTGTCGTCACCGCTGTTTGCTTCTGTCACCAACACAATACAATCCGAAAAAAAAAAAAAAAAAAAAAAAAAAAAAAATACTCACCGATGTACTTGCTAATCAGCGCATCCTTGTCACTAACAGTCAGCTTGAAATGACTTTCGTCTATCTCTCTACTCTGAACCTGACCCATAGATAGTGTGGTGTGTGGTACGGTGCAGTATGGTATATAGTTTGGTTATGGTGTGGTGTGATGTAGCAATGAAAATACGTGGTTAATGTGTTTAACGTAAAAAAAATAAAAAATAAAAAAAATAAAATAAAATAAAAAATGAGGGCCCGCTTGAAATTTTTTCTTTTTACATGCACCCACGTTATGTATTTCTTATTTTTTACACAATACTCAATCACGGATACAAGTTATCATCGCTTCTATTTCTATGGCAAAAAAAAAAAAAAAAAAAAAGATAATGTTTAAGCGACATTCCTTTTTTGTCGCACTATCTCCACTGAGCTATAACCTGTAACTCGAAGCATCATTTCTAGGTCCTTCAGTTCACTTGGATCGAAAAAAAAAAAAAAAAAAAAAAAAAAAGGTCTTACGGGGCATTACGAGGCTTCTTTTTAACTTGTCGCGTTCTTTACAGCATTCGTCCACCACTACACTACAACATGATTATGTTACAGATACGCGTCAAAGTAGATCAATATGCAAATCATTATTTTTATTACATCATTTTAATCATTAAATATTTGCAAACCATATCACTTTTTTTTTTAAGGACGGTGTATTCTGGGTGCGATTTTGGCTGGCGTGTTTGGCTTCCCGGGTGCTTTTCCAGATGATGATGACCCTATGATTGGAGCAGCCGCTACTGGTGCTTTGTTGTACATGACAGGGATTACAGGTATATAGAGCCTTGTGGGTGCAGGGCCACCCCCTGGCGTTTGAGGAGCTGCTGCAATAAATTGGTGCCCATGTCCTGCAAGAGCACCGGGAGGATAGTCTACCGCCATCATTATAGGGGCTGGGGAACGAATCGGTGTTCCATCAGGCGCTCGAAGTTGAGGGCCATATGGGGCAGGATAAGCAATGAACTGGGGGGGACGGTATGGAGGTGGTGCCGCCGTCGCCATCACTGTTGGCACTAATGGGCGCAATGGTGGTGGGGGATACTGAGCCTTGGACTTGGACTCGGACGATACTGAATTCTTTTTCTTCTTTTGGCTTGAAGCTGAGGCTGCAGTGGCTGATGAAGCCGTAGTAGTGCTTGGTGATGGCACAGTCTCAGTAGCCGCAGGGACTACGCGGCCTTTTGAGTCTTCGTCGTTCGTTGTAGGAGTCCTGGGCCGGATTGGAGCAAACTGACGGGCCGGACGAGCTGCCACGGATGTTTGTGGTATCTTGTTGGGGCTTGAGTTGGAGTTCGAGCTCAACCCGGGAAGAGTTTGTGGGTTTCGAGGGATCATCATGACGGGTCGGGGCCCTACTGCTGTTGCTGCTGCTGGGTTTTGGAGCAGCTGCACATTAGAGGCAGGGTAGTAGGAGGCAACGTAATGAGAGTGAGGATATTGAACAGAGGGATGAGGTGGTGCAGGCGCATGTCTCGGTATCCAATGCCTACCAGCTATTGCTTCATTTTCGACTGACTCTCTTTGGCTGTGGCTGCTATGAGCCGAGGAAGGCGATGGTGATGCTGCTGATGCTGACGAAGACATGTCTGCATTCGGCTTCCCTGTCTCTATCCTCTCTGGAGCGCTCATTTTATATTTTTCTTGTGGAGGGTCAGAGACAGACACTACCGGTGCAGAGTGGAACCGCTTAGTTGTAGCTGTGGCCACAGAGGTAGGCGACACACTAGCCATGGATTCTTCATCACATTGCATCGCATTATCATCTACTTCTGACGAGGGAGAAGCGACCATTGGTATGCTATGTGATGAAGCTGCAGTTGACGTTGGCTGGTGCTCAAACGGATACTCCTTCATGCCGCGAGCATCACTAGCAGACCGTTCCTTCCGCATGGGAGTGGTCGGTGGTGTCGAATAGCCTTGAATGGGCTCAGATGAGTATGCATGCGGATGTGCATACAAGGGTTGTTGCATGGTTTGGGGACCACTTTGGACTGTCTGAGGCCTGGGAGGGAAATATAATGGTGCCAATGTTGCAGGGTGAGTCATTTCAGCATCAGGTTTAGTCTCTTCGTGCATAGGGGATAGACTCGACCGAGGCTCAAACGAAAGCTCAGATGCAAGTAGAGACAATGATGGCTCACGAGATCGATGCTGTCGGCGTCGCGAGGGACCCGTAGCCATAGGACGAGGTTGCCTCTCAAGGTCTGCTTCCTGGTCTTGGCCGCTGTATGGGGGTGGCGGCGGTTTCATCTGAAATGCCGATGATACTCTTGTTTGTTGACTCGGGTAATCATCTGGTTGCCAGTTCATGGTCCTTGACGATGTCGGGGTTGTAGGAGTAATCATTTCAGACTCAGCCAGGTTGGTGCTGGATGACGCAGGGGAGACGCGATAGCGGACCAAATAAGGATGCGATCTTAAGGATGGTGGCTGAGGTGATGGTTCAGGTTCTGGCGTTGGCGCAGCGTCCGACCTGTTGGCGAGCGATGCGATCTTACGAAAAAAAGGTTTTAATATATTCTTGTTGGACCCTGGTTGGCTGCTTGACTTTTCGGAATTCGTCCCCTTGCCGGGCGTGTTGACACGCTTGGCTGGTATGGACTCCATTGTCCCTGATGATAACCGCTGCAACTTCCGTTTGGGGTTCGGCTCATCAGATTCTGGTGGAGGCGAAGCCTTCTTAAACTCTTCTTCAATCCTGGCAGCATCCTCATCTTTTTCCATGGCACCGTAGTAAGAGCCGGGCGTGTACTTGATGTCCACGTCGTTCGTAGGCCAGATCATATGATCAAGGTTCATCTTATTTGACCGTTGAGTTGGATATTTTGCGATGGGTGCTTCTGCTACTACTGGTGTGCTTGCGCCACTTTTCCAATCCGTGGGAGATCCGATCTGGTCATCCGCTTTTTCGGACATGACCTCATCGTCATCAATGATCTCCTTACTGTCGCGATACGGACCTGGTGAGATAAAAGGTCTATGGTCCATTTCGGACGGAGGACGATGCTGTGGATGTGGATGGATGGACGTCTGGATCCTAGATGGGATCGGTTTTTCATGCACTATGTGTTTTTTTTCGTTTAGACGGATGTACTCCCCTTTCGCCGGAGTTATAGCATCAATTGCTGCACGTTCCATCCCGTTAAGTCGCTGATGGTACATAAGTAGCTTGTTGCCATACGACTGCAATTCAGCCTCAGTTGTATTGAGCTCAAACTGGGATAAGAACAAGAACTCTAGCTCAAGTTGGTTGAGCTCCTTCAGTGGAAGTCCACCCACCTATACAAGTCATGAAGGTGTGGTTAGTTTAATGGAGAATATAAATGGATACATGATGGATGCGTGAATAGATAGATGAATTGTTAGATGGATGGGTTGATTGCCAGAATGTTTGGATATAGATTGGATGAGTAGGTGGATGTTCTCGAATGCTATTTGAACTCACCTTGGCATATTGACCATTTGGACAGAATCGGTCTGATGAGAATTTTGACGCCACAACGATACTGGTGATAAGAAGACGGTGAATATTGAAGCTGTTGATAATCAGCTTTGACCCAACGGGCGAATCTGAAGATGAAGTATATATCTCGTCTGCAATTGCCTCTTCTTCATCCGTCGTATCAGAGTCAGCATCAGCATCTGTGCCTGTGGTATCGTTGCCCTGGCGCGAGAGGGCTGCTTTTTCATCTCGTGCTTGGTCCATATTCCCTTCATGACCTCCTCCTGGTGACATTAATTGGTTGATATCTTCTTTAGTCATAGACGCCTGCCGCAACAGACTTTTGGGAAAGCTGTTGGTCAACACTTGCGTGGGTTTGCATCCACCGCCAATGCGATCAAAGTATAGAAGAATAATTAGGAGGACTTCGTTTTGGAAGGTAGCATATTTGAGGATACGAGAAAGATATGCCTCTATTGAAATATTGGGGATAGCTCGCGAGTGGAACAATGTGATCTTTGGACAGGCTAGCCGGTCGTTGACGGCGAGGATAGTGTTAATGAGGGAAGATACTAAGAGTAACGTCTGAGATGTGGGACAATTGACAATGTCATAAACAGGTGGTGGGGGGAGGAGGTCGAGGTCGGGTATATTGGCGATGGTTTCATCATAACCTGGAGCGTCGGTTTCTTCGGTCTTTATGTTAGAATGGCTGGCAATCACTTTTTGGATTGAGGGAAGGTTCATATATGCTTTTTTAGATCCTAAGGTGACGGCGAGTTTTTCTGTTAATGCAGCTGAGAGTCCAGAGGACAAAGGTGTTGATTTAGAAGGAGGAAGGTATGCGCGCGTGGGTCCAGCACCCTGAGGGTACTCTAATGTTGTTTCGTTATTATGGTTGTATGTGGACATGGTGTGATATAAAATACAATACTTGGAATACTAAAAAGATGAAATAAACGAAGGAATATTATAGAAGAACAACAATAAACTATAACTACAACAACAATCTGCACAGTCTAGAATGAAATGAAAAGAGAAAGAACGAGAGGAAATATGAGTATCAGAGTGTGAAGGTCAGGGTATGGGAGAGAGATGGAAGGTGGGGAAAAGAAAACAAAGAAGCGTCAAGAAACGAAAAGAGAGCAAGGCGAGTGAGATATATTGGGGTGACATTCAACGTGGGGGAGTTATTTGGCATAGGCACTTGGCAAAAGCCTGTGAGCACAAATCGTACTTCTGGTTAAATGAGTCCCTCTTCAATGTCGTCTGTGTGCTTCTGCTGGAGCCGTTGCCTCCTTGCGCTTTTTTTTTTTTTTTTATCTGTCAAATAGTCCAAATTGTCTCTTCCTTGAATTCCTGTCAACAGAGTGCCCTGAAAAAATTCTGTCCACTAAATGATCACGGTCGAAAAAATCAAAATTTGATTGGTTGGGAGCAATCTGGAAGATTTTGTTGGACAGTCGACAAAGGACAGGAACAGAATAAGAAGGCGGAGGAAGGAAGAAAGTAAAAACAGAGGCGACAGACAAACAGACAGGGAAAGTCGGGACAAACAGATGGATAGACAGAAAGAAGTGAGAGGAGTGATCAGTTTCAATGGAGAGGGAGGATTGAAGAGGGAACAGTAAGGAATATATGATGGTTGACTGTCTATCCTTATGAATAGCAAAAGTACGAATGCTGGATAGTAAAGAAGAAACTGGCTGTATAAAGTAGGAGGAGGATGGTTATTTTGGATAGATATACTAACATGCGACGATATGGATCACCAAGGTAATCTTCTTTCTATTACTAAAAGACTGCAGATGGAGAGGATTTATGAGGGGAAAGAAGAAATAATATGTTTGGAGCAAAAGGTAGCGATGGTGAAAGAGAAAGAAGCTGAAAGGGTGAAAAAAATGTTTGCTGGGGGAATAGGTGAATTAAAAGGGAAAAAAATGAGGACATGGATGGTTGGCGAGATGGCCGAAACTGAAAAACATCCAGCTCTTTTCACATAACAAACAAGCAAGCAGATGTATACATACATCTAAAAATTTATAATTTTAATCCTTTGCTTGTTGCATCGCCCCCATCTGACCTTGATGAACTCAGTACTAAAAAGTACTATTGTAAAAAAGGGAAAAAAAGAGAAGCAACTATATATTGATGATGAGTGATTGCATTTGAATGAGTAAAAAAATAAACATTAGAACCTAGACCTGAATAGGGATTCGATCCGAAGTGCCTGAGAAATGTCCTCATTGCTGACTAACTTGTCGTGTCATTTGAAATGATCAAACAGACTTTATATCTATTATAATCATACTCTTATATATATATATATATATATATATAATACTTGATTGTATATTTTAATTGGAGACCCGGACGCACAAGACCAAAAAAAAAAAAAAAAAAAAAAGTAATGATGCACTAGCCTTAATGTTCTTTGCTCTTCTTTTTTGAAGCGAAGCGCAATCAGGTCTATTTCGTTTGGTTAGCAACTCATACATTTTAATCAAAAAAACAAAGATTGAATTGATTTGGTGGCTAATTTAGCCAACAAGCAAAATAATTGGCTTCCAATGCCAATTTATTCAAGAGAGTAAGTGGATCACTGACAAAACGAGTCGGGAAAATGCGCTGACTTTTTTTTTTTTTTTTTTATGCTTCTTTGAGTTCTATGAGGTCGATCAGTGTGTGTGATGTCGTCAAGAGGGGATTGAATTGAAGAAAGATAATCTTTTTCCGCCTCTGTCCTTGCTCTAATGAATAAATGAGCAACAGCAAGTAAACAACAAATGAGCATGAGCGAAAGAGGTGTAACAAATCAAAACAGCATCTGTCCATCGTTGAATCTATTGGCTCTTTCTTTGCTCCTTCACCATTTATAATGACCTTGCTAAATAAATCACACTTTTATATTTTGAGATTGACTTTCGCGCGTCTGTGTCCAGTCGTTTGGGCATGCTGCTGTCCAATCCTTCGATTCTCACAATCTGGTTGGCTGCACAGGCACACTAGGCTAAGTCGTCCTTTCGTGTCAATTCTATTGGGAGGGGACACTGATATTTTTACACAGTCAAATAGGCACTTTATGCATATTCTAATTTATTTATTTACTTTCTTTAAATGCACTAGGGGCCAATTATATAATTGACTGAAACGTAAAAGCCACTAAACCAATTCAATCACCTTCTTTTGATTAAAGAATAATATACATGTATAAAAATGAATTAGTCCTGACCAAACGAGGGGGTGTGTGTAGATTTCTGTATTACACAAGTAAGCAAGTCCAATAAATGTGAACACATTGAGCACAGGAAGGTACATGAATAATTCACACAGCACTGAATTAAAGACATATAAAACACTACACGTGGGTTGGATCTCTTTCACCTTGATTGGCTTCGCATTAGAAGCAAACGATCGTGTCCTTTCACAAAGTGCCCATTTCCGCCCTTGGCCTGGGACTGGGGCAATGTCTCCTCATCAATATTATAAGATTTATGTATATTCCACAGTTTATGCTCTTTTACTATCGCCCATCAATGATCTATCATCCGACCTATTGGTTATCTCTTTAAATCTCATGATGAACTGTGTAATAGCATTTGTATTACAAACACCTCTTTTTTATTCCCCCGGATATACTTACCCCAAAGATAATGGGCTCTATTGACTCTCTACTATTAAATGCTATAGAAAAGCATTTTTCTTTTTAAAAAAGATGTTCCTTTAGACAAACCTGTACGACTGATTTTCGCTTTTGATATTTGGCGTGCAGTGCTGTTTGACATGAATGGCGGGGGATTGTGACACTTTTTCCAAGATTTCTGGCATGAGAGCTTATTCCAACCTATGCAAAACCCTGTTTGCCAATCGATACGAATGCAGTCTTAAAAAGATGCAAACCATCAACGTTCGCATGATGGGTGAGGATAAACATTCAGCATCAATATATATACATGTATACTTAGGACTTTAGTATTGAGTAACAGGTCTATTCTTTATTTTTCCCATGATTATGCAAAAACAAAAACAAAAACAAAAACAAAAAAACCAAACAAAAAAAAAAAGTAGTCCGGACAGGGGTACATGTGTAGTAATTCACTTCAGCGGTTCGCGGTTGATGCCGGCTAAACGTGATAAAGCTATAAGAAATGATTCATAAGCTGTAATGATTTGTATTTAGGGAGAACAAATGTATAGAAATATACTACGCGCGTGTTTCCTCTCAATATTATAGTTCTAGTCAACTCATGTAAAAACAAAAACAACATAAACAATAACATCAGATTAACCCCAAACATGGCTCTATGATCTCAAAATAAAAAAAATAGTTCTGGATGCCTACTGACATGCTTCTTTTCGTTTCTTTTCGTATTTTGCTTCTTTTTTTTTTTTTTTTTTTTCTTTTTTTTGTTGTTTGGTTGTGGTTTTTTGGTTGTGGTTTTTGGTTGTGGTTATGGTTGTTTGAAGTGCATGACCAGAGCCCTTGATTTGGCTTTAATCTTCGCGACCTCTGGCCCAGTAATCACTATTGATGGTAGACAGGGTAAAACGATGTGTATCAATCATCAATGCGAGATCTCATCTCAATCCCTTTTATGCTTGCCGTTGATGATATTGTTGATGTTGTTAAAGAGATTCCAGCCAAGCTTTGGCGTTTACCTTAATTGTAGAGAGCGCGTTCTTGACGTTTATTGGCGATTTAACGGTTCTGAAAAAGATTACGCAAGGACAACTGATTATTATGCTTTTTTTTTTTTTTTTTTTTTTTCCACAGCTCAATAAACAAATAATACAAATCTCCAAAAGGGCATTATTTTGGATATGACAAAAGGTGCATAAGCATCCCAGATCAGCCACTAAGGTATATGATAGGGAACTAAATATATATTGTGTTGGTTTCAAAGTCAGGGTGCTTCCATGGAGTTTGTTGATCTACAGTTGCCAAGGCATGACGTTTTTTCTTGTCTGAGATCTCCTGGTATTAGTTCTCTTCCAGATTTTTTTTTTTTTTTTTTTTTTTTTTTTTTTTTAGAAAAAAAAAAAAAAAAAAAAAAAAACAGTGATCCAAGCAATTAACATGACTTTCCCCCGTCCTCAGCCCTTCCCTTTACGCCAACTGAGAAAGCCGTTAGAAGCCTAACGACTTAGCCAATTTTTAACATTCAAAAAAATATCGGGTAACTGTATGGCCTAGGAGCTCATATCAACAGGCCTATGCCGAATGGGGCCTTCTCCATGTGTTCCCTTCGCAAAAAAGCTGCATTGAAAACTCTTACTCCATACCACTTCAAACTATCTGGAGAGCCGTGAGTGGGCAATGTGATTTATAAAGTAAATGTTCTTTTGCTACACACCTCTCCCCTTAGCTCTCTCTCTATTTTATTTGTTTGTTTATTTGTTTGTTTGTTTGTTGTGCTGAAGTGCAGTATGTATGCGTAATATGAGCGCGCACGCCATCTTCAGAATATGGTTTATGCATAGTTTGGACAATTGCTCCCCCCCTTATGAAGCATCATTTTAGCTTCCCATTCATACTCAAATGCTGCGCGCTTACACCGTCCTGTTCTCCCTGTGCAATCTATGGTATTGGGGGCAGGACTATTGAGTAAAATTGGCAAACCTAAATCCGTCTACTCGTACCTTCTTTACCTTTGCTACGTTATACAGTATAGCCTCTTTGAGACACCAGCGACGGCATTTTGTCATTATTCCCATTAAGTCAAGTCGAAAGAAGCCTATCGGGGTACTAGCGCCCTAGATATCAAAGAAAACAGCGTCATATGGGAGATAATCATAGCCGCTCTATACTATATGTGGCATATACAGCCATTTGGTCCGCAATCTTAAAGGACAGTAGCGATGGAGACTGCTTTGAATGTGAAATAGTAAGCCTCCTCAACAAGGCAGACGGTCGATCGACCTACACAAAGAGCATAATGTGGTTTAATTTTACTATGAGGTGCTTTTCGCCTATATTGTATATGCCGTGTCCTCAATATTTTAAATACATACTGCTTACTGATCTTCTGTTGCACGGAGGCTGCATGATATGGCATGTACAAAGTTACATTATTTGCAGACGCCATATTTAAACTGACAGCCTTTGATTGATTTACCTGGTGGCATTAACGTTGTCAATGATTTCCCTCCTCTTATGACTTCTGCTCTTGAGCGTGTCTTCGCTAATGAGGCTTGGTGATGGTTCTGCGGGTTGGGGAGCATCCTGAGTTTGGATGCCATTGGTGGTGCCCCTACAGTTTGCTGACATGCCCGGTGTATACCTACTCCAGAAGTCAGTCCACCTACAGTTCTACGTTGCACTAGAGGCTTCCTTATGACTCCATTTAATCTAGAAAGATCTGGAGTACAAGCATTACCAGCGTAAAGTACCGTTTGCTCGCTTTGTATTCCATACCTTCGACCACACGCGGGCCCCGCTTAGTAATGTTTGCGTTTGATGGCAGTGTGCCATATTACCCAAGTCCTTTATCTAAATAGTTAAATTACACAAATAATATACCCACGACTTATAGTAATAGGAAGGAGCCATAAGTACCCTTTCCTACTATGTAAACAAAAGCCCTCATTCTTACCTCGTTGCATTTGAAGTCCATCATTAATTTATATTAGATTTAGTTCACTAAGCGGTCCCTTTTAGTGTTTCTTAACTCATCCATGAATGCATTCATATTCAAGCCTACGGCCGCACTCACTATCTCAAGCACTTCTTGGGTCACTATTGATGTGCGTTGAAGTATAGCTTGCATTAGTGTTTTGTCATTTGGAGTATATAGCGAAGCTTGGGCGGCATAGGCTGCATGATACACCAGATGAGGATCTGAACTGCCTCGCAGTCCCTTCAAGTAGGCCCATTGGGCTGCTCTTGCCTCAGAACCTTGACTTGGTTGTTGACCATGACATCGAGTACATGTGAGGCTCCGGCAGCTAGATGATAGAGGTGATCGTCAGAGTGAGCATGAGCGCTTTGTAGGTGTGAGCTGAGAGCAGCGAGGGTATTGGCTAAATCGTCTGGCCCGAGGTATCCGGCTGGAGCATACTGCACCAATTAAGCCAGGCCTCCGAGTAAATGTGTGCCTAGCATGATGTTGTTGCGAGCCCCATCGGCAAGAGAGAGGCAAAAGTAGTGTCCTAAACTGACCCCAATTGAGAACTAGAGCCTGACACAGCTTTAGCGACAATAGCTTCAGTTTTAAAGTTGTTACTACTGGTTCCTTTTTCTTCTCGCTTTTTGCCGGCAGTTGCATCAAGAGTTGAGGGCTCATCACGGATAATGCTTCCTTGGATGGATGTCCACTTTTCAGCTTTTATACCAATTTTTTTAGCATCACCTGCGTGATCCAGGCACTCATGTAAACAAGCAAGTTCATGGTAGGCTAAAGCGATCCTCTGGCGCAATGATTCGAGGTCGATGGGGGCTGACAAGGTAAACCATCTCTTCTCATTCCGCTGGATACGAGACAGTGTAGTATCTGCATCGATACGCAACTCCATGATGATGTCGTCATCTACGGTTACTATGCGGATGCATTCCATATAAATGTTGAAGAGCTTTAGAGCCTTGGTTGGGAAGAGAAAGTTTTGTGGTGAGGCGTGCTTATTGCCGAACATGACTGATGTTCTTGTTCTTTTGATTGTGTCTGGTCTATTTATTTCAATGGAAGGAAGCCCAGTATCAGATGAACGTTTGTCGCCCTTTGTTTATGATGAAATAAATGGCTCTCATGTCTCTCAAGAGTATTCGCATACAAGCTTTTGTTCTCGAGTATTCATATTTCAGGTACATAGGAGAATAAAGATTGTAAAGGAAAGAGGAGTGTGTATAATGGAAAACGTGCGACAAGGTTTGTCCAACAGAGCCACATTTACGGGGGCTATTATGCTGCACACATGTGGGCTGTTTGGTTTTTTTTTATTTTTTATTTTTTATTTTTTTTTTAGCCCTCTCTTAACTTTGCTTTGCCTCACCTCACTTCGCCTCATCTCTTCTCTACCTCCACTTACACTTACACTAACTCTAAATTGTTAGTTTTTGCTAGATTCCCCCCTCCCCTCTAAGATTATAATTAGAGGTCTGAACGAATTAGGTATCGAAGGGAAACACCTAATTTATTGGACAGTGGCAAGGTTTAAGAGCGCTGTTGTACCTTGGAAGGGGGAAATGAAAAGGGAGTTAGGAAAAAAACCCCCCATTAAAGTGTAAATCATAGGCCGGATAGTGGAAACTTATATGTCTACACTCTTATACGTCATCCCTTTGAGTGTTATAATGCGTAGATTGACACGCCTTTTATTAAGTTTCTTTTCCTGAATGATTGCTTTTTATTAAGTTAATGGTTCAATTGTACAAATGAAATAAATGGATAACCATGCAAGGAGGGTGTTAGGTCCTTTTTTCTTCTTCTTGTTATTGTTGAGAAATATTATAGATGTTTATGTACTTATTATTTAATAATGCCCATTTTGTGGATGATAATATTGATGTTGTGGTTGTGGCTGCGGCTGTGGTTGTGATGTCTGTGAATTCTGAAGGATCAACTGAGCATTTGCAAGGGCCGGTGAGAGCATCCCTTGCGACTGTGAACCATTATTATTACTGGAGGTGTTTGTTGGCACAGCACTCTCAGGTTGTAGATAGCTGTGTTGAGCCCCAGGTGATAATGGTGTCTGTGCTCGTGATTGTGTTGATTCAATTTGGCTCTCGTCAGCCAACTCTTGCTTGCCGCCTACCATCACAGTCGCATTCGAGTACATAGGTGTTATTGAAGGTGAATAGGTGTAAAGTGCTCCAGGGATGGCTGCTGCTGATGTTGTTGCGATAGGGACGGCTTGATTGTATGATGTAGGTTGTGGAGTATGATGTTGCTGTAATGGCTGCAGTGATGATTGGCTGTACTCTGAAAATTCTTGTTTGCTGGTTGACATACTTCCAAAGGATCCTCCACGTGCAGGAGCAGCGTTTGGATGAACCGGTGGAACATATGCAGCCATTGCAGGAGTAGTCGATGCAGATCCATAGGGTGTAATATATCCTGGAGGTGCTGACATAGCGACAGGTGGCAACACTGGTGCTTGTGCTGGTAGCGCTGCTGGTGACACAATCGCTTTCTCTGCTTCACGCGATAACATATCAGGTTTTGCTCGACTCTTCCGACTGCGCAAAAAGAATCCAAGTCCCAGAAGTGCAAGTATAACCACAGCCGCTATAATGATCGCTGCTATGGCTCCTGACGATAAACCTCTTTTCGAAGAGACTGATTCTCCATTGGCTGGCGTACCTGTT
The DNA here is from genome assembly GCF_002105155.1 of Lobosporangium transversale. Classification (NCBI taxonomy): domain Eukaryota; kingdom Fungi; phylum Mortierellomycota; class Mortierellomycetes; order Mortierellales; family Mortierellaceae; genus Lobosporangium; species Lobosporangium transversale. The sequence continues at coordinate 1,060,613 of NW_019028982.1, read as the reverse complement.
TGGGGATCTCTTGGATGTGTGTAAGGTCCATCACCACTTGAAGTCTTTGTTAATGGAACTGTCTTCCAGTCCCAATTTGGGCTTGTCAAGTCGATGGATCGAATCGAGGGCATCCCTGTGTCTCCTGGTGAAATACATTAATACGTACAAGGCATTCCGTGAGAAAACAACACAAACAAAACAAAACAAAACAAAACAAAACACTGATATAAGATTCATGTATCCGGTTGACTTTTTACCTTCGAGTACGGCATACAGCTTAGAGTTGGACGTAGCACATGCTAAAATAGGAGTTGGCAGGTTGGGCCTAATGCCTGGAGCTTGACGACTATTCCAGCTACTTGATAATCTTGAACTATAATCAAATGACCAAATCCCTTCCGAAGATGCCATAATAATCAAGCCATTTGCTACAAAACAAAACAAAATAAGACGTAAGCATGCATGTCTTTTGGACCAAAGATTTTTAATAAGCCAAAGCAAATAATGGGCGCTTTACGTACCTGCGGTAATACAACTTGAAGGATTATATGGCATGGTCGTATAGATCTAATCAGGAAAAAAAAAAAAAAAAAAAAAAAAAAAAGATCAGTCTATTTTTGTTCAAGATAACAGCATTATTTGAATCCTTGTTTGCAGCTTATTTGACTTACAATTTCATGGTTGACTTCGTTGATCAATATTATACAGGCCCCTGGAGGGTTAAACGGAGTTTGGATGCAGCTACCGACGATGGCCACATCAAAGATGCCTCCTTTTTCAGTCAACCTCAAAATCCTCGGTTCTGCTTGTGTGTCTAAAAGGTTCATCTCCAATGGCAACAAAGACGATGCTGGCATTGGATTCGGTCCCGAAACATCCAGTTTTTGAATAGTCATTATATTTCTTCTTTCTGTGAATAACTCATATAGCCCAGACCCTTCTGGTGAGCCCGTCGGGTGAGCAGTTCCTGAGGCAAGCCATAGTCGAGAGGTTGTGGGAAGGACACCTAGCATCTGGCTCTGATCCATGGCGGTCCAAGAATTGAGTGATGAAGCAAAGGAAGAAAAAGAAGGACTAGTTGTATCGCTAGCACTACTATCACTGCTATCGCCACTGTTACCGTTACTGTTACTATTACTACTGGACGTTCCATCAGGTGGAGTTCCACTGCCCATGTTGGGAAATTGTGGTGATATGCGGAAAACGTATGGGTTAGGTGCTTGAGGGAAGTTGAGAGCTAGTAAAAGGTCATAGCGAGCAGCCCCTGTGGTTGGATCTCGAGTGGCGGTTGAGACTATGCTAGCTGAGCCAGGGGCTGTGCGAGTGGATGGGTTCAAAAAGTTGGGACCATTGACGACAAGGTTTTGAGGCTGTATAAGCAAGGAATCAGGAGTGGTAATAGTTCCGTTGTTGATGTCGTTGATGACGACTGCGTTGGAAGCAGGCGAAGGTGGAGAATTAGGATGAGGTGAAGGAGGGGAAGGGGCGACGGAGGTAGGATTGGAAGAAGAAGGATATAGTGCATAAAGAGAGCCAAGGTTATTAGCGATAGTGGAGTAGTGAACAAAGAGGGTGTTGCCTCGGAAGGCTGCGGCTGCTGCTATGGCTTTGCTTGAGGACATTGCATCACTTTGATAAAATGAAGGAATGAAGGAATGAAGGAATGTGGGAATGAAGATAATTGAAGAAGGCAAGTAATGGAGGGAAAAGAAAAGAATGAGCAAGCAAAGCAAAAGGGAGAGAAAGATTGGGGAAAAAAAAAGCCGCTAATGTGTGAGGGAAAGGAGGGTTGCATGGTCCTTGCAACAGGTTCGTAACACATGTCTAGACTCCCTGAATTTGATCGATTGGATTGGATGGAAGGACAACTGGGCGCACACCCATGCATTAATCAATCCACACACGATTAAACACGCATGGGATATTTAACAGCCGAGACAAGCTTTGCTCTGTGCTTACAGCGCCATTTGTCATATGCCATATGGCCATGGGAACATTTGAGCATTTTAAAAAGACATGGACTACATTGTAAATGTATACATGTACATTGTCTCAATGACTCTGTTCGCAGATTTTTGATACTCACACGGATATGCATCTGAAACGCGACGTGATTTTACTTTCTTTGGCTCCAAGATGTGGCTTCCATCATTAAGGTGCCAACAATAAAAAAGAGAAAGTTGTTTGTTTATTTATTTTTTACTTTCTTTCCCCTTCCTTTCTCATATTTTTCCTTTTTCCATTGTCTCTCACCTTCATAGTTCTCCCTTCATTTGTAAGTGAACTTGTCTAATGATTATAGACGATACAAACATATTGATGGGCAACATGATGAGACATAAGCAATCAAAGCTGGAATTACCGCCTGAACAACAGTGTTGATAATTATTGCGCCCTACTGAAACTCCCTTTAATATGATGAGATGCAGAAGACGGGAGAGAGAAAGAAAGAGAAAAGCATCAAGTTATTCTAACGAAGTTCTTTCTTTATCCATTGATATCAATAAGATCATATAGGTATCATCAAAGGATCAACTAATATTTTGCATACAATAATATATAGCAATCATGAATGGCAATAAACATATATGTATAAAAAAAAAATGTTAATCATAATAATTGTACTAGCATGTTATTCGATTTGCAGCAATAACTCGATGTAATTTTTTCCTGATCAATGGATCAAAGGATCAAGGGATCTTCGGATCTTGATGGTCTTGAGGCACGTGATATCTACTTTCAAAAAAGTATTCATCTTGGAATTGTAGTCACTCTATTCTCCATTTCTCTCTCCAACTCAAACACACACACACTCAATCATGACCACCGCTGCCAGGTATATACTACTGCTCCCCTGTCAAATAGACTCCATCAGCAAGAAGCAACAACAACACTTTGCTTACGCTTACAATTATCGTTTTTTTTTTTTCTTAATTAATTGTGTCAAAATGCTACAAGACCGACATTTGATCCAGCTCGTGGAAAGGGCAGTCAGGCACCTACACGCATCTATAGTTCGCGTGATCTCGCATCACATACCAAACTTAAGTATAGGTAAGTTATTACATTCAAGTCAAAATGATTCAAAAATACTTCTTCATAAAGTTACTAAAAAAAGCCTTTTTTTTTTTTTTTTTTTTTTTTTGTTTTATTTATATTATTTTCATTAACAGAAAGTCTGGTCAAACTGCACAAGATGAACTCAACCGTTTGGATTTGAAGGCTCAGCTTCTGAAAGCAGAACAGAATCATTTTGAAAAAGTCAAGAGGACTACAAAACTGGCCGAAGGTCTTTCGAACTCTTTCAAGGACGACGACGACGACGATGTTGATGACAATAAAGATACTACAAAAAAGATTGGATCATCAGCAACACGCTCTTCAGAGGAACCAGCGGAAACACCTTTAGAACGGAAACGGAGATTGTTGAAGGAGGCTGAACGTCTAGATAAGGACGATAGTGATAGCGATGATTCTGATAAGGGAAGCGATGAAAGTGATAGTGACGAGAGTGACAGGTAAGAAAGAGGGAGGGAATAGGCGGAGCTGTTCTTTTTTTTTTTTTTTTTTTTTTTTTTTTTTCTTTAAGTACAATTGTCAATTAGAGCGAGATGAAAAAAAAAAGTATCAAAATTTGAAAAACTAAGATGATAATATCTTTTTTTTTTTTTTTACGGTTCACAGCGATGATGATGAGGATGACACTGCGGAATTATTACGAGAATTAGAAAAGATTAAACGTGAGCGTGCGGAAGAGAAGGAACGTCAGGAAAGACTTCAACGTGAAGAAGAAGAAAAAGAAAGGCAAGCTCAGGCAGCAGCAGGAAACCCATTGTTAAACATGAACAATAATACTGCAGTCAAGGATTTCTCTGTCAAACGGCGATGGGATGATGATGTGATCTTCAAAAACCAAGCCAGAGGTATTGACGATAAACCCAAGAAACGGTTTATCAACGATACCCTGCGATCAGATTTCCATAGAAAATTCATGAACAAATATGTTCAATAATAATAAATTTGTGGAAATCCATCTTTATTCATATATATTACTAAGCCACTGTAAGAGATATTCATTCTCTTGTGCCTAATTTGCATCGCAATATTTATACATTTTTTGACATCAACCATTCAACATCAATGGGCAAGGACGGATTTCTTACTCCTAAAGCTGTATGTTTCATTACTGTCCTTTAAACTTCTTTCACTGAAAAAAGCTATCTGTCCTTCATTATAAATAATTCTTGGGCCATTTCGATTCAAAAAATACATTATAGACTGCGCCCACACAGGATCATTACTGATCTTTTTATTACTTGTTTTAAACATTTTTTTTCCTTTCTAGATTGCAAATCGCATCAAAGCCAAGGGTCTCCAGAAACTTCGATGGTACTGTCAGATTTGCGAGAAGCAATGTCGAGATGAGAACGGGTTCAAGGTAAAAAAAGAAAGAAAAGTAGTAAACGACTTTGGATGAAGAGACATGAGTATTTAGCTTTAACTCCTCTCTTTCTTATTACCGAGCATAGTGCCATTGTGCTTCCGAGTCTCATCAGCGTAAGATCTTGCTTGTGGCAGAATCACCTGATAAATATATTAATGACTATTCCGCAGAGTTTCAGCGCGATTTTTTGAAGTTGCTCTCTACAAGGTAAATATTTTGCTTTTCTCTTTCTTCTTGCTTTCCATACTAAAGCTTAACAGCATAACTTCATTCTGAACTTATTTAATCTAGGCACTTGTTTTACATGTATAGTTGTATTTATTCATATATTTACCTTCTTTTTTTTTTTTTTTTTTTTTTTTGTCGTCTCTAGATATGGAACTCGTCGTGTCCATGCCAATTTAGTCTATCAAGAATTCATTTCAGATCGACAACATCTTCACATGAATGCCACTAAATGGGCAACCTTATCAGAATTCACAATGCATCTTGGAAAGGAAGGCTTAGCCATTGTGGATGAGACCCCCAAGGGCTGGTTCATGCAGTGGATTGATAATTCACCCAAGACTTTGGCTCGACAGGAAGCCATCGCTCGAAAGGAAAGAATGGAAATGGATGATGAACAGCGGGAGCAGAGATTGATCCAGCAGCAGATTGAAAGGGCCGCAGCCCTTAAAAAGCAGCAACAACAGCAACAAGGAGATGGCAATGGTTCTTCAGGTGAAACAGCAGAAGAAGAAAATAATACAGCAGCAACGGAACTCAAACGAAAAAATGAAGAAGAAAAAATCAAGTTGGATATTTCAATCAAACCTATAGGACTTGGCGGAGCAGCGGCAGGGGGCGGATTAAAATTGGGCGGTGGTGGAACTGGATTGCTGAAACCAAAGAGTTTGAGCGCTCTAGCAAAGAAGCCAAGTGTGTTTTCTTCAAAGAGTTCTACTGCTTCCACTGCTTCCACACCACCATCATCATCGGCAACTTCAATAGGACCAGCAGCACCAGTAGCAGCATCCATATCCACAACCACAACAACAACGATGGCGACAGAGCCACTTAAGAAGCGATCTGCGATGGAAGAGATGATGGATCGTGATTTGGTCAAGAAAAATAGGTTGGAGGAAGAAACGAATAGTAAAGATGTAAAGTCCAAGGATGAGGAGGGAAGGCGGGAATACTCTGATCGTAGTAGCAGAGACGACAGGAGCCATAGAGACAAAGATAAGGACTATAGGTCTAACCACGACAGTCGAAGTGGTCGCGATCGGGTCCGAGACTATAGATCGATTAGAGATAGTCGAGACGGCCGTGATCGTAGTCGTGATCGTAGTCGTGATCGCGACTACAGGTCTAGTCGAGATAATCGGGATGATAAGGACCGTGATTACAAATCAGGCAGAGAAGATCGGGAAGAAAGAAACAAGGATAGATATAGGGATTCGAGGAGTCGTGACAACAACCGGGATCGGGATGGCTATCGGGAAAGGTCCAGGTCGCGATAGGAGGTAGAATGGTGATAAATCTTGATGTGCAAGATGTATTAATATTATTATTATAATATAACTATTATTATTACCATTACCATTACTGTCATTATCGTTATCATTATCATTATTATCCATCAGCTATTTCACACTGGCTATCAACACAAATGTTTTTTTTTTTTTTTTAACTTTAATGGAAGTTGAATACAAAGGCTATGTATTAGATCTCAGCCTTAAAGACAGTGTCTACACCTACTGTTGCGGCTGATGCTGATATTGATGCTTCTGCTAAAGTGCTCTTCATTGTGATGCTCCAATAAGCAGAAGAGAATTCATCACCATAAAGACTAGGCGAGGTCAAGGGTTGTAGCAGGAGGCCGAACAAGAGGATGCCGGTTGCAAAAGCCAAATAAAGCCAGTGTTTCCATCGACCAAAGTACTGAATGTTGGTGACATCGGGGAAGCCCATCAAATTACAGAAGGCATGGCAGATACAGGGTGCGATCAAATTGGACGTTCTGAGGAACAAGTAAGTGGCGAACCAACCAAAAAGGGTTGTGTAGAGAAATTGAAAACAAGTCATAAGGGTTGCATTTAAAAATGCACGTCGTGTCCGGCCCTTTCTCACAAAGGATTCATAACCATGGTGAATATGTGCTACAATTTTTTTTTTTTTTTTTTTTTTTTTTTTTTTTTTTAAAAAAAAAAAAAAAAAAGTATCAGTGATTGGATAGGAGAAAGAAAAAAATTAAGCGGAGCAAATTCAAGGGACATTAATAATAGATCATTTACCTATACCAAACACTAGTGGCAATGCAAAGATCATAGTATAAGATTTTGCGCCAGTGTGTGCGACAATTGCAACCATGCATGCTCGAAACACGAACTCTTCGGAAATAGGACCCTAATTATTATTATTATTATTTTTTAATAATAACAATAAAAAAAAAAAAAAAATAAACAAAAAAAAAAAAAAAAAAGAATTGTTACTATTATGATTGAATGATATATATTCATCAATGTATTCATTTTACATATATTATCATTTATAATATTAAAGCTTACCACGACAAAATTTCTCATGCCGATCAAACTTCGGAAATATTGCCGATGAGTTACCCAATCAAAGGCTTGTTGGAATGGAAGTTCTTTGCTTAAAAACATCATCAGGACGGGACCCATGAATAGGACGCCCATTAAGAATAAAGGAAGCACGACATGATTGAAAAGCTTGAATATGTTTTGTGGAATCGAAATCCCTAATAGTTCTAGAAACGTTCTTAGGCGCGACCAGAAAGACTAATGAAGATGAAGAGGAAAAAGAATATATATATGCATGTATTCACATGGGTGAATTAGAATTGATGTTAAACCCAGGTACGACACAACACGTGTTTGTCCTATTTTCATTTTCATTTTCATTTGAATTACCAGATCGTTGGGAATTGCTCCTGTGAGTTTAAACACCCACCAAAGGTAGATCGGAGCCACAAAACAAGTCAAGAAAATTCCTTTGAATCTTTGTTTAATTACTAAAGGATGGTTTCGATCCAACTTTTTATCCGCTGCTGAAGGTGAATGTAACATTTGAGATACCCTTTGTTGTTCTTGTTGGTGTGGATGCTGTTGGTATGGTTGTTGTGGGTGATGATGATAATATGGAGCATTAGATTGGTGTTGATCATAAAAATATGAAGATGAATATGAGTGGGTCACAACTTCTGGTCGTGCAGCAGGTCCTGAACCTCCTAACGTAGAGGATGACAACGTAGAAGGCGATACAATAAAAGTACTAGTGCTGCCAGCAGAAATAGTCGATAGTGCAGGAGATGCCATGGGTGATGATATATTGCTATTACTGTTGTTATTGACACTCTCTACAAATTGAAAATGTGAACTAGTACGATATGCTCGTTTGTCAGCTGTTCCTGATGATGGAGATCGTTTAGGTAAAGCCGGAAAACTATTTCTAGCAGAATTGGCGAAACTAGTATTGTCATTATTGCTGTTGGTATTACTGGTACTAGAACTTGTCATCATAGTCGTAGTCGAGGTCAATGAAGGGCTGCCCATGTTTATGCCTATGCCATATGCACCAGATTCCATAAGGTGTAGATGTGTACTGGTACGATGTGCTCTATTATCAGGAACCCCACTTGGTTGTGGTTTGGTCATGCTTCCTGTAGTGGCGCTCAGAGCGCCTGCACTGATTGTACTGACTGTATTCACTCCCGAATTGCTGTGGTTTATCATCGTAGCTGTCGTTGTTGGTGTTGTTGTTGTTGTTGTTGTTGTTGTAGTGGTTGTTGTGGGTGTAAGGGATGGAGATCCAATATTATTGATACTACTGACTGCAGTGTGCATACTGTCCAAGGTTGTTGTCGTTGAAATGGAAGAGGTAGAAATCCTTGGAGAAGCAGGCGGAGTTGTATCATTATCATCATCGTTCGAAGATAATGATGATCGTCGCGATGGTGCATTATCATTATTATTATTATGATTATTATTACTATTATCATTATCAATGGAAATTGTAGTGACACCAGATGCTGCTGCTGCTGCTGCTGTGACGACAGCTAGCGCAGAAGCTGAGGCAGCAACTGGAGTGGACTGTGCGATGGATGAAAGTAGGCTGTAACGAGCTGCATATTCGCGTGCCTGTTGCTTGGTCCTGAGGGGAAATAAGTAGAGGGATCCGACAAAGAGGCAAGTGAAACCTATACATGAGCCAGCAGCCAACCATGATGAAATGACAGGGTCAAATGTTGACATTCTGATGTCTTTTGGTTTTCAGCAATTTGTTGTGTTAAATTTCCACTCTGCGAGCACGTTGCTAATGAAAAGACATGAGTGATGGAAATGGGCCAAAAAAAAAGAAGAGTGTGAATGAAGGGAAGGGAAGGAAAGGAGAGAGGGTGTGTAGGGAAAGTAAAGGGAAGATGGTTGTAAACAAAGAGGGGAAAAGAAGAAAGTGAAGGAAAGGGTACTGATTTGCCCCACTCCTCCCTCTTTTCTTTCATCGTCTGTTTATTTTAGTGTTTCGTCTTCAAGTTTACACATGCAAGCATTAAAGGCCAATTGAAGAAGAAAAGGAATCTCTGCCCGCCTTTTTTTTTATGGTTTAATTGACTGATTTTATAGATTTTCTCCCATTGCTAATGCCAATTATACTTTTGTGCTACGCAGTGTCATGATTAGGAAAAAAGAAAAAAAAGAAAAAAGGGGGAAAATGATGATCCATCATCAACGCTTTTCTATCAACTCGGCTGTTTATCTTATTCATTTATAGTAATGGCCTTGTTCCAAAACACCCTTTTTTTTTTCTTTTCTTTTCTTTTCTTCATTTATAATTTTCAATCCGCCCAAGGAGGTTGTCTGCATGGGGTCCAACTGAGATGGGATGAGAATTAACTTATATTAATTATGCATTACAAATGAAATTAACTTTATATATAAAATGTAAAACTAGTTCAGGTGGAATTTCCGGATTAAGGGGTGATCTACAGAAAACAATATGAACCTGTTGAAAGAGCTTGAGCTTGGTCTGTGCTTTGGCCGGTGTTCTGATAGAGTGATAATATAACAAATACAATAAAACGACCGGTTCATCATAATGGGATTGCCTTTCTCTAAGATCGTATGCACCCATTTCCATGAAAAAGCTGTTTGAAGGCATGAGACTTTTTATTGTTCTCTAATACTTTTACTTCTAATACGTTACAGAGTGGACGGTGCCTCATTTCCTGACTGCCATCTACAATCACACGAGCGAGCCCTTGTCCGTCGCTGTCTTCGTGTCATCATCACCATCGCCCTCATCACCCTCGCCCTCATCGTCCCCGTCCTCGCCCTCATTATCGCCCTCATCCTGTCATCATCCCCATCTTTACCCTCACTATCACCCTTCTTTATATCGCCGCTACCCTCGTCATCCTTATTTTCATCCTCCTTTTTATCACCACTAAATCCGTCCCCAGCATGATCTTGAAAGGTCATAGTTGACCAAGCCGCAGTTCGAGTTGACACGTCCATAAAGAGTATTCCTCAACTGGTAGGTAGCAAGCTTTGAATTGTCCATCGTGCATCGTTGACATGCATCAGGGTCGAAACAGGCCCAGATAGTATATCCAGTACCTTAGGTGACGGAGCCACCTTGAAGACTGGCACCGGAGGAGCGCACCTTCTCGAGGAGACCCTGCAAAATTCTACGCCGAGAAGATGGTGCACGTTCTAGGATCAGCAAGGCTAACAGCCATGATCTCAGGCTTGAGGAGCTTGGGATCCTTATTAAGAATGCAGGAGACGCGCCCTTTCTGAGCATTGGAGCCGCATTGCTGGAGGTAACGACCGCAATGAGTGCCAATATGATGACGCTGGGTAAGCTTAGTTTCGGAAGCATAGTTAAAGCGGAGAAAAATGAGTAGTTGAAAAGATGTTAATCGTTGAGAAGGAACTGGTGGATAAGCAATATGGTGCTCGTCGGATCCATTCTATATGTTATAAACATTTTCACCGAAACTTGATGTTGAAGAGGGCGCATATCGCCAAACACTGCTTCGTGCGACCTATTCCGATCCCTCCCTTCCTGTCCCTCTCGCCTTCTCTTAGACATGAATGTTCTACGGTTTAAATCAAAAAATAGTTTTTTGACAAATAACCAATATGTTCTAGAATGGATACTTTCAGGCACAGAGGATTGTATGTAGCTACATAATGCGTGAACTACAGCCCTGGAAAATGTATGGAGGGATATCAGATTCAAGGCTTTTGTTTTTGATCCTCTATCCCTTCGACCGTAAGGTTTAGAGGACATATTTGTCTTGGCAAAAGTCTGTAGTAGACCAATGTAAGATTTATAACACATTCTTTATTTTGGGCAGAACAATGATTTTTTTATTTTTGGAATATGAAGGGTTGTGAAATTCATAAAAACAGTTGTGAGAACCGTGTGCTAATTCAGGAGGCAGGATGATATAAGCGGTATTCTCTGGCCTTGAGCGTGGCTCAAACGGTGGTGGGCTATGCTCTTCTTCCTTCGAACTTCTACTATAAGCATCTTCTCGCCTTCCTCGTCGAGTATTTTTGTGTTCTCAAAGAGAAACAATAAGATCAAACAATCCGTCTTCCTCATTTCTCATTTCTCTCTCACTCGCACGGACCACCGACAGACGAGATGAGGAGAACGCGCTCATGCTGGAGGATGTTGAGATTTTTGTTAGAATCGATGAAAAACCAATGGTCCAAGGCCCATTGAGCTTAGGAAGGCCGTGGCTTAATAAATTTTTGAGAAAAACAAAAGAAATAAGGTGCAGGACACTCACAGTTCGATGTTTGTTGTCGGTCATTAATACAAAGATACACGCTCTGCTCAGGAAAATGAGCGATCATCCAAAGCAAAATAAATTAAATTATTCAAATTAAAGGATTGACAGATTGGTGGAGTGATCTGTTGCGTTAAAGATCAATAGGTGCTTACTAAATGAGCCTCTAGTATGGATATTAATAATCAACATTCAGTATTCCATTGTCAGGCATGAAGCTGCGTTTTGACTAGATTATTCATAGGCATGGTGTGTGAACCCCAGATATTTTTCTCACTTGCTTTTCCACCTTCAATATTGCCCAGTTAAAATTCAATACTCCATTATCCGATGCCTTACCTGAAGCATTGCAGCGTGACAGTCCATAACCAGGAGTACATGCGCGTCCGTACCATTGCAAGTAGGCCTCCGAAAGGCTTTAAAAAAAAAAGAGCGTGCTAAATGATCATGATCACGCATTCCGTACAACACCGCACAGCTTCGGATACGTACAATCACTGCGTTGATCGTTGGTATGCTACGGTCAACCTATCAGCAATAGACATGTAGGATAGCCTCAATAGAGGGCGAGCGCAACTAAATAAAGGCTCGTAGAGCCGGAGCCACTTCTGCTCTCTTCCTCTCCTTCGCCCTCTGCTTTCTCTTATCATCTATTCTCTCACTCTACAGTCCTCTTATCCTTTATTATGCACAACGTATGCTGCTCCCTGCAGAGCATCCCTCGCCCCTCATCAGCTATTGATGCCTTAAAACTAGTAACAATGCGCTCTTTCAGAAGCTTCATTATCGAAAGCAGGTAAAAATTCATTGATGAGCTCGAATAACCGGGACGCGACTTATTAAAGCCACTGACTGTTAGGAATTACAGTTCTTCTTATGCACCTGCTTTCCTAGGCTGCTAGCAAACTGGCTTTCCGACCTCATCGAGCGTTCCCTCATCTCTGAAGGCTCTTCGAATGCCGTAAGTTGATGTTCCACTAGATTATTGTTTAATAGCGCTTTATTGACGTGCAGGGCGCCCTCATTCTCTTGTCACTATTAATGCCCATCCATCCAGTAAAAATACATCGGACAGAGACCGTACGCAGCCTTGGTCTATGTTGATAGAAGTAATGTCCTTTGACACTCACACTCGGAAAAGGCTTTGTTTACTGAGTCCTGTAATTAACCGAGTTCTCGAAAAACAAATGCTAGGTCCTTCAGAATGTTAATAACAAGGTCCATAACGTCAACGGCGATACCCAGTTCGCTCTTGCGGACCGTATTGCGACGGGCCACAAAGTCAACGCCCCACAAAGAACTCAAAGCAAGCTCATTATGCCAGCAAGATACCAGAGAGTATTCCTTCTTTAACTTGTAAGGAATATTACTGACATTTCCGTCTGCTTCAAACTTTTTCTTTAAAAAAAAAAAAAAAAAAAAAAAAAAAAAAACAAATCTAATTAACTCTTTGTTCTATATTAGTGCCCTTCAAATATCAAAACAAAAAATGTGATGACTTTTCGACTATTGCGTTCGCCTAAAAATGGCAAATGGCAAATTTTTGTTTTGATATTTGAAGGGCGCTATCTTGGTCGATGGATTGACAGATTGATAAATTAGTGTGGCCTGAGACACAAAGAAGCAAACAGTACTTCCTACATAAGCTTACAATATGATGCTTTATAGTCGAGCATGAAGATGAGTTATTATTCTCTTATTGACGAAGGATAAACAAATGCTCCTTGAACGCGGTGTGTAGACTCCACACCTTTATTTAACTTACTTTCCTAAATCCCGACACTGTCTAGTTAAAATGCAATGCTCTCTTGCCCGGCGGTCCGCCTTAGGGCTTTACAGCGTGGCAGCCTTCAACCAGAAGTACAGTCACCTGAAATAAAGTTTGGACAAAATGGATTTTCTTGATTTTTTTTTGAACAACCTGGACAAACAGCTCATATGCAACATACATAAAGACTTCATCAATACACATGAAATTTTACATGCTCACTAAAGAGGTCAATACTGTTATTTATTGGGGTTTTGAAGACGGCATTGTTAGAGTAGCAAAAGTGCCATGTAGGTTCAATAGTGAGTGTTCCTACCATCGACCCCATTCACTTCTTCCAGCCTTTCGGGCATGGTAGCGACAAGGCTGGCCAGCCTCTCTTGCGGTAAATTATTCCACTCTTCGATAAGAGCCCGTGTGAGAGTGGGAAGATCTCTTGGCCCTTTAGCGCGCCTATCGAGTGCATCCGCAAGAAGTGACCATACATGTTCAATAGGGTTCAAATCTGAGGAGCATGAAGGCCAGTCTGGAATCCTGGGGATGCTGTTTTTTTCGCGCCATTCTTTTGCAATCTTACAAGTATGAACTGGAGCATTATCCTCCATAAGTATGCCATCCTCTACCTCAGCCATAAATCTGGCTAGCTCGCCTTGATATACATCTTCCACGAAACACCGTCCATCTTTACGACCTCTTTCAAATACAACCAACCGAGACTTTCTGGTTGCTGTGAACGCCCCCCAGACCATCAGAGTTGTTCTACCACTTTTGAAAGTGGGTGCGAGGCAATCATGATCGTACTTTTCCTCTACTTTACGCCAAACTCTTATTTGACGAAAATGCTCACCAACTTCAAATGATGATTCGTCAGTCCAAACTACCCGATTCCAGTCTTCCATGGACCAACTCATATATTTTTTGACAAACTGCAGCCTCCTTTTTATATGTCCTTCTTTTAAGAATGGTTTTTTTACTGCAATCCGGCTGAAAATACCCAGTGAATGCAATGCCTTCGCAACTGTCCTCTCGCAAACTTTGTTCGGCAATTGGTTAGTGATATCATTAAGAGTACACCTTCTATTCTGCTTAGTATGGCGAACGATGCTCCTGAGGTCCCGTTCACTTAGTACTTTGGGCCGTCCTGGGATCGGAGTGCAAGCAGTGGTGCCTCTTTCTTGGTACACCCTGATAATATTAATAACAGAGGTTCGGGGTACACCGCGTTGCAATGCGATTTCCGCAGCCTTCATGCCCGCGAGGTGCATTCCAACGATGATACCTTTATTCTCAATGTCTAAGTGTCTCGCCATGGTGGTTTACTCAAGCTGTTTGTATGTGAAAAACAGGAAGGAAAGAGATTGAAGGAAACGCTTCCCTACGTAACTATTTCAATATTTTATTTTTTTGTCCAATCTTTGTTTCAGGTGACTGTACAGTGGAATCTCGATAATTGTACACTTTTGTACAGTCACCTGAAACAAAGATTGGACAAAAAAATAAAATATTGAAATAGTTACGTAGGGAAGCGTTTCCTTCAATCTCTTTCCTTCCTGTTTTTCACATACAAACAGCTTGAGTAAACCACCATGGCGAGACACTTAGACATTGAGAATAAAGGTATCATCGTTGGAATGCACCTCGCGGGCATGAAGGCTGCGGAAATCGCATTGCAACGCGGTGTACCCCGAACCTCTGTTATTAATATTATCAGGGTGTACCAAGAAAGAGGCACCACTGCTTGCACTCCGATCCCAGGACGGCCCAAAGTACTAAGTGAACGGGACCTCAGGAGCATCGTTCGCCATACTAAGCAGAATAGAAGGTGTACTCTTAATGATATCACTAACCAATTGCCGAACAAAGTTTGCGAGAGGACAGTTGCGAAGGCATTGCATTCACTGGGTATTTTCAGCCGGATTGCAGTAAAAAAACCATTCTTAAAAGAAGGACATATAAAAAGGAGGCTGCAGTTTGTCAAAAAATATATGAGTTGGTCCATGGAAGACTGGAATCGGGTAGTTTGGACTGACGAATCATCATTTGAAGTTGGTGAGCATTTTCGTCAAATAAGAGTTTGGCGTAAAGTAGAGGAAAAGTACGATCATGATTGCCTCGCACCCACTTTCAAAAGTGGTAGAACAACTCTGATGGTCTGGGGGGCGTTCACAGCAACCAGAAAGTCTCGGTTGGTTGTATTTGAAAGAGGTCGTAAAGATGGACGGTGTTTCGTGGAAGATGTATATCAAGGCGAGCTAGCCAGATTTATGGCTGAGGTAGAGGATGGCATACTTATGGAGGATAATGCTCCAGTTCATACTTGTAAGATTGCAAAAGAATGGCGCGAAAAAAACAGCATCCCCAGGATTCCAGACTGGCCTTCATGCTCCTCAGATTTGAACCCTATTGAACATGTATGGTCACTTCTTGCGGATGCACTCGATAGGCGCGCTAAAGGGCCAAGAGATCTTCCCACTCTCACACGGGCTCTTATCGAAGAGTGGAATAATTTACCGCAAGAGAGGCTGGCCAGCCTTGTCGCTACCATGCCCGAAAGGCTGGAAGAAGTGAATGGGGTCGATGGTAGGAACACTCACTATTGAACCTACATGGCACTTTTGCTACTCTAACAATGCCGTCTTCAAAACCCCAATAAATAACAGTATTGACCTCTTTAGTGAGCATGTAAAATTTCATGTGTATTGATGAAGTCTTTATGTATGTTGCATATGAGCTGTTTGTCCAGGTTGTTCAAAAAAAAATCAAGAAAATCCATTTTGTCCAAACTTTATTTCAGGTGACTGTACATGTATAGCCTATTTCCTAGTTGGTCGCTCTTAATTTCAATGCGATTACTAAATAATAAACAGGTTACCTTATCTAATAAAATTTAGCGTTATTTTTTTTTTTTTATTTTTTTTTATTTTTTTGGAGTTGTAACCCGTCTCAGAGCCTTCTTGACATAGCTCGAAAAGTTTGTGATAGATGTGATTCCACGCTGTAGCAAAGCCTGTGGTTCAATCGTGATAGGTTTCTTGGCCTCTCCTTGAGTTCAGCTCCACATGTACGGCGTTGGCGTTGGCGTTGGCGTTGGTGTTGGCGTTGGCGTTGGCGTTGGGTAGTGTGGGAGCCTTCCAGACTCTACAGGCACAGTCGCATATTCGTATATTCGCAAATTCACCCAAGGGGTCTTCATAATGTGGTTTATGGTTGTTGCTGTGTGACATTGGAATGAAAATCCGTCCTTCTTCCCCTGCAAACGCCCCAAGTACGAAGACGACTGTTTGATCCTTTACACAGAAAACTAATGCACTTCTCCTATAACCATGGTCCTCTCAATTCTACAAACTCTATGATATGCAACTCCCATAGCATGCCCCCCCCCCTCCCCTTTTTACTATCACACTTCATTGCATCGTAAATAGTTCAATCATTGAGGGCTTCTCCTTGGTTGCCTCAAACCCAGAGACATCCTATCCTAGCAAATGCGGCTGGTCTTGGGCTCGTCTGGCCAAACGACGGCCTTACAGTCTTCTGTATGGTATTTCAATGGAAGAAGTATGATTTTTTCCGAATCTTTTCGCTTACCTGTAGGGTAAAAAAGCTTTCTTTTTCTTTTTTTTTTTCTTATTCGAGAATATCAGTAAGTTCTTTGATCTTGGACTGACTTAGTTGGCTCCATACTTGGGTGAATACGCGCTTGTGCGATTAAGCTGTTATTAAGTAGTGATTAATTGCGAAAATGATAAAGCATATAGGAGCTATGCTGTTCTGCTAATAAACCGGGGTCCTAGATATTTCTAAGGGGAGAGGTTAAGAGAATCTGAATAACAATAGATAATCATTTTAGGAAACGGTCCTGTTTATTTTTGAGCAAAATAAGAGGAAAAAGTATTTTGCCCGGCTTTGAACGATGTGTGCTGCAGCTGCAGGATCTTGAATAACATGTTCATCTACATGCAACATGCTACATGTACATGCCCTGTGGATTAATAGAGCGAAAAAGCAGTAGTGGTCTTTGAGCAATATAGACGACGGGCATGGAGTGATTGAATCAAAGAGTAAAAAAAAAAAAAAAATACATCGATATATGGTTTTAAAAGTACAAAGTGGAATCAAAGGGGGTTTTCTGTTTTATGTTTTATGCTTCCGGCACAGCGGACGAAATGCGTATACACAGCTTTGTTCAATCTTGAGGAGAGAGAGAGGAGAGAGAAGGAAAAAATAAAAAAAAAAAAAAAAATAGGGGACAATTGCATTGGCATAGGCGGTAATAAGAGATCAAATGTCACCTCCTTCTCTTCATCTTCTTTTGTTCCTGATTTTTTTTTTCTCGGACTTTTGGTTTAGAAAACGCTCTTTTTTTTTTTTTTTTTTTTTTTTTTTTGATTTTTTGGATCCTTTTCCTCCTTCTGGTCAACCTAAGGACTTTTTACTACTAATTTATTTATTTATTTATTTATTTATTAATATTATTTATTTATTTATTTATTTCATTCTTTCAATTGTTCATGCTCGATTGATCGAGGTCCGAGCTGCATCAGAGAGTGAGAGCGAGAGCCTATTCGCCAAGCATATTCTCATTCTTACCCCCCCACCACCCTCACTCTTACTCGCTTTTTCTTTGTTTCTGTTAATACAGGCGAGATCTCCGCGCGCGCTCTAGCGTCTGTGCTTGCCCTCTTTTGAATTTAAAACTGCACGTGAGCGGAGAAATAAGAACAGCAGACAAGAGCAGCGTCGTTTTTTTTTTTTTTTAGTTAAAAAAAAAGAAAGAAGAAAGAAAAGAAAGTCCACGTATATGAGCATGTATCATTATGCTACTTAAAAAAGGAAAAGGAAAGAAAAGAAAGACAAGACGTTCAAAAAAAAAGTCGTCATATAGACAGATATTCATGTCGTCCTTATTTTATTGCATTCTTAGTTTGCATTCTGGTCTACTCAGATCTATTAAAGAAATATCTTTTCTTTTGGATTGAATGTTCTGAAAAACAATAGCAATACAGCCCGTGCATATCAGAAAGGAGGGTTAGGCTTGATCTT
Source organism: Lobosporangium transversale (assembly GCF_002105155.1). Classification (NCBI taxonomy): domain Eukaryota; kingdom Fungi; phylum Mortierellomycota; class Mortierellomycetes; order Mortierellales; family Mortierellaceae; genus Lobosporangium; species Lobosporangium transversale. The sequence goes on along the minus strand of NW_019028982.1, from coordinate 1,042,574 downwards.
TATCAATTGTGGATTTGGTTAGCATAAAGAAAAAAAAAAAAATAGCAGTGTGTTACTGTGCTCTTTGCATTAAAAAAAATAATAATAATAATAAAAAAAAATAAAAAATCAACACCAACAAGGAAAAAGGACAAGGACAAGGACAAGGACAAGGACAAGGACAAGGGCGAGGAAAAGGGCGAGGAAAAGGGCGAGGAAAAGGGTTAGAGCATAAAGAGAGCGAGATTGAGGGAAAAAAAAAAAAAAAAAAAAAAAAAAAAAAAAAAGATCGGGAACTATGACCAAAGAGATCAGAGCATAGCCAATAGTGTTCTTTTGCACTTGCTGTCTATTGTTATATCTCCCTTTGTATCTCCATATCCCATAACTGGGTCCAAGGTTCAAGCCCATGCTAAGGCTCAGGGTTCAGTTCTATGGGTGTAAAAGAGAAAAATAAAAAAAAAAATAAAAAAAAGAATCAAGTAAGGGGTGATCAAAATACACAAGGGATCTGGAGGATCAAAAAAAATAAAAACAAAAAGTGGATAAAGAGATAATGTCAGGGACCAATGGCTGTGAAGGCACATATACCACATTAAATAAGAACAATAAAGGAAAAGAGGAAAAGTAAGATGAAGGTGGTACGCATCAAGTCAGACACCCAGTCCAAAAGGCAGATGAATAGCTCGGCTTTATGTAACCGAATGTGCAGTTTTACCTTAATTTATCTTCCTTTCCCCTTAATCCTGTTCTTCTTCTGCTATCTCATTTTGCTCTTACTCTGTCTTTCCGGTCCTTTCCCTCTTCTCAAAGACGATCTTATTTTTGATTAAAAAACAAAAAAAAGACATGTGTTTCCACCGTATTAATGTGCGAACCTGCGTTTTGGAGTAAGTTTTTTTGAAACTCTAATAAGGAAGCTGCGCGTTTGTTTTTTTTTTTTTTTTTTTGGGATAGCCAACTTATGTGCACCGACCGCTTGTGCTCTTCTCCCCACAAACGCGACTCATATATATATATATATATATATATATATATATATGTATATGTATATATTGTATATGTAAATTACTGTACAAATATGTATAACACACATCGCAAATCAATATTATCGCATCATCAAGACGAAATGATATACATGTATAACAAACATTACATGAAGAACAATCAACCAAACAAACAAACAAACAAACAAACAAACCGTTGCGACAATGGGTGTAGCTCTTCATAATATATATATTTAATAAGAATGGTATGGGAACTGTTATCTCCATAAAGGATGAAAACAAATAAATAAAGAATATATGCATGTCTACTTGAATGTAAGAAAAGGCAGGGGTTCGGGCAGGATCAGTCGGCGCAAGTAAAATAATTGACGACATAACTAAGTGAAGCCATATGCCTGATTGTAGACATCTGTATCATTGGACCAGGCGTAACGCGATCACGCATTTTGTTTGAAAAAAAAATAAAATAAAATAAAAAAAATATATATTTATTTTTATTCCTGTTGTGCAACGGTCTATTGACTAATAGGAGAGATGAAAAAAAAAAAAAAAAAAAAAAAAAAAAAGGGGTAACGGCCACAAAAGGAAAAAGAGTTAGTTTGCTTTGCCTCTGTTGAAACCAAGAGTGTTAGTTCAACCTATTGTTCTGTCCAGACCTGCCCTTGCCTGCCCAGCCATGTCCGGACCCGGACAGAATGACGTTTTTGTTTATTACAATACTCTGTTCTCACTTTTTCTTTTTTTTTTTTTGTCTTCCAGCATTTGGTCCAAAAGACCCGTGTCTTTCTCTCTCTTTGGATATGTACTTTGCCCGGTCCCCGAGTTTCTGGGTTCAAAGCATTAACAAAAAGTAAAAGTAAAAATAAAATATAAATATAAATGCATGAGGTTAATAAGGATAACTATATAATTGCTTTTATTCAATTACATGTATGTACGTCTTAGACCAGGATGGATTGACGCCATTGCAAAATAAACTAAACTAAAATAAAAAGGCGTGAGCGTCCTTTTCTCTTTTTTCAATAGAGCCATTGGGCTTTTCTTTTTGAATCGGGAGTCTATTGATTTTCAGATGCAGATGTCAAAAAGTTTGAGTGATCATGTTGTTGTTGCTCTGCATTGGCCTTTTTTTTTTTTTTTTTTTTTTTTTAATGCCACGTTGGTTCGCTGAACAATGATCATCAAAAAATAAAAATCTATTTGTATATGCTTTGTGTACGAGGTTATTTTATTCTTACTTTTACTTTCTTATTTTAAAAATTCTATCTTATTCTGCATTCCTTATTATGTCCCCTTTTCTATTTATTTTAAAAAAAAAAAAAAAAAAAAAAAAAAAGTGAGTTGTTAGTCATGGCTGTTACACTTTAACTGTAAGGGGAATGCATATATTCATCCAGTTTCTTTCTTTCTCTTGACAGGGCAAGATCCATTTCGTTTCAAAAGGCAAGCGGACCAAAAGGAAAAAAAACAAAGAAAAAAGAACTCAGGGGTGATTAGTTACTCAATCTGCCAAAACAGATTCTCTCAGCAATGAGTATCATGTATTAGCATTAGCTTCAGTATTAGCCTCAGTATTAGCTTAAGCATTCGTTATCAACATGCTTTAAAAGGAGAGAGAAAGTACATGGTACTTTTGAGCAATAACTTTATCCTTTTTTAAAATTGCTTTAGTTATTACATTATATTCTTTGTATTGGCATGTTGACAGAGATTCAAATCTGAATTTATTGGATTCGGGGGTTCAGTGCATGCCAGTGCATGCAGAAACACAGAAACACAGAGGCGAGATAAAAGGAAAATCCACATTCAATTGCTGGATGTATTAGCGGGTGCTCATTCCATAATCGACAAAAGAGAACTTTCTTTCTTCTTCTTCTTTTTGGTACATAAAAAAACAACATAAATACCATGTGTCCCATCCCTCCATCCCCCTTTCAATTCTTTTTTTTTTTTTTTTTTTTTTTTTGGGCACAAATTCCTCTTTCCAACATCTATTTCTCTATTTCCCTCTTTCTTTCCTTTCACTTTTCTTCTTCTTCTTCTTCTTCTTCTTCCTATCTTTCACACGCTTTGTCCATATTTCCAGCAACTGCTTATACCTATCATCCTCTTTTTTCTTTTTTTTCTTTTTCTTTTATATTCTTAAAAGTGTCTTCAAAACATATCGTTCATTCAATCATCCACTCTTTCCTCCCACGCCTCATTATCATACGCGTGGTATGATTAAAATCATACCATTCATTATATATATATATATAAATCACAGCCACAACTCCACTCCACACCACACCACACCACACCACATCACACCATACACACACATACATACAAAGAAGGATGACCCACACAAATATTTCGCTTCATGTTTATATCGATTTCGATAGCACGGTTGTATTGGGAGATACAAGGGGTTCATTATTGACACATCAAATGGGTCATGAAGAATTAGACAGGATTGATAAATTGCCCAGGACCGAGTCTTCGAGAATCACGGTCAGGAAAGCAGAGGATATGAAATGGGAACGTGTCAGGATGACGGTCCAGGAGGCTGCAGATATCCTGATCGACCCAAATGCAGATCTGAGGAATCAACATAGTGACGAGGACGGTGGCAATCATAGTGTTCTTAACAACGATAATAACGATAACAACGATAATAACGATAACAACGATAACAACGATAACAACAATAACAACGATATCAACAACATCAATAATGTCAGTAGTAGTAGTAGTACTAATAGTATTAGCACTAGTAGTAGGAGTAGTAGGAGTAGTAGCAGTAGCAGCGGTGGTGGTGGTCAAGGTTCTTTGAGCTTAGTTGGTACAACCACAGCAACCACAACAGCAACCACAACAAGAAGAACAAGAACAAGGACGAAGACTCCATTCAGCGGTGATGAATCAGATCGATATCGTGTACGATTGGATCCAGGCTTCAAGAATTTTCATCGATTTTGTCAAGCGCACAACATCCCTATTACAATCCTGAGCGTGTAAGAAGAAAAAAAAAAAAAAAAAAAAAAAAAAAAGATAAAGGCAAAGGCATAGACAACAAGCAACCAGGATAAACAAACAACCTATTACAAATACAATGACAAACGATATCATTCATGGCACTAATGGATGGAAAAGACAAGGAAAAAAAAAAAAAAAGAAAAAAAAAAAAGACAGCACTCATGCGCATAGTGCAGGACTATACACTAGTCTCAAAACACAAAATATAAACACAACGCACACGCACATATGCACATCACTCAAGCGCCAGTAAGGCACACGAAAGGAAAAACAAAAAAAAAAAAAAAAAAAAAAAAAAGACAGTGGCAGTGGCAGTGGCAGAGAAAGAGAAAGAGAAAGTGACAATGGGAAAGGAGGAAGAAAAAGTCAGTGCTTACCTCAGAGTCGACCAAATTATCTTTGGCTTCCTCTTCTCTATTGTCACGCAGGGGAAATGTATGAATTTGATCTGATTATCTAACATTCTTGTTTTCTCAATTGATGATAGAGGCATTCAACCATTGATCGAGGAATTACTGAATCGGTACCTGGGCGAAGGACATGGGATTGGGGTATATGCGAATGAACTTGACATCGGTACTGATGGCGCCTGGAAAGTAAAGTGGCGCGATTGCAGGTAAACTAAAAACAATTGGACTCTTTCTCTTCCTCCCCCCCACTCCATTGCCATGTCCAATGTTAAATGTCACTTGCAACAGATGACCCTCTTTGCTTTTCCAAGCAAATCCAAGATGGACAAAAGAAGGAAAGCCTCGTTTAAGAACATACACTAACTTTTTTTTTTTTTTTTTTTTTTTTGTTTCTTCAAATTCCTTTCTCCTGTCCTTATTACCATTATCATTATCGTTGTTTTCTTCTTTTTGTAACGAATCATTCCAACCTTCTTTTAAACTTCAACCCCCTCTCTTCTCATTGTCCCTTCTCTCCTCCAAAACAATCAACTGTTATAGTCCTTATGGCATGGACAAGAGTAGAGGTAAGCAACAATTCCTCGGGAGTTTTTAGGTCTTTACGTTCTCTCGTTCGTTATTTTATTTCCTTTTTTACTTTTTTTTTCCTCTCCTTTCCTTTCTTCCTTTCTTCCTTTCTTCCCCTTTGCTCCAATCAGCTCCATTCCAGGTTTTTTTTTTTCTGATTTTTCAGCTCACGAAATTTCTTGATTACAGTTGTAACCATAAATGATATATATATATTTTGCGTGATGCTTTGACTCTTGTTTCCCTCTTTCCCCCCCCTCTTCCCCTTCCTACGCTTCTTCCTCCCTTCTTCCTCCACATGTCAAATCCAGTTAATGCTCTCGTTCTCTCTCTCTCTCTCTTTTTTTTTTTCTTACCTGATTTGTTTATCCTTTTTTGATTTGTTACTCACGCTTGTTTTTTTTTTTTTTCTCGCCTCCTCTCTCTCTCTCTCCCCCCCCCTCCTTCGCTCCCCTCATTCCCTCGCTCTCAGCTCTTCGTGAGGCGAAAGAGAACAACTTGTGGAATCCAAAGGACGAGATCCTATGGTGTGGTGATGGCAGTTCAGATTTCCCAGTGGCCTTAATGGCCAACATTGTGTTAGCGCGTCAGGATACGACCTTGGAAAAGCTGTGTCGAGCCAATCAGATCGCACATCGCGTCTTTACCACATTTGAAACCGTTCAGGAAGAAGTCGAGAACTGGCTTTTGACACATCCTGAAAACAACAACATAATCATGAATACTAGTAATATTAATGCTAATGCTAATGCTAATGCTAATGCTAATCCCAACAGCAACAGCAACAGCAACAGCAACAGCAACAGCAACAGCAACAGCAACGCCGACACCAGCACAAGCACTAGCACTAACATCAATACTAACACTAACACTAACGCCAACACTAACACCAACACCAGCGTCAATACCAATACCAATGCTTATGTCAATGTCAATGCAAACACTATCAGTGGCAATGACAGTAACAATAGGCCAACAGTAATCGACAGCGATAGCGATATCAATGCGAATGCATAATAAAACTTAAAAAAAAAAAAAAAAAAAGCATGTTTCTTTTCTTTTTTTTTTTTTTTTTTTAATCCCCTCTTTCACTTTCAAGGCCAAAAGTCCATGGTCATACGTGACGTGCTATGCAGCACAAAAAAAAAAAAAAAAAAAAAAACCATTAACGTATGGTTTTTTTTATTCATTCCATGTAAATGTTTATGTGATTAACAAAATTTGTTTATAATAATGGACTTTTGTCTATCCAAGCCTGCACGACCCCTACCCCCCACCCCCCACTCCCTTCCTCTTCCTCTTGCTCTTCCTCTTTCTCCTCCAACTCCCGTTTGCGCCGATTGACCAAGTCTCAATGCTCTTTTTTACTTTGTTGTTTTTTGGTTTTTTTTTTTTTGCATGCATGTGTCATGGAATCAAACAATATGATAAGCTAAAAAAAAAAAACTAAAAAAAAAAAAAAAAAAAAAAAAGGAAAAGAAAAACGGCATTGTATTAGCATAGATAGACTACAGACGAGTTTTGCTGTGTATGTAAGACTATAGATGTGTATGTGTTATGGGGTTACTTTTTTTTCAACTTTAAAAAAAAAAAAAGACTAGACTCATCCAGTGTTACGTTGAACTGTATTATTTATTTCTTTATTATATACAAGCATTAATATTATATTTAAATATCTTTTTTTTGTTTTTGTTCTTGTTTTGCTTGTGCTATGCATTATTTTAGCGAATAATTTTTATTCACTGTTTAATTTTTAGTTTAATTTTTATCTTTTTTATTGCTGCTGTTATTATATATTTTTATTTTATTTTATTTTATTTTATTTTTATTTATTTTACTATTTTATGAGGAAGGAACAAAATGTCGCTGGAGATAGTCATTCAGGAACATACCCTCTGGATCCAGTTTCTGTCGGATCTCACTAAACTCTTTCATTTTCGGATATGCTCTCAACAGATCCTTGTAAGGAACTGAATGTGCCTTCGCCCAATGGGGTCGACCCTCGAGTGCTCCCATGATCTTTTCAAATCCATTCCAAAACCGTCTATAGGATACCGGCTTGCCAAAAGGTCTAAAGGAAAAAAATTAAAAATTAAAAAAAAAAAAAAAAAAAAAAAAATCAGAACACCATTTTATCGCTCTCTCTCTCTCTCTCTCTCTCTCTCTCCGTCTCTTCCTCTTCTTTTTGCATTCATAAATTTCATTATGCTTCCTTACCGATACATAATGAGTCCGATATAACAAGAGTCAACTCCATAGGCTGGGCTCAACCAGACATCATCCTTCTTCACAAACCGAATCTCGATTGGGGGATGAATCTTTAAGGGTCTTCCATTACCAACAACAACAGCAGCAGCAGAAGAAGAAGAAGAAGAAGAAGAAGAAGTCTTTTCATGACGTTTGCTAGGCTCAATCCTGACAGTACCAGTCTCAATAAACTCATTCAAAGCTCTCAAAGCCTCTGAAGTCCTGGACCAAGGAATCGCCCATTCGTTCGTATACTGAGAAAATAGGCAGTCAAAATTAAAGATCTGAACACTATCATCCACGCGTTTCAAAGGTCGAGATTGTTGAGCCCAAAACATGAATCGAGATACAAGAGGTAGCAATCGAGGGATGAATCGACAGATGTAAATAAGTCCTTGGAAGACATGATATCCAAACCAATTAGAATAACGCCAGCTTTTGATAGGCATCAAATAATCCTAATAAATAAATAAATTAATAAAAAATTAAGTCTTATGAATCACATGAATGGAACAAAGAAAAAAAAAAAAAAAAAAAAAATTGCGATATTAATATAAACCTTGTCAGTCTTGTTGGCGCGCCAGATAACAACTTTATCCGTATGAGGGTACCACCACAAACGCACATATTCTGCAGAATGAATGATCGTGTCCATATTGTCGAGCACATCATTCAATTTAGCAGGCTCTTGATGGCTCTCTAGTCTAAAGGCTCGTTCACATTGCAATGTCATGCTGGTGATGATCCCTAATGATCCTAAAGAGCACACCGCCGCATTGAAAATGTCCACGTTCTCAGTTTTGGAGCAGTATATGGATTCGCCCTTTGCTGTAACCAATGTGAGGTCCAAGACCTTTTTTTTTTTAAAAAAATAAAATAAATAAAATAAAATAAAATAATAATAGTGAGTAATGATGGAAATGGAGAGCGTAAAGAACGACAAGATTTTTTTTTTTTTTTTTTTTTTTTTTTCCCTCCTTGTCTCTTCTTTTCCTTACATATGCACAAAGAGTAGGATACTCTGCTCCAGTTCCATGGCTTGCAGTCGACATGAGGCCTGCAACGCTCTGATCAGATATAGAACCCAGATTGTTGAGAGCTAAATCATGCAACTGCAAATGATCATGGAGTCGATGAAGCTTCATCCCCGCCTGAACTGTCACAGTCTTGTGTTGTTGATCGACACGAATCAACCGATTTAATTTGTCAGTGTTGATCATAAATCCGTCTGTGCAAGCCAAATCTGAGGGTGAATGGCCTGTGCCAATTGCCTTGACGCGTTTTCCTGTCAATCTAGCTAAATGGACGATCTACAATGCATGCATAAGCAAAGAAAAGGAATATAAATATATAAATATATATTTCATAACGACACAAATACATATTACACATTGGCCTTTTTTAAAGTAAAACGCGATATTTCTAATAGGGAGAGCGAAGAGGGGAGAGGGAGGGAGAAGAGGACCGTGGTAAAATAATTCGCTCAGTCTTTTAAGCTTCTCGAGCCATTCCAACCAGTGTCCCTTACCCAACTAATATCTCACCAATCACGATTCGAATTCACATGGAGGGAATAAAAAAAAAAAAAAACCATCGTATTTGTTTCCAATTTTTTTTTTTTTTTTTTTTACCTTGATGATCTCCTCCTCGGTTGTTGGGGTATAGTACTGCTCAGGCACACATCGGAATGTTCTTGCCCAATTCTCAAAAGTCTTTTTAGGTGTGGCTAAAGTCTGCAGCTGTTGTGTCAACACAGACACTCGGACCATTGTTTCTGCCCCTGTCTCTGTCTCTGTCTCTGTCTCTGTCTCTGTCTCTGTCTCTGTCTCTGTCTTTGCTGTTTCCTGTTTGCCATCCTTTGATTGAAATTGATATTGAGTCTCGAGAAGAGTGCTGATACTGGTAGTAGATGAAATGATCTCGTCGTTTGTCACAACAATAAACGAATCCTCAATCTTGTCTTGATAGTCCATGCCTGAAAGCTTTTTTTTTTCTTTTTTTTTTCCTCCTTTCTCTTTCTAAGAATAAAAATAAATGTAAATAAATAGAATAAAAGAGATAAAGAGTGGAGAGAGAAGGAAAGAAAAGAAAAGAGAAGGAAGGAATGAAAGAAAAAAATAAAATAAAGAAAGAAAAAAAAAAAAAAAAAGGGGAGGGGGTAACGGTAGGAATAAAAAAAAAACCCCCCTTTCGTTCCCTGTCTCTTTCCCTGTTCCACCATAATAATTGAGTAAGAGAACCTTTCAGTGGCTTGTAACTCATCCCTTTATTACACTTTCTCTGCAACAGTCACATCAATTATTCTTATGGTGTTTCCAAGGCTTCGTTACTTTTTTTTTTTCCTCTTCATTTCATTACCACCACCATGTCTACCCAAAAGGATTCACAAAGCATGACTTTGGACTCTTCTACAACCTCTTCACACTCTAGGGTAGTGTCCCGTCATCCCCATAATTCCTCTGCTTCTCTTACTACAAACACCGATACAAGACTAAGTCATACAATTACCAAAGACAACGATAAGGACAAAGAAAAGGACAAAGAAAAGGACAGGAGCAAACCCACTACAAAGAATGATACTGCATCTTCATCATCTTCATCCTCAAGCGCATACATACGTGTCATACTCCTTTCGGCTTTGGCACTCCTCATTTCTGGTTATTCAATATCATTATTAGCATCATCTTCATCGTCCATATCATATTTTACTGGTCTGTCACCGATCGATCAACTGCTCCGGTCCTTTAAACCAATCTTTGATACGTTTTCATCCTCAGGTCATACCAACAATCAACCCAATGGCAAGGATGGCGGTAGTCATAGTAAAAGTAATAGTAATAGCAAAGGTGATAGTCATGTCGATGGTAGAAACCGTCAGAAAAACGCGTCAAAAACAAAACCGAAAACAACGCCGTTTGGCATACCTCTTTCTGAGCTCTATCCACCCTCATCGCCTTTGTATACACTTCGGAAACAGCAAAGTGAACGACAAGAAAAGCAAAAACTTCAACAAGAACAACGACAACGACGTCATCAAAAACGATCACGATCACCTTTTAGCGATTTCTTTGGAACAAGTCACGAGGATGAGGAGGATGACGATGTTCAAGGAGATGGTGACGGTGTTGATGTTAATGATCCAACATGGACAAGCAATGGAGAAGGTACGATATCGAAAAAACATGAGTTTAGAGAGAAGGAGATCGTTTTCAACATGGGAGTAAAGAAAAAGAAGAAGAAGAAGAAAAAAAAAACGCTCTCTCTTTTTTTTCTCACGATTGTTGACGTCTTTTTTTTTTCTTTTTTCTTTTTTATTTAGCGTGTCGAGGATATTACTGTGGTGATACAAATGTGTGTGTTGGCAAGCCAGTGGATTGTCCATGTCCTTATCCGAATGACAGCAAATGCTTTAGGGGCGCATGGTATGTGTGCTATAGAGGAGAGCACCCATGTTAAAAATAAGCTTTTTAAAAATAAAACAACTTTATTTCAAAGGGATTGCAGAGAGAAGACGATAAGAACGACTCTCTTTCTATATTCTATATTATACAATGATGATGGGAGATTTTCTTCTTCTTCTTCTTCTTCTTCTTCTTCTTCTACTACTACTACTACTACTACTTAATTCTATGCCATGCGACCGCCATTAATGGCTTGTTGGTGTTGTTTACGGAAATCATCACGGATAGCCATCAGATAAGCAAGGGTACCGATTCCAAGATAAATAGAGCCATTGACGGTTTGGGCCTCCAACAAGGACATGACGGTCAAGGGGATAAAGAACGCGACTTTGGGCATAAATGATCGGGGACTGTTGAAGTAGTCGACAGCCACGACAGGGTATTCAATTGCGGCAAGGATCATGCCAAGGACACTATTCCGAAAATATATATATATAAATCAAAAAATTAGTATACATTACCCATCAACAAAAGAAAGAAAGAAAGAAAGAAAGAAAGAAAGAAAGAAAGATAAATGAATTGAAGATACTTACATTAGGATCAGTGGCAATATCGGTACTGGTTGTGTGTAGAGACCTGGCAACAACCTAATCCATTATCCATTAAGTAATAGTAATAGAGCATAATAGAATTTCAGGTAAGCAATTAGAAAGGTGTAACCAACAAAGATTAAGGTACACAACTCAACGAGGTGTGTAACAATTTTTTGTGTTTAAAAAAACAAAAAAAAAACCTCCCATCATGTCAGCAAAAGTAAAAAAAAAAAAAAAAAAAAAGATCGTCAGCTCATCATTTCTTGTTTTGCTCAGTCCGCTTTCTGCCTTCTCCACTATCATTGTCTTGCTTTGATACGCAAATCAACGTTGTAAACAATAAAAACCTCCGCTTCTTTCCCTCTCTGTCTCTCTCTCTCTCTCTCTCTCTCCTTCTCTCTCCTCTTCTCAGCTGTTTTTTTTTTTTTGTTCATGCGCGCCAAAACGATGTTTTTATTTTTGTTTCTGATTCGGTTGATATAATTAGTGTTTTAGTGGATTTTTTTTTTTTTTTTTTTTTTTTACCTCATTGCATCAAATGCAGGCAACGGTTGGAATGTACCCATAATTCCTCCGACAAAAATGACTATCAAAATAAAATAAAACAAAAACTGGTTTTTAGTCCATAATTCATTTGTATTTGTATTTGTTATTTTGTATATTGTATATTGTATTTGTATTTGTATTTTGTATTTGTATTTGTATACACAGTGATCGGACAAACGATAGTCCTTCAAGTTGAAAATTCTTGAATGGTATTTTTTTGCTTTTTTGCGATTGTTGTCAATCGATTGATTATTTGATTGATTGATTAAGCCTTACCAAAGGAAGACGTAAGACACATCAATCGTGCCCATTCGTTCCAAACGATACCACCCATTATTATAAAGAGCTTTTTTTTTTAAAAAAAAAAAAAAAAAAAAAAAAAAATGTGTATAAAACAATGAACGGAAAAGAGAAAGAAAATTATACAAAAATGAAAGGAGAATAAAAAAGTGTTCAAGAAATGTACAGTTTGTAGTTTTGCTACGGTTGAATTTAAAAAGGAAAAAAGAAAGTCGAGTGCTGAATGCCCAATGCTGGATCCTGGCTGCTGGGTATATTAAATAAATTGAAGCGTGGAATGCTGGACGGTGGTGTTAAATGAAAGAGAAAAAAATCAGGTTCAAATCTGATCTTGTTCAAGCTCTACTGATTCTTTCTCTCTTTCTTCTATCCTTTTGAGGATTAGACTGCTTAAGTAGGTAGGTATGCTTATAAAAAAATAAAAAAAAATAAAAAAAAAAGGACGAGCGTCGGCCAAAAATATTCAGGCTATAAAAGACTAAAAGACTAAAAAAGTGGCTCGTTCGTTGCTTGGTCAGTTGTTAGGACAAGAGGAGATGAGCTTCCGGGAAAAAATAGAGTCCGGAGAAATAAATAACGCGGAATAGTATAGAGTCGTTAAAAAAAAAGGGTGCTTGTTTGTATATATATCCGTAAAAAATGATAAAAGAAAGAGTTGAAGAGAAAGAAAGAGAAGAAAAGAGAGAAGGAGAGGAAGGAACGAGTATATAGGTCGAGGTTGAGAAGGAAGGAAGAAGGAGCTGGCGTTGAAAGAAGCAACCTGGACGCGCAAAAATGGATTAAGGTTCTAGTGAGAAATGGGGGTTGTGCCTGTAATTAAAAAAGAACGAAGGGAGGGGGTATAAATAATTTGAAGGGTGAAATAGACTGCAAGGCAAGGACGAGAACAAAGAACGATAAAAAGAAAAGAAAAGAAAAGAAAAGAAAAAGAGGAGGTGAAGAAAGAAATAAAGAGAAAAAGGAAAAAAAAGGAAAAAAGAGCAATGCGAATGAAAGGATGCAATCGAATGAGAGAAAAAGGTGGAGACAATGCAAATGCCAATGTCACTGGAGAGACAAACTGAGTTGGGAAAGTGTGCAAAAAAAAAAAAAAAAAACTTTATTTCTTTTTATGTTTTTCTAGAACTGAATTGAAAAATGTTCATTCATTCAACTCAGTTGCAGCCGATGTCTGAACGAATGAAATGAATTTTTTTTATCATTCGCCAATGAAATCGGAATCACTCACTGTTCTGGACGGGAACTCTCTTTTTGTTTGCTCTCTCTTTCTCCCTCCCAATCTCTCTTTCTTTTTTCTTTTCCCTATGAAAGGCTCGTTCCTCTCTTTCTCATATCTTGTCTTGTCTGCCTCCTTTGGCTAGACTGCTGTCCAGGCTATCAAATCGATCCACGATCGATATGCTTTACCATGCCATGCCATACCATGTCATGTCATGTTATGCTCTGCAACATTTTTCTTGTTTGCTAGTTGCTAGTTGAGTATAGGAGCAGAATGAAAAAAAGGACAAAAGAAGGAACGGCTGCACTTGATCTGGATAGAGATGATGTGGATACTATATGCCTGAAAAACTCTCTAACATGTAAACCACACAGCGTGCCCCTGCAATAACCTTTTGGTGCAGCTTTTGTACATGAACATGTTACATTTTTCTTTCCTTTGTGTCAATGCAATGTGGACTCCCCATGGTAACATTCCAACATAATCTGTTCAGACAAAATAAACTGCCACGGAGCATATTTTTTTTGTTGTTGTCATTGGTGAACACAACATCACCAACAGCAAATGTTATGTATAATTATTATACTTGAAGCCTTGTTTGCATTTATAAAAAAAGATACTGTTGATTAAACGGTTAAATGATTGGATCATTCGATCCTTGACAAACCATGAATTTCCATGTCTAGCCCAGTCTTTTTAATCTTTTTATCCATGTTTCAATACGTCGAACTGCTCGCAATTGCATATACATGCACATGTACAACAGAATGATCGCTATTTGCACCAGTATAAATCATGGGCGTCGCTCTCTCACCCTTGGCATGTCATTTATTAACAAATATTGCAACTTAAAGAATTCTTTGAAAAAAAAAAAAAAAAAGAGCAATCCAGACTCACGATCGATTTCATATATCATTGCTGACAATTTTATTTCCATCATTTCAAAACACGTTTTATCTGTCTGTCTCGACCTTTCATTTCTGTTCATTCTCCCATCAAACAAGGCTCAAAAAAAAAAAAAAAAAAAAAAAATACAAGAGTACATCGCATTGCATTTACACCAATGTTTGGAGAGTGAGATAATGTATATATACATAAAATATATTGCCAATTGGTTTTACGTTTCAGATGGGCGCAGACCAAAAAAGAACCACCATAACTCGCCATGCTTTCTTGATGCAAAGATCTTCTGGAAAGATAACAATAATATATTACAATTGTATACATCTACATTTTACATTTCTAATCATTTATAATAGTAAACCACTTTGCAGGCATGAAAAAACCAGCAAGATGATTTTATAAAAATAAAAAATTGACCAGTATCATTTTCTGTACAACATGAATTACATGTATTAATACATGTATATCTATACAAACGTATACTTTTCGTTCTTTTATTACTCCGATGGACAATTGATCGTAGGAATCTGACTTCTTACGATTACATTCATAACACATGGGGGAGTGTAAAAGATCACGAAAATAAATTTGTTCATACTCCTTCATATCTATACAAATATACTCTTCTACAAAGCAAAAACGTTTTCTCTTTGTTCAATTTTTTGATTGTATGATATATACTTTATCATTATGGTCAATCATTTGAAGGAAAGGACATTCCTCTCATAAATGATTCAACCAAGCGTAATATAAAATGCATGGTTCCTCAAGATGAGTCTGGAACATTGCCAATATTTGACAAACGAGCAATTTTCTTTTTAAAAAAAAAAAATGAAAAAAGAATGAAAGGCAAAGAACCTCTCTTCCTTAAGCTATTAATACATACCCCCCCCCCCACATTTCTTTCCTCTTCTTCTGTAGGAGAGGAATGGAAATATGATTAGGCATTGACAAGGAAAAGAAATTTCAGAGGTCGAGACAAAAAAAAAAAGAAAAAAAAAAACAGAGCCGTAGGCTTTTTGAGCATCTCTTCTCCCTCAGAGTGAAAAAAGAAAAGATATTATGCCACTGCAATCCTTTTGAGTATATATATACATTAGTACTTGAAATGAATAGAAAAATGGTGTTGGAATTTATTTTGTAATCCAATTTCATGGCAGCTTTTTATATATATGGCCCCTGTGTGGTTTTTTTGATCATTTTGCTTTCATTAGAGCCAGCAACATATTATCTGATAGGGCCAGCTCGATTCAACCTCACCGGCTTGTCCTTCCCTCTCCCCTTTCTCCTTTCTCTTCATCCAACTCAACATAGAATACTCTCTCTCTTCACTCACTAATCCATATTGCAGTTCCAAACAAACAAGCCTCCCGAGAACATCTTTGTATCGTCCAACTTTCCAAGGGTTAGCAACGTATTCATTAAAGGCATTATAGCAGGTCATGGTGCAGCTTCGGTGTCCATCTGTATCAACCAATCAAATAGATAGGTAACAGACAGAGACAAAGCGCGTAGCACACTCGAATCATGTATCAAGGCAGCAACAGCCATGGAAAGGACAGCAGTGGTAGAGAACTTCATGATGTAGGGATAGATAGTAGAGATCTAGTGAGCTTTTCTTTGAAGTGTCATACTGTGTGTAAAGAAATGAAGAGAAAAAAAGACGAGAAAGGGCCTGGTTTTATAGAAGAAGAAAAAAAAAACCTTGTCTGTACGCTTATACTTGAATCATCGAGCAATCAATGGCTATCTACAAGTCAAAGGTTTCTTCTCCCTTCTCTTTTTGGATTTTGAAGTAGAGGATTGCTTAGCGACTGATGCAGCAGTACTCTGGACGATCTTCCATGACTGACCATCGATACTTCTTACAGGATCATCTCAATTGCATCAAATGCTTGAAACATTTACTGAATGGAAAGGACAGATAATCGACCCTACGGTTCTACTGATGATAATATGTTGAGACTATGTGATACACAATCTGAATAATAATGATAGTGTACAGTCACCTAAAACAAAGATTGGACAAAAAAATAAAATATTGAAATAGTTACGTAGGGAAGCGTTTCCTTCAATCTCTTTCCTTTCTGTTTTTCACATACAAACAGCTTGAGTAAACCACCATGGCGAGACACTTAGACATTGAGAATAAAGGTATCATCGTTGGAATGCACCTCGCGGGCATGAAGGCTGCGGAAATCGCATTGCAACGCGGTGTACCCCGAACCTCTGTTATTAATATTATCAGGGTGTACCAAGAAAGAGGCACCACTGCTTGCACTCCGATCCCAGGACGGCCCAAAGTACTAAGTGAACGGGACCTCAGGAGCATCGTTCGCCATACTAAGCAGAATAGAAGGTGTACTCTTAATGATATCACTAACCAATTGCCGAACAAAGTTTGCGAGAGGACAGTTGCGAAGGCATTGCATTCACTGGGTATTTTCAGCCGGATTGCAGTAAAAAAACCATTCTTAAAAGAAGGACATATAAAAAGGAGGCTGCAGTTTGTCAAAAAATATATGAGTTGGTCCATGGAAGACTGGAATCGGGTAGTTTGGACTGACGAATAATCATTTGAAGTTGGTGAGCATTTTCGTCAAATAAGAGTTTGGCGTAAAGTAGAGGAAAAGTACGATCATGATTGCCTCGCACCCACTTTCAAAAGTGGTAGAACAACTCTGATGGTCTGGGGGGCGTTCACAGCAACCAGAAAGTCTCGGTTGGTTGTATTTGAAAGAGGTCGTAAAGATGGACGGTGTTTCGTGGAAGATGTATATCAAGGCGAGCTAGCCAGATTTATGGCTGAGGTAGAGGATGGCATACTTATGGAGGATAATGCTCCAGTTCATACTTGTAAGATTGCAAAAGAATGGCGCGAAAAAAACAGCATCCCGAGGATTCCAGACTGGCCTTCATGCTCCCCAGATTTGAACCCTATTGAACATGTATGGTCACTTCTTGCGGATGCACTCGATAGGCGCGCTAAAGGGCCAAGAGATCTTCCCACTCTCACACGGGCTCTTATCGAAGAGTGGAATAATTTACCGCAAGAGAGGCTGGCCAGCCTTGTCGCTACCATGCCCGAAAGGCTGGAAGAAGTGAATGGGGTCGATGGTAGGAACACTCACTATTGAACCTACATGGCACTTTTGCTACTCTAACAATGCCGTCTTCAAAACCCCAATAAATAACAGTATTGACCTCTTTAGTGAGCATGTAAAATTTCATGTGTATTGATGAAGTCTTTATGTATGTTGCATATGAGCTGTTTGTCCAGGTTGTTCAAAAAAAAATCAAGAAAATCCATTTTGTCCAAACTTTATTTCAGGTGACTGTACATGTATATGATAGTATGAGTCTTACATTTATATAGTTTATTCATCTGAATATTAGTATATCTCCGTCCCATTTGGTCAGTGATTCATATATTTTTTGAATAATCTTGATTGAATTGGGAGCCAATTATTTCCTTGGCACCAGTTCGTCACGGAGGGTGAAATGTCAAAATCAGCCACCAAATCAATTCAATCATCGTTTTTTGAAAAGAAAATATATGAATCACTGACCAAACGAGTTGGAGGATATAAAGATCTCGATTAGGCTTGATCGCTATCCCTCCCGAACTGATGTGCGCTTTTTTGGCACATGCCTAAAACCTCTATGGCCTCTCCAGACGGATATGGCTTATCCTGGTAGAGAGAGAGGACCGTAGTTTCAGCCTGGTAGATGCATGTACTAACTACCAGAGGAATAAAATATGCAAGGTTCACAGTCTCTAATTGAATGCATTGCCTCAGACTCTGATCCAGCTGGGTTCGTTGCTAGAAACAATCTAGTGGTACTAGATGAGGATAGCACACAAACTTCTTACTAATGATATCCCTCTACGTAAAGCATGAGATGAATATTCAAGGCAAAGGTTCCATCGGATGCCATCGTATCGATTTTATAGCTTCAAGTGTGAACAACATGCTTTGATCGAGTATCCCAAATGGATAAAGTAGCTTCGCCTGTTTGGTAATATGATACATGAGTACACAGTCTTTCCGTCAACCATCTCACATATACGCATCACTGCAGCTTCATAGAACCAAATGTTGAGAAAATTTATATTTTTGTTATGGCAGCAAGATTTCTTTGATTGAGTGTCCCACAAATTCATTGCTTCGTCGATTTAATTCCCTGATCGCGTATCTCAAAAGCTTAATTCTACTATAAACTCACTTTCCCCACACGAATAAAGAAAAGGAACAGGAATGTATGCTTTTGTATAGCTTACCTGCGTGCCCCTATTCAATCATTTCTTAAAAAATAGTTAAAAGGCCATTGTAAGGGTGTTGTAGAATCTAATCTCCATTGAAAGAGCCTTTCAAATTGTTACTGCAACTGTTTTTTTTTTATATATATAATAGCAGGTCCTCTCTCACCTTTTTTCTCTTCTTTTCTTCACACACAATACAACACTCCAAACAAAAACAGCTCACCAGATCTCTACTACCTATCCAACATCATGAAGTTCTCCACCACTGCTGTCCTTTCCATGGCTGTTGCCGCCTTGGTTATGTTCGCTCCCAACTCAGTTGGTAAGATCCTTACAATTATCTATGTGCATGTCTGTTTTTGAGTTTGCGTGCTGCATTTATGCACTGTTCAAGTATATTAAACACTTCATCTTGTTATATTGCATCTATCTGTTTAATTGGCTGATCTAGATGCATCTTGTCGAGATGACTGCCTCATATCCTTAAATCTCTGTCTCGGGTCCCACCCTAAACCTTTCTGCAATAATTTACTCAACTTGTGCTTGCTCGGCTGCCAGTGATAGTAAAGATGTTGAAAGCAAAAATACGCATTATGAGCTACTCTTCTCATCATTAGGAAGTTCAATACTGAACGATGTAAGAGTTGTAAATAAATAAAAAGATATTTTGGCTTAACTTTGCAATATGACACATTCATTGAGCCTCTTATAAGAGGTACTGTACATAATAATGGGCGTAACCAACGCCAAAGTGCAAAGTAGCTGCTCGCCTATAGCATATTACAACCCTTTTAGAGACCCTATATGACCCTTTAGACGAATAGCTTAGTAAAATCATCGTTGCAGTAGATAGAAGTGAGAGTGAAAGTGAGGGAGTATTTGACAGGCACAGCATATTGAGACTGAAAGCAGCAGCGTTAGATTTGAGAATGCATTACTGCATGAAGCAGCTTGTTCTTGATGTTTTGGTCTCCACAAAGCTTGACTAAGAGTGTGATTTGGTTCGGCTTCTAACATAGTAGATCGAAGGTCCTGATCTGCTCTTGTTAGTGTCCTATATGCATCCTTCAAAGAAGGCGGACACAATGCAGTGGAAACAATAGGCTCTTGCCACTGAGCAGTGTCTGTGATATGCATGGTATAGACAACTGAAGTCAAAGCTTGACGAAGCCTTTACTTTACTTATTTCTCTTTAATAGAATGAAATGGCAAGCGCCACCAAGCTTGGAGTTTGGGTAGGGCTACATCTACGCTTCAACAGAGGATGTTCTCTTTGTTCCCTTGAAGCACCGTTAGGATGTATTCAACACAATGATTCAAGGATAGAAACACATTAGCGAGAACGCGCGAGCAGCGATGCCCTTGCAAATATGGGTGTGCAGTTGTAGCAATGATATGCACTACATCATATTATAACTGTCTGTTCTGTTGTAAAGCTGCTTTATTGTACTTTTGTGCATGCTACTTCCCTATTTCAAGTCCTACTCCACTTTTTTGTTCTTTTCTACAGCTTCGACGGAGGACTCAATGCTGGATCCAAATGTCATTAATATCAATGACAGCAGGTCAAACATTAAGCGCATTGGATTAGGGCAATTGTACACCAACAATGCATTCCTCGAAGAGTCATAAAAGGCTATTTCCCGACCTGATCGATAGCCTTTGCAAGGCCAACTACATAAAATGCATCGAACAGAGCAAATGGCAGGTAAAGAGTGCTTAGCATACTTGAACAGTATACAAATGCAACATACACAAACACAAGTATAAACATGCACATGGATGGGCGTGAAAGCCTTACCTGCTACCGTAGGAGTGAACATAAGGCTCAAGTGAAACGAATAGAGAACTATTGGCTCAGCCTGTAGCTTTTGACGATTCAACTCCGCATTCGATCTCTTGAGGTGGAATATCACAGAATCGAGGCGTGTACAATATCCACGGTAGCTGAACTCCATAACCTAAAACGCGAAGTGTCCCCGATCCAAAATCAAAGGAGACCCAGCCTTGTATCCCTTATCCTTAATTGCGACCAAAAATGGTCGCAATTTTTTCTTTTTTTTTTTTTTTTTTTTTTTTTTTTTTACTAAGTGCTCAGTTAAACAACATTCTACTAATTGCGACCCCCCCATTCTTAAGCTAAATTAAAAGAACTTGATCTCTGGTATTACGGGAGCGCATTAAGAAATGCATTTCATTATGATGATTCATTCAGCATGCACGTTCTTATACGACGACCAAACCATGAGCTTATTTTTTCCTTCATTCATTTGAGAATGAGAATGGTTAATCTATTTTTATTTCAATTGAAACTATGCCTTCATGTCTTTCAGAGGCATTTGGTGACATACTGAGAGAGAATAACAATAAAAGCCCTACTTTTCTACGCTTCCATACCGCTAGGCTTTTATGCTATTTCCCTTCAACTTCTATCTAGTACACGATGGATCTGCAATACAATGTTAATGATGAAGACTATCAATCCCAACTTGATGACTTCAAAGGTTTCTGGCCCTCATACTTTGAAGGTGAACTCACATTGTTTGATGAGGAAATGGATGTTAGTATCACCCGCAATCACGATGGAAACTCGACTTTGCTTTCACAATATATCACTTCGGGTGACTTCGCCAACACTAGTGTGCAGATGAGGCCCATTCGTTCTTGGATGCCACTCTTCTTGTGGCTATTAGATATAAGTATCGTCAATTCATACATACTATGGTATACTAGGAAAGGATCAAAAAAAAAAAAAAAAAAAAAAAAAGATGGACATCGCCAATTTCGTTTAAATCTTGTAAACCAACTTTTATCGCTAAGTCTCAAGTTGTCATCGAGCAAAGGAACTCAAAGAGAAACGTAGAAACTAATGAGTCTCTGGAGGCTACTTTCAAGATATCAAAAGGCCCATATATTACTAAGCACTCTCTTCCAAGCCCTCGTCGACATCTACCAGGCTTTCATTTCCCGATAAGAACCAAAGAAAGTGAAGGAAGGATGTTAAGAGTAGGATGGCATGTAAAAACTGCAGGGTTATGGGTATTAAGGAAGGCATGAAGTCCACCTCACGATCAGAATGGATATGCGCTACATGTAGGGCTCCTCTTTGCTTGAAAGCAAAGCAGAATTGCATTGAGAAAAATAAGCTATAATATTAGAGGCCTTGCGAAACTCACAAATGTAGGGTTTCGGAACCTTATTCGAAAAATCAAACCTAATTTTGGCTATAATGACTTTTTGAAAATATTTATGCTTGTAGAAGAGACATTCTACATTTTTTGACAAAAAACGTAGAACAAAAGAGAATTGGTGCCATTGATGGCCTATTTCTCCAATTTGGAAGCGAAGTTAGAATAAAAGTTGGCTAATTTATGAATTAACGTATAAACCCATGTTATACGTAAAAATTCTACATTTTGCCTTTGTAGAATGTCTTTGCAGCCTACAAGAGCAACCTTTATTTCTACAACAAAAAATGTTTCGCAAGGTCTCTATTATGCGTACAAAACACATGTAAAAAACTACCCTAAATTTTTCCAAATTGCGACCATTTTTGGTCGCAAAAATCTTATTTTCAAATTCAGGGATAAGGCGATAGTCACCACGACTATTTCCGGCAGCGCATACCAAAACCTTATTGTATTCTCATCAGAACAAGAGCTTCCTGCCCTATATTTGATGGGTATCTCTAGTCTCCGGCACAACTGGGATAATCTGTAAGAGTATGGATGATGAATCATGGGAGATGATCCGTTAAGCAATCCTCCACTCTAAAGAGCTCAGAGATGCAAGCATCAATACATATGTATAAGGCGCTTTTTATCTCCAGGTTGTATATTCCTTTATTTTCTGTTCTTTTATAAAGACTTCTCAGAATTCTACCATCCATTCCACATCATGAGGCTCTCAAGCATCTTTATCTTTTTCATGTTGCCTTCTTGGCTATGTTCACTCCTACGGTAGCAGGTAAGGCTTTCACGCCCATCCATGTGCATGTTTATACTTGTGTTTGTGTATGTTGCATTTGTATACTGTTCAAGTATGCTAAGCACTCTTTACCTGCCATTTGCTCTGTTCGATGCATTTTATGTAGTTGGCCTTGCAAAGGCTATCGATCAGGTCGGGAAATAGCCTTTTATGACTCTTCGAGGAATGCATTGTTGGTGTACAATTGCCCTAATCCAATGCGCTTAATGTTTGACCTGCTGTCATTGATATTAATGACATTTGGATCCAGCATTGAGTCCTCCGTCGAAGCTGTAGAAAAGAACAAAAAAGTGGAGTAGGACTTGAAATAGGGAAGTAGCATGCACAAAAGTACAATAAAGCAGCTTTACAACAGAACAGACAGTTATAATATGATGTAGTGCATATCATTGCTACAACTGCACACCCATATTTGCAAGGGCATCGCTGCTCGCGCGTTCTCGCTAATGTGTTTCTATCCTTGAATCATTGTGTTGAATACATCCTAACGGTGCTTCAAGGGAACAAAGAGAACATCCTCTGTTGAAGCGTAGATGTAGCCCTACCCAAACTCCAAGCTTGGTGGCGCTTGCCATTTCATTCTATTAAAGAGAAATAAGTAAAGTAAAGGCTTCGTCAAGCTTTGACTTCAGTTGTCTATACCATGCATATCACAGACACTGCTCAGTGGCAAGAGCCTATTGTTTCCACTGCATTGTGTCCGCCTTCTTTGAAGGATGCATATAGGACACTAACAAGAGCAGATCAGGACCTTCGATCTACTATGTTAGAAGCCGAACCAAATCACACTCTTAGTCAAGCTTTGTGGAGACCAAAACATCAAGAACAAGCTGCTTCATGCAGTAATGCATTCTCAAATCTAACGCTGCTGCTTTCAGTCTCAATATGCTGTGCCTGTCAAATACTCCCTCACTTTCACTCTCACTTCTATCTACTGCAACGATGATTTTACTAAGCTATTCGTCTAAAGGGTCATATAGGGTCTCTAAAAGGGTTGTAATATGCTATAGGCGAGCAGCTACTTTGCACTTTGGCGTTGGTTACGCCCATTATTATGTACAGTACCTCTTATAAGAGGCTCAATGAATGTGTCATATTGCAAAGTTAAGCCAAAATATCTTTTTATTTATTTACACCTCTCACATCGTTTAGTATTGAACTTCCTAATGATGAGAAGAGTAGCTCATAATGCGTATTTTTGCTTTCAACATCTTTACTATCACTTGCAGCCGAGCAAGCACAAGTTGAGTAAATTATTGCAGTAAGGTTTAGGGTGGTTCTGGAGACAGAGATTTAAGGATAAGAAGCATTTATCTCGACAGGGATTGGCATCTAGATCAGCCAATTAAACAGATAGATGCAATATAACAAGATGAAGTGTTTAATATACTCGAGCAGTGCATAAATGCAGCACGCAAACACAAAAACAGACATGCACATAGATAATTGTAAGGATCTTACCAACTGAGTTGGGAGCGAACATAACCAAGGCGGCAACAGCCATGGAAAGGACAGCAGTGGTGGAGAACTTCATGATGTTGGATAGGTAGTAGAGATCTGGTGAGCTGTTTTTGTTTGGAGTGTTGTATTGTGTGTGAAGAAAAGAAGAGAAAAAAGGTGAGAGAGGACCTGCTATTATATATAAAAAAAAAAAAACAGTTGCAGTAAGGATTTGAAAGGCTCTTTCAATGGAGATTAGATTCTAGAACACCTTACAATGGCCTTTTAACTATTTTTTAAGAAATGATTGAATAGGGACACGCAGGTAAGCTATACAAAAGTATATATTCCTGTCCCTTTTCTTTATTCGTGTGGGAAAAGTGAGTTTATAGTCGGATTGAGCTTTTAAGGTACGCGATCAGGGAATTAAATCGACGAGGCAATGCGTTTGTGAGAGACCTAATCAAAAAAGCCTTGTCCTCGTAGGAAAGTAACCGTAGAAGCATGAAGTGTATGCTGTCTTAACTCAGCTGAGTCTGGGACAATCCACTCACGAGTGTTGCATATTTCAATATGCAAAATAATAATGACCCGGCTAAAAACTAGGAAAAATATAAAAAAACACAGTAGGAAATTTCCAAGCAGTACAATAACTCTAACGCGTCACATAAAGACGCGATAAAACACTGACATGAGGGTTCCTGAATAAGCCCATGTCGCTTTATAGATAGATATGTAGTTACTTGGTACAAGTCCCTCTACCAGGAAATGAATAAATACCCCATGGATGTGGTGTATGGACCGACATCTTATTCTCACTTACTTTAGTTCCCCATAACTACTTATCTATCCAAATATTTTTCAGATATCTTGCCGTTTTCCTTCGGGCACGATGTCTCGTAGATTGTCAGAATCTTGAATAGCATGAATGTATGCTAACATTGGTTCATTATGCACATCTAATGCTTGTTGTCTTAAAGTCATGCGTGCTGGGAATAGACGTGATAAAGCGTCAGGTAAAACATTGAGCACCCCTGGTCGGTAATGCACCGTAAATGAATATCGTAGTATTACGTCCTGCCAGTTAGGCATCATAGCATTCATATCAGGTTGGGAGTGAATAAACATTAATGCACCATGATCCGTGTACAGGTCAAAGCAGTTGCTCCTATTCGAACTGAAATTTTGTCAATTGATATTTATTTTTTTAATCTGAAACGTCATAAATGACAAAATTTCAGTTCGAATAGGAGCACTGCTTTGACCTGTACACGGATCATGGTGAAATTTGTTGAGTGCAAAAACGATGGCTAACAACTCTTTTTTCGTTGCGCTGTATTTTCGTTCGCTTTGATGGAGCGATCTGGCCATGAAAGAAATATAATTTATATTTTTTGGGTAAGACATGCCACGGGGCAGTTGGTATAATACCGCACCAATTCCGACATCAGACGCATCAGTTGCCACATAGAATGGTAGACTAAAGTCGGGAAAGGATAAGACAGGTGCATGAGTAAGCAGACGCTTTAAGGCATTGAAAGATTGTAATTGGTCGTCATTCAGTGTGGAAATATCTGTTCGACATCTCAGAGCATCCAAAGGTGCAGCAACTTCACTAATGAGTGGTATATATTCGCGGAAAAAGTCGAATGTGCCTAAGTACGATTGAATTTGCTTGGCAGTAGTTGGAGGCTCCCAATCATCGATATTTGCGAATTTAGAGGGGTCAACGCTTTTACCATGCAGGCCTATTATGAAGCCGAGCAATGAGATTTGCGTACTGTGGAAATTACATTTACCACTGTTGATGATTAACTTGGCATCGTTGAGGCGAGTAATCACAGTGCGTACATGTTCGGCGTGTTCTTCTCTGTTCTTTGAAAAAATAACAATATCATCAATGAAGTTGTAAACGAAAGGAAGATCACCAAGGATGCGAGACCTCGTTGAAATAGACTGGACAATGGTTTCAGGCCAAAAGGTGCCTTCTTAAACATATATTGTTTACCCTGGTGCATAAATGCTGTTAAGGGCTGATCTGCCTGATTAATAGGCATGCGATGATATGCTTGCGACAGATCAATGGTTGTGAAAATTGCATGCCCAGCAAGACGAATAATAATATCATTGATAAGGGGTAAAGGAAAACTATCATCTGGGAGGTGTTTATTCAGTGGTCGGGGATCAAGACAAACCCGCCATAATGTTTTATTGCCATGTTCATCCTTCTTCGCAGTGAGCGTAAGGGTATTGCTATGGACATTGCCCACAGGGGCTAGCGTAATGACATCATCCTGCAGCCATTTATCGATAGCTTCATTCAGGATGGACATTTGTCTTTCGGCAAAGGGACGTGAACGCCTATAGAGGACAGTACCCTCTGGGATAGGAAGAAATACTTTCATTTCAGGTACAGGGCATGGGCTTTGTTTAGGTATCCGAGCATGTGAAATCTTTTTCATAAAGACTTTTTTCTCAATAATAAATGTTTCGGTATGCTCTTCTTCCGGTACAGAGCCAGGAATGAGGGAAGGACGTTTGTCTTCCTCAGGTTCAGGTAGCTGATTAGCACCTTGCCCTGGATTATGGCAGCCTGAGAGTCCAAACCCAAGTTGATAAAATAGATCCATCCCTATGATAAAGGGGTATGATCGATTGATCACTTCTAACGTCGCAGACACGATCCGACTGCCGTATACGACTTCTATATTTTCAACCACACCTATACGGGGAATAGTTAAGCTTTCATCAGCCAGAGTGGTAACACTTGAAACAGGGGAGATCTCTTTGTTGTGTTTAAGAATAATATCTTTTCGGACACATGTAACACTTGCGCCTGTATCAACCAAAGCTTCGTATTTTTCCCCTTCGAAAGTAACAAGAACTATGATCCTTTTGTCAGCTTTCTCTTGATTGAGATGGAGCTTGGCTAAGGTATGGGCATCATCGTTAGGGATAACATTCGAGGAAGATAAAGATGAAACTTTTATATGAGAAGGTGAGTGTATAAATTCAGATTCAAGAGTAGCAGTAACACATTGATCATGCCATAATAATGTTTTAGGATTGATTGATTCCATAGAAATTCTAGGCTGGGTGCCAAAGATCATCAATGGTGGTTTCAAGAGAGATGGATTCCGATATGTTTGAGCATGATCAGATAGATCTAGTAGATTTTTGGGATGTATTGAAGTCTTTGCGTTTTTACTATCTTCTATTGAACGATCTTCAGTTAAGTTATCGATTAACCGAGGTAGACTTGTTGGAGCCTGTGTATTATCAGTAGAGTTTGACAGATTGTTATCAAAGACTGTTTGCTTATTCAGTGACACGATATTATTTGATTTAGGACGATTCTTACCAGATCTACTGTTATGTCTGGTACATTCGGACGCCAGATGTCCGCGTGCATTGCATTTTGCACATTGCTTGTGTCCATCCGTATTATGGGAGAAATTTTTGCCACAATGCTGGCAGTCATAGAGGGACTTTGATTTAGCCTCCTCATTGTGGGCTTTGCCCTTAGGATTATATCTTTCATCAGACGCTCGTGCGCGGCGCATTGGGCCTGTGTCACGGCGATGAGGTGCAGGATTATCACTGGGGACAATCTCTTGTGGGATGTGGGGGCCAGTAAGGCCTCCCGGAATCTTTGTGAACTCGGAGATCGACTTGAAGGCGAGCACCGGTTCTTGTTTCAGGACTTGTAGCCTGGTGATCATAAGATCGAGCATGAAGGTTTTTACTGTGGCCGTCAGGAGGGAGGTGACCATCTCGCTATCGTCGCTGATACCGTATACCCGTACGTCTCGGTCCACCCGCATGGCAAATTGATGATAAGTCTCGCGTGTGCCTCTGCCAGTTTCAAGTAATTTCTTAAACTGTGACATACGTTCTTGTTCCGTAAGAGCGATCTTCAGGAAGGTCGCTTCACACTTCTCCCAGGTTTTCTGATCTTCAGGAAGTTTTTCCAGTTCCTGTTCGAGGTACTGGCGATGGTACTCGCTGACCGTCAGGTAAAGCAAGTACCGACCACAGGACCGTTTGAACGACTCTCGACCTACGTACGTACAGACAACATGACGAACCTCATCTAAAAACTTGCGTGGATCGGAGGTACTATGGAACCGAGGCATAGCATCTGTGACATTAAGGTGGACCTGCGGGATACTGATCGGTACCACGAGGATGGAATCATTCCTTGGTTTTTTGAGCTGGAGAGGAGTGGAAAGTGATTCCAGGTCTTGTAAAGATTCTAGGGAATCCTCAGCTCTTTTCTCGAGCACCTTAATTTCATTGACAACTACAGCTAGGGTTTCCTCAATGTTTCCTTCAGACTTGTTCGCACCATTCTGTGCCAGCAGACGCGTGAGGTACGCCTTTCGGGTGATGAGTTCATTCCTCTTCTGATTGATATCCGTTAAGGATCTGGTCATCACACCTTCGATCAACCGAGACAGGCACAGATTCTTCGAGTGGAATATCCATATTCATATCCTCTCCGTGCAAGGAGTCTTGCGAGTGATCCATCCTCACGGGAGAAGCAGCGTAAGAGATGGACGTAGAGTCATTATCTTGGAGACGAGTGCTCTGCAAATTTGTAACCATTTCAGCGACTGCAACTTGCGGATCAAGGGAAGCATCATTGACAGAGGCAAGGACAGCACGCTCGGGGGTGTGAGGGGTAGTAGTAGGGTTCAGGTTACGACGTCTCAGTTGCTTGAACAACGATGGCTCATGTACCCAGAATACGTCAAAATTGTCACGGCTTATAGGTCTCCTGTATAAGTCAAGTTTTTGTCCTCCCTCCAGGTAGAGATATTTGCGAGGTCGCACTTCATCCCCATCCTGATAGAGTGCACTCTCTGTCCGCGCCCTGAAATTACAGATGTCTCTCTCCAAAAAGAGTTTCTTGATCGTGCGCCCATCTCTGGTAGGACGCTCCCATGGAACATAAGAGAACACTGGGTCAGCGGGTGGACTGTCGGGGGAAGGTGAAGTCTGACGACTTGCGCTCTTGGCATTTTCCATTTCCACACGAGCGCGTTTTTTGCCAGCAACTTTGCTGGTGGAAGAAGAAGCAGTATTGTTGGAGAAAGACATAATTCACGTAATGAAAAGTGTGATAAATTGAGGTTTGAAAGCCTGTCTTGTGTTGAGAAGAGTTTGAGTGTTAACAATGTTTTAGGAATGAAGGAATGAAAAGCATAATGAACTTCAATTGAGTCTACTCATTGCTTTTCTCATTACAACTCTCCTTCAGTCTGATTCGTTCCTGACATTACAAATCTCTTTCCGCATGATCTGATCCTGGCTGATCTTTCAAACCAATCAACATTGTGAATTACAATCCTGTCCAAAAGCGTCACTGATGTGAACCAATCATTGATCTTGATTCATACATGTGTAAGAATCTAAAGTTAAAAAAAAAAAAAAATAGAAAGAAACATGATGCTAGGCTATTTGAGCAAAATATTTTGTCCCTGAAAAAAAAAAAAAAAAAAAAAAAAAAAAAATTTATGCGTTTACACAAAAGAAAATGAGCAGTCGCGATCATTCCTTGCGTCCAGTCTCAACCTACTTTGGTGCCTGGAATGTGTGCCTCATTCCTCAATAAAGGGAAAGTTGTTGCATATTTCAATATGCAAAATAATAATGACCCGGCTAAAAACTAGGAAAAATACAAAAAAACACAGTAGGGAAATTTCCAAGTAGTACAATAACTCTAACGCGTCGCATAAAGACGCGATAAAACACTGACATGAGGGTTCCTGAATAAGCCCATGTCGCTTTATAGATAGATATGTAGTTACTTGGTACAAGTCCCTCTACCAGGAAATGAATAAATACCCCATGGATGTGGTGTATGGACCGACATCTTATTCTCACTTACTTTAGTTCCCCATTACTACTTATCTATCCAAATATTTTTCATTTTTTTACGTGAAGATTTGCATACACATCCCATCCATTATCAAAAAATCTCTCTCTCATCTTCCAACCTGAACCCTACTACTACCCCTCACACCCCCGAGCGTGCTGTCCTTGCCTCTGTCAATGATGCTTCCCTTGATCCGCAAGTTGCAGTCGCTGAAATGGTTACAAATTTGCAGAGCACTCGTCTCCAAGATAATGACTCTACGTCCATCTCTTACGCTGCTTCTCCCGTGAGGATGGATCACTCGCAAGACTCCTTGCACGGAGAGGATATGAATATGGATATTCCACTCGAAGAATCTGTGCCTGTCTCGGTTGATCGAAGGTGTGATGACCAGATCCTTAACGGATATCAATCAGAAGAGGAATGAACTCATCACCCGAAAGGCGTACCTCACGCGTCTGCTGGCACAGAATGGTGCGAACAAGTCTGAAGGAAACATTGAGGAAACCCTAGCTGTAGTTGTCAATGAAATTAAGGTGCTCGAGAAAAGAGCTGAGGATTCCCTAGAATCTTTACAAGACCTGGAATCACTTTCCACTCCTCTCCAGCTCAAAAAACCAAGGAATGATTCCATCCTCGTGGTACCGATCAGTATCCCGCAGGTCCACCTTAATGTCACAGATGCTATGCCTCGGTTCCATAGTACCTCCGATCCACGCAAGTTTTTAGATGAGGTTCGTCATGTTGTCTGTACGTACGTAGGTCGAGAGTCGTTCAAACGGTCCTGTGGTCGGTACTTGCTTTACCTGACGGTCAGCGAGTACCATCGCCAGTACCTCGAACAGGAACTGGAAAAACTTCCTGAAGATCAGAAAACCTGGGAGAAGTGTGAAGCGACCTTCCTGAAGATCGCTCTTACGGAACAAGAACGTATGTCACAGTTTAAGAAATTACTTGAAACTGGCAGAGGCACACGCGAGACTTATCAT
Source organism: Lobosporangium transversale (assembly GCF_002105155.1). Lineage (NCBI taxonomy): Eukaryota > Fungi > Mortierellomycota > Mortierellomycetes > Mortierellales > Mortierellaceae > Lobosporangium > Lobosporangium transversale. The sequence continues at coordinate 1,011,823 of NW_019028982.1, read as the reverse complement.
CAATTTGCCATGCGGGTGGACCGAGACGTACGGGTATACGGTATCAGCGACGATAGCGAGATGGTCACCTCCCTCCTGACGGCCACAGTAAAAACCTTCATGCTCGATCTTATGATCACCAGGCTACAAGTCCTGAAACAAGAACCGGTGCTCGCCTTCAAGTCGATCTCCGAGTTCACAAAGATTCCGGGAGGCCTTACTGGCCCCCACATCCCACAAGAGATTGTCCCCAGTGATAATCCTGCACCTCATCGCCGTGACACAGGCCCAATGCGCCGCGCACGAGCGTCTGATGAAAGATATAATCCTAAGGGCAAAGCCCACAATGAGGAGGCTAAATCAAAGTCCCTCTATGACTGCCAGCATTGTGGCAAAAATTTCTCCCATAATACGGATGGACACAAGCAATGTGCAAAATGCAATGCACGCGGACATCTGGCGTCCGAATGTACCAGACATAACAGTAGATCTGGTAAGAATCGTCCTAAATCAAATAATATCGTGTCACTGAATAAGCAAACAGTCTTTGATAACAATCTGTCAAACTCTACTGATAATACACAGGCTCCAACAAGTCTACCTCGGTTAATCGATAACTTAACTGAAGATCGTTCAATAGAAGATAGTAAAAACGCAAAGACTTCAATACATCCCAAAAATCTACTAGATCTATCTGATCATGCTCAAACATATCGGAATCCATCTCTCTTGAAACCACCATTGATGATCTTTGGCACCCAGCCTAGAATTTCTATGGAATCAATCAATCCTAAAACATTATTATGGCATGATCAATGTGTTACTGCTACTCTTGAATCTGAATTTATACACTCACCTTCTCATATAAAAGTTTCATCTTTATCTTCCTCGAATGTTATCCCTAACGATGATGCCCATACCTTAGCCAAGCTCCATCTCAATCAAGAGAAAGCTGACAAAAGGATCATAGTTCTTGTTACTTTCGAAGGGGAAAAATACGAAGCTTTGGTTGATACAGGCGCAAGTGTTACATGTGTCCGAAAAGATATTATTCTTAAACACAACAAAGAGATCTCCCCTGTTTCAAGTGTTACCACTCTGGCTGATGAAAGCTTAACTATTCCCCGTATAGGTGTGGTTGAAAATATAGAAGTCGTATACGGCAGTCGGATCGTGTCTGCGACGTTAGAAGTGATCAATCGATCATACCCCTTTATCATAGGGATGGATCTATTTTATCAACTTGGGTTTGGACTCTCAGGCTGCCATAATCCAGGGCAAGGTGCTAATCAGCTACCTGAACCTGAGGAAGACAAACGTCCTTCCCTCATTCCTGGCTCTGTACCGGAAGAAGAGCATACCGAAACATTTATTATTGAGAAAAAAGTCTTTATGAAAAAGATTTCACATGCTCGGATACCTAAACAAAGCCCATGCCCTGTACCTGAAATGAAAGTATTTCTTCCTATCCCAGAGGGTACTGTCCTCTATAGGCGTTCACGTCCCTTTGCCGAAAGACAAATGTCCATCCTGAATGAAGCTATCGATAAATGGCTGCAGGATGATGTCATTACGCTAGCCCCTGTGGGCAATGTCCATAGCAATACCCTTACGCTCACTGCGAAGAAGGATGAACATGGCAATAAAACATTATGGCGGGTTTGTCTTGATCCCCGACCACTGAATAAACACCTCCCAGATGATAGTTTTCCTTTACCCCTTATCAATGATATTATTATTCGTCTTGCTGGGCATGCAATTTTCACAACCATTGATCTGTCGCAAGCATATCATCGCATGCCTATTAATCAGGCAGATCAGCCCTTAACAGCATTTATGCACCAGGGTAAACAATATATGTTTAAGAAGGCACCTTTTGGCCTGAAACCATTGTCCAGTCTATTTCAACGAGGTCTCGCATCCTTGGTGATCTTCCTTTCGTTTACAACTTCATTGATGATATTGTTATTTTTTCAAAGAACAGAGAAGAACACGCCGAACATGTACGCACTGTGATTACTCGCCTCAACGATGCCAAGTTAATCATCAACAGTGGTAAATGTAATTTCCACAGTACGCAAATCTCATTGCTCGGCTTCATAATAGGCCTGCATGGTAAAAGCGTTGACCCCTCTAAATTCGCAAATATCGATGATTGGGAGCCTCCAACTACTGCCAAGCAAATTCAATCGTACTTAGGCACATTCGACTTTTTCCGCGAATATATACCACTCATTAGTGAAGTTGCTGCACCTTTGGATGCTCTGAGATGTCGAACAGATATTTCCACACTGAATGACGACCAATTACAATCTTTCAATGCCTTAAAGCGTCTGCTTACTCATGCACCTGTCTTATCCTTTCCCGACTTTAGTCTACCATTCTATGTGGCAACTGATGCGTCTGATGTCGGAATTGGTGCGGTATTATACCAACTGCCCCGTGGCATGTCTTACCCAAAAAATATAAATTATATTTCTTTCATGGCCAGATCGCTCCATCAAAGCGAACGAAAATACAGCGCAACGAAAAAAGAGTTGTTAGCCATCGTTTTTGCACTCAACAAATTTCACCATGATCCGTGTACAGGTCAAAGCAGTGCTCCTATTCGAACTGAAATTTTGTCATTTATGACGTTTCAGATTAAAAAAATAAATATCAATTGACAAAATTTCAGTTCGAATAGGAGCAACTGCTTTGACCTGTACACGGATCATGGTGCATTAATGTTTATTCACTCCCAACCTGATATGAATGCTATGATGCCTAACTGGCAGGACGTAATACTACGATATTCATTTACGGTGCATTACCGACCAGGGGTGCTCAATGTTTTACCTGACGCTTTATCACGTCTATTCCCAGCACGCATGACTTTAAGACAACAAGCATTAGATGTGCATAATGAACCAATGTTAGCATACATTCATGCTATTCAAGATTCTGACAATCTACGAGACATCGTGCCCGAAGGAAAACGGCAAGATATCTGAAAAATATTTGGATAGATAAGTAGTTATGGGGAACTAAAGTAAGTGAGAATAAGATGTCGGTCCATACACCACATCCATGGGGTATTTATTCATTTCCTGGTAGAGGGACTTGTACCAAGTAACTACATATCTATCTATAAAGCGACATGGGCTTATTCAGGAACCCTCATGTCAGTGTTTTATCGCGTCTTTATGTGACGCGTTAGAGTTATTGTACTGCTTGGAAATTTCCTACTGTGTTTTTTTATATTTTTCCTAGTTTTTAGCCGGGTCATTATTATTTTGCATATTGAAATATGCAACACTCGTGAGTGGATTGTCCCAGACTCAGCTGAGTTAAGACAGCATACACTTCATGCTTCTACGGTTACTTTCCTACGAGGACAAGGCTTTTTTGATTAGGTCTCTCACAAACGCATTGCCTCGTCGATTTAATTCCCTGATCGCGTACCTTAAAAGCTCAATCCGACTATAAACTCACTTTTCCCACACGAATAAAGAAAAGGGACAGGAATATATACTTTTGTATAGCTTACCTGCGTGTCCCTATTCAATCATTTCTTAAAAAATAGTTAAAAGGCCATTGTAAGGTGTTCTAGAATCTAATCTCCATTGAAAGAGCCTTTCAAATCCTTACTGCAACTGTTTTTTTTTTTTTATATATAATAGCAGGTCCTCTCTCACCTTTTTTCTCTTCTTTTCTTCACACACAATACAACACTCCAAACAAAAACAGCTCACCAGATCTCTACTACCTATCCAACATCATGAAGTTCTCCACCACTGCTGTCCTTTCCATGGCTGTTGCCGCCTTGGTTATGTTCGCTCCCAACTCAGTTGGTAAGATCCTTACAATTATCTATGTGCATGTCTGTTTTTGTGTTTGCGTGCTGCATTTATGCACTGCTCGAGTATATTAAACACTTCATCTTGTTATATTGCATCTATCTGTTTAATTGGCTGATCTAGATGCCAATCCCTGTCGAGATAAATGCTTCTTATCCTTAAATCTCTGTCTCCAGAACCACCCTAAACCTTACTGCAATAATTTACTCAACTTGTGCTTGCTCGGCTGCAAGTGATAGTAAAGATGTTGAAAGCAAAAATACGCATTATGAGCTACTCTTCTCATCATTAGGAAGTTCAATACTAAACGATGTGAGAGGTGTAAATAAATAAAAAGATATTTTGGCTTAACTTTGCAATATGACACATTCATTGAGCCTCTTATAAGAGGTACTGTACATAATAATGGGCGTAACCAACGCCAAAGTGCAAAGTAGCTGCTCGCCTATAGCATATTACAACCCTTTTAGAGACCCTATATGACCCTTTAGACGAATAGCTTAGTAAAATCATCGTTGCAGTAGATAGAAGTGAGAGTGAAAGTGAGGGAGTATTTGACAGGCACAGCATATTGAGACTGAAAGCAGCAGCGTTAGATTTGAGAATGCATTACTGCATGAAGCAGCTTGTTCTTGATGTTTTGGTCTCCACAAAGCTTGACTAAGAGTGTGATTTGGTTCGGCTTCTAACATAGTAGATCGAAGGTCCTGATCTGCTCTTGTTAGTGTCCTATATGCATCCTTCAAAGAAGGCGGACACAATGCAGTGGAAACAATAGGCTCTTGCCACTGAGCAGTGTCTGTGATATGCATGGTATAGACAACTGAAGTCAAAGCTTGACGAAGCCTTTACTTTACTTATTTCTCTTTAATAGAATGAAATGGCAAGCGCCACCAAGCTTGGAGTTTGGGTAGGGCTACATCTACGCTTCAACAGAGGATGTTCTCTTTGTTCCCTTGAAGCACCGTTAGGATGTATTCAACACAATGATTCAAGGATAGAAACACATTAGCGAGAACGCGCGAGCAGCGATGCCCTTGCAAATATGGGTGTGCAGTTGTAGCAATGATATGCACTACATCATATTATAACTGTCTGTTCTGTTGTAGAGCTGCTTTATTGTACTTTTGTGCATGCTACTTCCCTACTTCAAGTCCTACTCCACTTTTTTGTTTTTTTCTACAGCTTCCACGAAGGACTCAATGCTGGATCCAAATGGCATTAATATCAATGACAGCAGGTCAAACATTAAGCGCATTGATTAGGGCAATTGTACACCAACAATGCATTCCTCGAAGAGTCATAAAAGGCTATTTCCCGACCTGATCGATAGCCTTTGCAAGGCCAACTACATAAAATGCATCGAACAGAGCAAATGGCAGGTAAAGAGTGCTTAGCATACTTGAACAGTATACAAATGCAACATACACAAACACAAGTATAAACATGCACATGGATGGGCGTGAAAGCCTTACCTGCTACCGTAGGAGTGAACATAAGGCTCAAGTGAAACGAATAGAGAACTATTGGCTCAGCCTGTAGCTTTTGACGATTCAACTCCGCATTCGATCTCTTGAGGTGGAATATCACAGAATCGAGGCGTGTACAATATCCACGGTAGCTGAACTCCATAACCTAAAACGCGAAGTGTCCCCGATCCAAAATCAAAGGAGACCCAGCCTTGTATCCCTTATCCTTAATTGCGACCAAAAATGGTCGCAATTTTTTCTTTTTTTTTTTTTTTTTTTTTTTTTTTTTTACTAAGTGCTCAGTTAAACAACATTCTACTAATTGCGACCCCCCCATTCTTAAGCTAAATTAAAAGAACTTGATCTCTGGTATTACGGGAGCGCATTAAGAAATGCATTTCATTATGATGATTCATTCAGCATGCACGTTCTTATACGACGACCAAACCATGAGCTTATTTTTTCCTTCATTCATTTGAGAATGAGAATGGTTAATCTATTTTTATTTCAATTGAAACTATGCCTTCATGTCTTTCAGAGGCATTTGGTGACATACTGAGAGAGAATAACAATAAAAGCCCTACTTTTCTACGCTTCCATACCGCTAGGCTTTTATGCTATTTCCCTTCAACTTCTATCTAGTACACGATGGATCTGCAATACAATGTTAATGATGAAGACTATCAATCCCAACTTGATGACTTCAAAGGTTTCTGGCCCTCATACTTTGAAGGTGAACTCACATTGTTTGATGAGGAAATGGATGTTAGTATCACCCGCAATCACGATGGAAACTCGACTTTGCTTTCACAATATATCACTTCGGGTGACTTCGCCAACACTAGTGTGCAGATGAGGCCCATTCGTTCTTGGATGCCACTCTTCTTGTGGCTATTAGATATAAGTATCGTCAATTCATACATACTATGGTATACTAGGAAAGGATCAAAAAAAAAAAAAAAAAAAAAAAAAGATGGACATCGCCAATTTCGTTTAAATCTTGTAAACCAACTTTTATCGCTAAGTCTCAAGTTGTCATCGAGCAAAGGAACTCAAAGAGAAACGTAGAAACTAATGAGTCTCTGGAGGCTACTTTCAAGATATCAAAAGGCCCATATATTACTAAGCACTCTCTTCCAAGCCCTCGTCGACATCTACCAGGCTTTCATTTCCCGATAAGAACCAAAGAAAGTGAAGGAAGGATGTTAAGAGTAGGATGGCATGTAAAAACTGCAGGGTTATGGGTATTAAGGAAGGCATGAAGTCCACCTCACGATCAGAATGGATATGCGCTACATGTAGGGCTCCTCTTTGCTTGAAAGCAAAGCAGAATTGCATTGAGAAAAATAAGCTATAATATTAGAGGCCTTGCGAAACTCACAAATGTAGGGTTTCGGAACCTTATTCGAAAAATCAAACCTAATTTTGGCTATAATGACTTTTTGAAAATATTTATGCTTGTAGAAGAGACATTCTACATTTTTTGACAAAAAACGTAGAACAAAAGAGAATTGGTGCCATTGATGGCCTATTTCTCCAATTTGGAAGCGAAGTTAGAATAAAAGTTGGCTAATTTATGAATTAACGTATAAACCCATGTTATACGTAAAAATTCTACATTTTGCCTTTGTAGAATGTCTTTGCAGCCTACAAGAGCAACCTTTATTTCTACAACAAAAAATGTTTCGCAAGGTCTCTATTATGCGTACAAAACACATGTAAAAAACTACCCTAAATTTTTCCAAATTGCGACCATTTTTGGTCGCAAAAATCTTATTTTCAAATTCAGGGATAAGGCGATAGTCACCACGACTATTTCCGGCAGCGCATACCAAAACCTTATTGTATTCTCATCAGAACAAGAGCTTCCTGCCCTATATTTGATGGGTATCTCTAGTCTCCGGCACAACTGGGATAATCTGTAAGAGTATGGATGATGAATCATGGGAGATGATCCGTTAAGCAATCCTCCACTCTAAAGAGCTCAGAGATGCAAGCATCAATACATATGTATAAGGCGCTTTTTATCTCCAGGTTGTATATTCCTTTATTTTCTGTTCTTTTATAAAGACTTCTCAGAATTCTACCATCCATTCCACATCATGAGGCTCTCAAGCATCTTTATCTTTTTCATGTTGCCTTCTTGGCTATGTTCACTCCTACGGTAGCAGGTAAGGCTTTCACGCCCATCCATGTGCATGTTTATACTTGTGTTTGTGTATGTTGCATTTGTATACTGTTCAAGTATGCTAAGCACTCTTTACCTGCCATTTGCTCTGTTCGATGCATTTTATGTAGTTGGCCTTGCAAAGGCTATCGATCAGGTCGGGAAATAGCCTTTTATGACTCTTCGAGGAATGCATTGTTGGTGTACAATTGCCCTAATCCAATGCGCTTAATGTTTGACCTGCTGTCATTGATATTAATGACATTTGGATCCAGCATTGAGTCCTCCGTCGAAGCTGTAGAAAAGAACAAAAAAGTGGAGTAGGACTTGAAATAGGGAAGTAGCATGCACAAAAGTACAATAAAGCAGCTTTACAACAGAACAGACAGTTATAATATGATGTAGTGCATATCATTGCTACAACTGCACACCCATATTTGCAAGGGCATCGCTGCTCGCGCGTTCTCGCTAATGTGTTTCTATCCTTGAATCATTGTGTTGAATACATCCTAACGGTGCTTCAAGGGAACAAAGAGAACATCCTCTGTTGAAGCGTAGATGTAGCCCTACCCAAACTCCAAGCTTGGTGGCGCTTGCCATTTCATTCTATTAAAGAGAAATAAGTAAAGTAAAGGCTTCGTCAAGCTTTGACTTCAGTTGTCTATACCATGCATATCACAGACACTGCTCAGTGGCAAGAGCCTATTGTTTCCACTGCATTGTGTCCGCCTTCTTTGAAGGATGCATATAGGACACTAACAAGAGCAGATCAGGACCTTCGATCTACTATGTTAGAAGCCGAACCAAATCACACTCTTAGTCAAGCTTTGTGGAGACCAAAACATCAAGAACAAGCTGCTTCATGCAGTAATGCATTCTCAAATCTAACGCTGCTGCTTTCAGTCTCAATATGCTGTGCCTGTCAAATACTCCCTCACTTTCACTCTCACTTCTATCTACTGCAACGATGATTTTACTAAGCTATTCGTCTAAAGGGTCATATAGGGTCTCTAAAAGGGTTGTAATATGCTATAGGCGAGCAGCTACTTTGCACTTTGGCGTTGGTTACGCCCATTATTATGTACAGTACCTCTTATAAGAGGCTCAATGAATGTGTCATATTGCAAAGTTAAGCCAAAATATCTTTTTATTTATTTACACCTCTCACATCGTTTAGTATTGAACTTCCTAATGATGAGAAGAGTAGCTCATAATGCGTATTTTTGCTTTCAACATCTTTACTATCACTTGCAGCCGAGCAAGCACAAGTTGAGTAAACTATTGCAGTAAGGTTTAGGATGGGACCCGAGACAGAGATTTAAGGATATGAGGCAGTCATCTCGACAAGATGCATCTAGATCAGCCAATTAAACAGATAGATGCGATATAACGAGATGAAGTGTTTAATATACTTGAACAGTGCATAAATGCAGCACGCAAACTCAAAAACAGACATGCACATAGATAATTGTAAGGATCTTACCAACTGAGTTGGGAGCGAACATAACCAAGGCGGCAACAGCCATGGAAAGGACAGCAGTGGTGGAGAACTTCATGATGTTGGATAGGTAGTAGAGATCTGGTGAGCTGTTTTTGTTTGGAGTGTTGTATTGTGTGTGAAGAAAAGAAGAGAAAAAAGGTGAGAGAGGACCTGCTATTATATATATAAAAAAAAAACAGTTGCAGTAACAATTTGAAAGGCTCTTTCAATGGAGATTAGATTCTACAACACCCTTACAATGGCCTTTTAACTATTTTTTAAGAAATGATTGAATAGGGGCACGCAGGTAAGCTATACAAAAGCATACATTCCTGTTCCTTTTCTTTATTCGTGTGGGGAAAGTGAGTTTATAGTAGAATTAAGCTTTTGAGATACGCGATCAGGGAATTAAATCGACGAAGCAATGAATTTGTGGGACACTCAATCAAAGAAATCTTGCTGCCATAACAAAAATATAAATTTTCTCAACATTTGGTTCTATGAAGCTGCAGTGATGCGTATATGTGAGATGGTTGACGGAAAGACTGTGTACTCATGTATCATATTACCAAACAGGCGAAGCTACTTTATCCATTTGGGATACTCGATCAAAGCATGTTGTTCACACTTGAAGCTATAAAATCGATACGATGGCATCCGATGGAACCTTTGCCTTGAATATTCATCTCATGCTTTACGTAGAGGGATATCATTAGTAAGAAGTTTGTGTGCTATCCTCATCTAGTACCACTAGATTGTTTCTAGCAACGAACCCAGCTGGATCAGAGTCTGAGGCAATGCATTCAATTAGAGACTGTGAACCTTGCATATTTTATTCCTCTGGTAGTTAGTACATGCATCTACCAGGCTGAAACTACGGTCCTCTCTCTCTACCAGGATAAGCCATATCCGTCTGGAGAGGCCATAGAGGTTTTAGGCATGTGCCAAAAAAGCGCACATCAGTTCGGGAGGGATAGCGATCAAGCCTAATCGAGATCTGTATACTGTAGATCTCTATAGTGACCATTTCTGGTCGCATTTCTAAACTCTTGTGCGACCCTCCCCATTCTTAAACCAGATTAAAGGAGTGCATTGAGGGATATTCCATGATGATGATCCCCTCCTATTCAAATTCTGCTGCGTAAAAGTACGCTTTTCATGGTCATGGGCATGGTAATTGTCAGAAAGAAAGGATATTTGCCCATAAATCCCATATTAAGAGTCACCACAAAAGAGTTTTCGAAGAGACTGTTGCGGCGACCAGCACAGATTCGATTTGCTACTGCTTGTTACTCTGTCTGTCATCTGTGCCGCTCATATCTATTTGGCCTTTAGGTGCAAAAACACATTGGGAAATTTTAACTCACGTTGCCTCAAAACTGTGCCAATAGCGTGCTGAAGCTGTTAGTGGTCGAGGTTCCTGTTTACGCCTTTGCTCTTGACACTAAAAGGTTGGAATCGGGAATAAGCATCGCAAACCAAACTTTGCCTTGCATAGACGTCAGTATATATCGATATTTACCATGGGTATCGCTATCCATGCGGTAGATATGCACCCTACATATCAGATGCTGTATCAGCCTATGTCCTGGCGTGCTATACATCAAAGTTCTTCATCCTTCTGTCCAGACTATCGCGTTGTTAGTCTTTTTACTCCCAATCATGGCTCCCTTAAAGGCTCGGAAATGACAATAAAAACTTTCACGTGTTTCATTAACTTTTCTTGTTCAAAGTATCTAACAAAAGTTTTCTTTTTCTATGTCCAACACTATTTACACAAGCAGCAAGTCTGAGCTATGTCGAAAAGGAAAGTCTTGAAAATAACAATGAGCGAGCGATTCAATCGAATTACACCCCTTGCCAACGTGTTCTAAGCTTGAAATATTGCATCGATGCCGGCAGAAAATAAGGAGATAAGTCAATGTTGATATATTTGTAGATTAGATTCCGGCCTTGTGTTCTCGAGACTTTTATTTTATTATGACATACTGTTTTTTTTCAAAAAAAAATAAATAAATAAAAGATTGATAATTCATTTCGTGTCCTTTATCCATGCAGTCCGCAGTCGACGACCCTTTGTTATTTTCGGCATGAACTCGAGTCTCTAATTACAAGATGGCATTGACATAATTTAGAGGATAGAGGAGGAGGCGATAATAACGCTTTTTACCTTCTTGGAAACAATTAAATTCCAATTTATCAGCGCAGATCGAGGGAAAGGTCAACGAAAAATGAAAAAAAAAAAAAAAAAAAAAAAAAAAAAACACTGCTATAGTGTAAAAGAATTTGTCAGCCACAAATGGACCAAGCTGGCACTTTTTCCCTTGAGTGGGGTTTGGGATGAGACATGTATTATCATATTGTACAAAGACTTTCCTACCATACAGCCTGTGGATATTGAAGTTCCCCTCTCATGAAGCTATTCAACTGCAAAGAGGATTCAAGTCAGCATTCAGTTCTCCGCCTTTCAGGAATATCTTGGGTTCAGATAAGTTTGATTTTGGACGTCCGTTATTTGAGTAAACTACCATATTGTTAGATCGGGCCAGGTCTGCTGGTCAAGCCAAGTCAATTGCTGGATCAGTTAGAAGGACCAAAGCAGCTAGAGAGGCTTGTATCTCATACTTTGCAGAACTAGTTCTTTAAATTGAAGAAAGACATGATGTGTTTCAAAGGAAAAAGAGAGGTCCCATTCTTGGCTTTGGGATGTGTTGGGCTTATTCCTTCTTTTTCGACTTTTTGTTTTTCTCTTGGGCATTGGGCAATTACTTAATTACATTGTTTGTTGTTGTTGCTTACGCCATATTAACATGAGACTTCACATGCGATCGCTTTGCCGCTCCAGAACTAGAAAGGTCTAAAATAAATTGATAACGACAACCAGAAACGTTCGGGCGTCAATCGCGGTGTTATTTGAGCCACAACACACGTGCTCATTCCTTCTTCTCCTTTCTCCCTAAACTTGGTCTCTCCCCTTACTTTTCTTTCCGTTGAATGTGTTCGTATAGGCTCGTCCCAGCCCTCTCTATCTTGAAGTGTGACCTGGAAACATGTCAGTTTCCTTTTAAGGTCACCTCAGTCTAGAGGGGCTGGAAGAATTTTTGAGTGTTTTGGCTTGGATCCCAAAAAGGAAATCGCTTAGTTTTTAGAATAGGTGGCTCAATTCAATCGAAAATTTTCAAGCATGCTTCGAAGTGAAATGAGTGCTGATTGAATTAAATTGCTATTCTAAAACAAAAATATAACACTTCCTTTTTGGGATCCAAGCCAAAACACTCAAAAATTCTTCCAGCCCCTCTAGTCATATATGACCTAAAAAGGAAACTGATATGTTTCCTGTCACATTTCAAACTAGAGAGGGCTGGGTCGAGCCTAGTGTTCGTACTCTATTCAAGCTTTTTCCTATAACGGAAAGAAGGGACGAATGGATGGTGATAGCAGCAAAGAATAAAAAAGAGCGGGACATCTCAAATGGGGGAAGCGGGAAAAGCTCTTTCCTTGTATGGGCTACAGTGGGATGGCTAGTGAAAAAAAAAAAAAAAAAAAAAAAAAAAAAAAAAAAAACGCCATTAATGGCCTATGGAGCTGGTAGTAAGTTTATATATCAAGATTAGATCCCGCTTGTCGGTAAAATCGTGTTGGGAGAAACGGAAAAAGAGAAATAGCTGGGAAGAGGAAATGGTGGGTACTTACAGATATGGATGCATGCAAGTATAACATGCAGAAGGGTACCTTTTTAAAAATGTTGTTGGGCTACAAGAAACTATAACACATGTTCTGTCCTACGCGCATGTAGTTTTCAAGAAAAGAAATCCTTCATGAATGCATGAGGGAACACAAGAGAAAGGGTCCGACTTTCTCACAAAGCGTTTAATACGAAAGAAAACGCCCATAGTGGCATAAAATATTGACGCTAAGCATAGAAATGTGTAATGTTCACGCGTTAGGACATGTGTTCCTTTTCGATCACAGTGAGTGCAACGGAGTGAGGGAATACAGGTCAGAAGAGATGGATCAACTCGGCTCTGCAGGCTAATGTTCTTATTAGAAGAGAATAGAGTTGTCCACAGTCTATTGAATATTGAGGCATGACATGATATGGTTTGACATTTAACTGAGCCTTGTGGAGGAAGGCGGGGGAGAACAGGAACAAAATAATTGGTGGCAGGGGGAATAAAGATCCCAATAATGAAGAATTTTCCTTTTGAAAGAAATGAATGAATCAATTATATATATATGATTCAAAATACGTACTATATATTGAGTGAACCAGTGAATTCAACAAACCATCCATACTGCACACATGAAGACGCAGGAGTTTTTTTTTTATTCTTTTTTTTGCATAAAGAGATGAAGGTGAAGATGACAATGATGCTGAACGATCGAGTTAATGCATATTAACCACCATATTCCGTCGGAGAGAGCATCCAACTACATACGAAACACACCATATAAACAGAACAAACAGATCTGGAAGGGGTTAAGGAGTAACAATAAGAAAGAACCAAAGGGTGTTCCAAACAGGGTATGCAGCCTGTGCCTTTCTTTCCTTCTTCCCTCTCATTCTATTCATTCTAATTTATCAACCCTGTTCTTTCTCTCCATTACCCTTGCTCGTTTTTCTACTTCCTCTCTCTTTTCTCTCTCTCATTCCTTTTTCTCCTTATTCTACTTCAGTGCCCATCTTTTTAACATTTTGTTTTTTGTCACACACACACACAGGTAAATATTAAAAAACCTTCAAAAACGGGAGCACCTTCTTTACAGCCTCCAATTTCCAATGAGATAAGCATTTCAGTCAAGTAGACCAAATCAACGCAATGACAAAATTGACAATTAGACCCCCCCCCCCCACATCTGCGCAAAAGGGGAGTGACAAAAGGTGGCGTAGGCGTGGGTCTTTTTTTTTGTGTTGGGAGCAAAGGGTAAAAAGGACAAGCGCGTGCTCGTGTTTCGTCTATTTCCCCTTAGATTGTGTTTACTATGGGTTCTCAATTATCATATGGCAATCCTATCCACACCTCCCATCCTTCCATCTCGCCTCTCCCGTATCTATTGAAAGAACAAATTTTATATGTATTCGCACTCTCCAACATTGCATTGCAATAGAGGACAGACAGTTTCTCTCTGTCTGTCCTTCCTGTCTGTCTGCCCTGAATGTCTGTTTCTGTCGCATGTGCCAAAGGGTGTGTATGAGAGACTAGGCTCCAATGCATCATGACATCGGGTCTGTTGTCGAGATGTTTTGTCATGACTACCCCTCACTCGTATTTACCTCTCACACGCACACTCACACGCTCTGAAAGTATAAAGTAAAAAAAAGAACCACAGGAACAAAAAATAAGAAAAGTGGGTAGGGCATGCATTAAATAAAACAGAAAAAAAAGAGTGAGCAGTACCGATGTGTCATGCATTACCATGCCATGTTTACCACCCCCACTGGCATTTTCATTCCTGCAAAATAATAACCAATGCTTCGGCCCTAACATCCCAATGATATCCTCCTTTTCTTTCTTTATCTCTTCATTTTCTACGTCCTTCCAAATCCTTCCTCTTCTCTCCCTCACCTCACACAACGTTTTCCTTCCTTTAACTTCTTCTTTCCTCATGCTTGTCAATACACCAATACTTGTTCACGCATTCATTCCTCATTTGATTCCTACCACTTGAACAGCCAGCCTCTTTTTTTTTTTTTTTTTTTTTCTGTTTTCCATTCAGCAAACAACTCGGCTAATCAATAGCAGACATCAAGCGACCATTTCTATCGTTTTCCTATCGCCATTGCCACTAGTATTCTATCAATTGAACCTTGCACATTGCACTCCCCCTACCTTGGTGAGTAACAATAAAAATAGCACACTGCACACTATTCACGCGTACACATTCACGCACACGCACATATTCATATACACACACACAAACACATTTATGCATGGTACCCCCTTCTACCCATGCACAAACGAGAACAGTTCGCAATGAGAGTTAGACAAATGACAAGTATTAAAAAAAAAAAAAAAAAAACTCCACCAGGCCTAAAAGAGCCATTGAGTACTCATGGGTCGAAGGAAATCCAAAATCCTCGAGGACTCAGAGATAGGGCCTTCTTTCAGTTGTAAGGGCAGAGCAAAACAGCAGCGTTACAGCATAGTGGCATAGTAGTCTCTTGCCCTTCTCCTTTTTTTTTTTTTTTTTTTTTTTTTTTTGGCGGTTCTAACCTCGATTTCACACTCATGCACACACTCACACCTACAAACGCACGTACATCATCTATACTTTTTCTTACGATGATAATGACACAATGTCTCAAAGAGAAGGCTCCTTTGGCCACTACTTTTTTCCACTTTTTTATGCTCATCTTCCTACGTTTTCACTCAGACTGCGAGTAAGGAGTGCAGGTATAGAGAAAAAAGGTCTGATCTCGCGTTTTTTTTTTTATTGGTCGCGTATTCGAATTTCCAATCTTTGTTTCTTTCACTAGCGACGAGTCACAGCTTTTCATCTCATCGAGTTTTTCTTTGCGCGTTTGTGTATCCAAAAAAAAAAAAAAAAAAAAAAAAAAAGAAGAAGATTGATCTCATCTAATATGTCATAATGTATGGACATGCAGTGCATTGATCACTTAGCAAGCAACAGCAAGAACAACAGAAAATGTTAAGGGAAGCCTGTGTTCCTTTCTTGTCTTCCAAATCTGTCCTATTGTTTGAAATATTGGTCACATGAATTTATTTTTAATGACCACTGTTGTCGCCTCTTTAATTTCCTTTGAAATGGTGTGAGGGAGGAGGAGGAAGAGTGAAATATCTTACAAATGCATTACACTATCAGAAGAGAGCTCTTCATGCATCCTATTCCTGGGAGAGGTGAAAAAAAAGAGCAATGTTACAAGCTACCCTCGTGGCCTTTATGTGTGTATTTATATATCAATAGGACTGCTTCACTCTCATATCCTCGGAGCTGTCCTTGGACTGTAATTGTCTTGCTCTTGTCAAAATCTATCCGAAAGTAGTTTTGGCTTAATTGCATTTATTTTTCGGTGCTCTTTTGGCCCAATGAGCGATCCAATGTATTTCTGACAAAAAAAAAAAAAAAAAAAAAAAAAGTAATAGCACATGCCAATAATATATATTGGAATATCAAGTGAACGTTCAGTCAATCGTGAGGGCAGAAAGTTTTTATTTTGCACCCGTTGTCCCACTATTATCATCATTGCCATGACCACCATGGCTTTGGTGTCTCCTCTTTCCCCCCCTTTCTGTCTCAAACATTTTCAAATAAGATATGCGTTGTGGTCAATAGAATTACTCCAAGGGAATCTGTCCCTTGTTTCACTCTTTCTATCTTGATATCTACCCTCCATCGACTCCATGCTACCCATCCTGTCATGTCGTCTTTTTGGCATTATTTGATGCTCTCATCAAGAAAAAAAGTCTAACCTACTTCTCCTTTTTGCGCTCTAAACGTTTTATTTTAGGATTGACAGCATTGCTCTCCCAACTTACACCTCCCTCTCTTTCTCTCTCTTACTTCCTTCTTCTTTCATACCTCACACTAACACCCATTCACAGACACACCAATACATATCTTTGCCCCTACTCCTGCTCTTCCTTCAAGACTATCAAACACAACAGCTCGGCTCCAGAAATTCAAAAAAATCACATCAACCACCTTGCTTTTACATTTTTAAAAAAGAAAGAGTGATAGAGAGACTAGCTACACTGGCACAGTCGACTCTTTTTTTTTTTTTTTTTTTTTTGCATCAAAGCTTTTATTATAAATACAAAGCACTCTTCCAAAACCCATGACGCCCGTGTCATCATCACGATTAGATGGCCTAGCGGAGGTCACAGAGCTGGAGCAAATACCCTTGCCATACAAGGTCCTTTATCATACATTGATCCTTAAGAATGAAATGCCAATTGATCTTTTACAAGAGCGTCAACTCTCTGGGTCACAACAACTCTTGACATGGATTAAGGCTGCCATGTCTCTCCTTGAAACTGTTTCAGCATCTCATCAACCGCCTTCACAACAGCAAAAATCATCACAACCACAATCCCTGCAGCAATTATTTCAAAGAGACGAAGAGGAGGATGAAGAACTCGAAGCTGAAATTCAGGATGTTGTCTCAGGGTTTGGACAATATGAATCTACCATAGAATCAAGTATTGAGATTTTGTTGCAGTTGGAGGAGGCGATTTCTGAACGGTCATCAACACCATTACCGAAGGATGATGATGGTTCACAGGCTCATCTCAGTCCAGAGATCGAAACAGTTTTGAGTGAATGGTCTCGGTTTCGTGGGATCGTCAATGACCTCAGTGGATCTATTCGAGAGCATCAACGACTTCGTGATGGGATCCAAAGCGTCCGTAACATGACTGAACAGACTCAGATGGCGACAGGGATCCTTGAAAAGTGCCTGAGGGACATTGCAGCAGACAGGCAACGGACCGCCGAATTGGCTCTGCAAGATATTAATTCATGGAATGAAAGCTCCACCAGTTTGAACAGTCAAGACAGTGCTAGCTCATTACGAGCACGAGCCACGACGTCCGGCGTCGATAGCAATGACATGCTGGAGCTAGACTCGAGAATGGGATTATTAGCGCTTCAGATCGATACCCTCCAGAAATCCTACCCAGAATGTACACGATCTAGCAAGCTCTTCAAGAGCAGAGCTGGCAGGAACCTGAAGCAGCAAGAGGGGGGTTCAATTGCGGAAAAGAAATATGTAATGCATAAACTCTACAGAGAGTTGCTCAAGGACTGGCATGCTTTTCGGACACGTAAAGACCAGCTCTGGCGGGATCTCGAAGAATGTGATCGATGGAGGACACGGATTGAGAAAATGGCTAAGCAAATTGAGAGTATGTTGGAGCCTGTCGAGATTTTCCACAAGATGTGTGTCAACATCCTTACTACCTTGGATGCTCAAGCAACAGCAGAAGACGAAATGGATGATACCATGTTACGGAAGTCTTTGACCGTTGATATGCTCGATATCGCAGAAGCGCATGTTGAGCTGTCTGCATCATCTGCATCATCTGCATCATCTGCACCAACCCATAACAAATCTTTCATGGATCCCGAAGAACCAGTGGACATGGAAATGCTTTCATCCGTTCTCCAAGAACTGGACGAAAAGCAGAACATGACAGCACCAGCTATTGAAAATATGTTTTGGGTTCAAGAAGGCGAGATCCAGCACCGATCAAAAGCTGCAACCGTACCATCTACTACACCAACGCCAACTTCTGAAACTCCTGTGGATGCTCCACAGCTCTCTCCTGCTTCAAACTCAACCGCCTCGTCACCCACACCTCCAACTATGGACCATTCCCCATTATACCCTAGTCTGGCTATGCTGGAGCGTCAGAGAAATTTAAAGAACCGATGGTCCAATCTCAAGACATCGCTTGACACCATCGGCACTAAGCTCCATGCCCATCATATTCGATTGAAAGAAAAAGCCAACGTGGCTCTGATCAAGAAGGAAGAAGCTGCAGAGGACAAGACCCTTGTTGGTAGTGGCAATAGCGACTGGGGCTCTGCCCCTCGGCTGCGACGATCCAACACAGTGAGTACTCAACAAACTCTTCCCACCAGACCTATTTCACCCAATTGGAAACCAAGCCACCATCGGTTCTTGCGTGGCAAATTAGTGACATCCATGTCGATGGATTCTTCCGCGGTCCGAAAGTACATGCTAGTCAAGTCTGATAAGCCTGTCTGGGACAAGCCCCGACCATGGTGCCCCTCTGCCAATCCACAGTCACCTGGCATGCCTGGATTCCCATTGCAGACGTCTTCCTGGGGTTACTATATTGTTACTACCTCCAAGAGTGAAGAGAATTTCGGCGCACTTATAGCAACACCAGCTCCACCACCTGTTCGTGCCCCTACTCCAAAGCCCCCACCTCCTCCCAAGTTTAATCGACCTCCATTCTCTCCAGGCGGTAACCGTCGGTACACAGCTTTCAATAAGCCTCCTCCACCTCCTCCATCACGTTCACTGTCTGTGACAGGTGATTATAAGAATAACCCTTACTTGACAGCATCAGGAGATACGATCGACTGGGCCAAGACGCTTCGACGCTCAACCTCGGTCACAAATATCAAGCCCATCAACCCACGTGGCCGTAATACACCAGCAAGCAGACAGAAGAGAGCAGTATCTGCTGCAGCAGGAACTATTCAAGGCCAGGGTATTGGCTCAAATTCCAACAAAAATAGGAGTAGTCTGCAGCTCTCGAGCGGTGCATGGGATTCAAAACATAACAATGGCACTAATAACAATGGCAGCCGCAGACACTCACTATCTTCCTTGTCAGAGGAAGGCACAATTATGGGACATAGCATCAGTGCTAACGGCCACAAGAAGGGTGGAAACGGAGAAACACCGTGGAAGTAATAGCAACAATCCACTTATGATGCAGAATAACGACTCAACCTCGAGTGTCGACTCAACAGATAGTTCGTCATCAACATCGTCATTGGCGTCCATCTATTCTGCGCTTTACGACGGAGGTCGCACGAGTAGCAACAATGGTAATAATAACAATAACTATGGTTCCTCGTTATCATCATCGATTGGAGGACGATCACCTTCACCGTATGAGCCCATGTTCGGGTCGTCGTTTACAGCGGCTCGATCATCTGCTGCGCTTCATTCTGCATTGATGGCAAGCATGTCGTCATCGTCATCGGCATCTCTGAGATATTGTTCAAGTTCACTCAGTAACCACAGTGGTAACAACAGCAGCAACAGCAACAACGATGACGATTTCTCGTCTTCGAAATTCCAACAACACCTGCAAAAGCAACAACAAGAGTACCGTCAGCGGCAACGACAACGACAACATAAAGAACAGATGAAGAAATTGGGAACGACATCTGCATCATCATGGATGAGCATGAACATGAACTTGAATACAGGTAGCATCCTGTCAGCTCTGTCATTTACCGTTCCAACATATAATTTTGAAGATGAATTTGGACCTTTGGGTCAGAGGAAGGATTCAATCACTGCTATGTAACAACAACCAAGCAACAAACACATTGCCGCCAAAAAAAAAAAAAAAAAAAAAAAAAAAAAAAAAACAACGAAACATTCATCATCCCATTTCCTATTTTTGTATACCAGTTTGTCTTCGTTCGTATGTTTTATTCCCAACCTGTATACTTATAGCTTTTCTTGAAACAATACAAAAGAAGAGAGAAAGAAAACGATACCCTCTATACCATGTTATTAAAAAAAAAAAAAAAAAAAAAAAAAAAAAAAAAGATCCGCATAAAGCTTGCATTGCAAATAAAGCCATCGACATGTCAAAATTATAAATAAGACACTACAATGTGGCCTTTGCATTGATATAAAGAGAACTTGTTGTCCTTGATTTGTAGTCATCAATCTTCTCTCCCATCATAAAGTGATGTTGCTCAGAGAAAATCATTAAGAAATAACCCGCGATCGCACTTTTCCATGTCTGGTTGAACGATAAATGCCATTCTTGAAATAAATTTCTTGAACTGGCCACACCATGACATGTTTGCGTAGCTCAATGATATCCAAATTCATAGCATCCTTCAGTCAAATGGACATTCACTATAGTCAGGACTTAGTGGTGTAAATATTCTCACAGACAGAGGCTTTGACGGAAAGAGGCGCCATTGGGTGCCGATTACCGCCATAAAGATAGAGATTAAACGAAGACTATCAAGTTCAAGTATGCTTTGACATTTTCATTTTTGCATGAAGTTTCATCTGTTTCCCTTTTTTATTCTTATTTTGCGAACTAAGCGGCTGATGATGGCTTCGCTTCCTGCTCGCTTTTCTTGTCACTGACCATTTGCAATTCTCTTCGCCCTTTTTTTTTATTCCCTTCCTCTTCTTTCCATCCTTTCACCATATTTTCGTATATCTCTCTCGGTTCAAGTACTCATAGTATGTTTAGCTTTACTCACTTTGCTAAATGGTTTTTTCTTCCATAACAGATGACACAAGCCTAACGAGTGATTCGAATAAACCATATCAATTTGGGGAAAACAGGCTTTTTTTTTAAAAAAAAAAAAAAAAAAAAAAAAAAAAAAAAAGGGATGGCTAGAAAGCCAACCAAGACAAAGGGTACTCCCGCCACAAAAGGCCCTTGACCTCGCCAGTATTTACTTGAAGCAAGCATGAAAGGCAAAGGACCCTGTGCTTGCTTTGGAGATGTGTTTCGATGCAGAGGTTGTTCTCTCACGGGTACAACAACCCGACCAAAGGGCGTCGGGCCCTGCTTCAACAGACGCAGACGAAGCATTATGCAAGAAAATTGCTGCCGCTCTGAATGACGTTGGCGAGTTATTCGACAGCCTCGGCCACCCTGACCATGCTCAAAGGAGTTGTGAACGCGCAATTAAATGGAGCAATTCAGCCTCAAGCATTTCCCATGCACGCAGTATCTCCGAAACAAAAATGATGATCACGCTAGTAAAAGCTTTGCTTACGATAGCACCAAACAAGAAGGCAACGTATTCTACAAGACTATTAAAACTTCAAGGGCCTCTACAAGCCGTAGCAGCGTAACTCTCCCTTTAGGAATATTTGAACGCGGTGTAGCCCGGGTGGCCGTTAAATACAACTTACCTTATCCAGGCGCTTATCTGGACAGTAACCGTCACCTCGTATATTGTCTTGGCTTGCTTTCCTCTGTGCCTATCCCAATAACAGGCCTCACAGTCCAAGAGCAGGAATGGTCGTTAGCCACGTCGAGCAATCTGGATGAACATGAGCGCCTTCGTGACCTGGTATCAGATATGATCGCGGTGTTCATTAGCGATGGAGCCAAGACAGAGGCTACCATCACTGAGGCCTTAACTTTGGCTCCGACTCTCAATCTTGGTCAGTTCAGGACACTTCTTTTGATTCTTATTAGTGGGATCGGACAAGACACCATACTGGATACTCACTTGTTGGAAGGATTGGCTCAGTTAATTCAGCATGCCCCGCCTGGATACCTTGACTCGGATGATCTAACCAGAATCCTCGCACTTAGCCCACACCTACATGACGCCCACGAATACTCTGACGATCACCTCTACCGCCTTGCTGTCGCAGTCTCACATGTCCTTGATACTATGGTCAATAACCAAGTCAAGGGTCTGAAGCGAGAGAAGACCTATATGCCGCTAACAGCCTACCTGAAAAGGCTGCAAGACAGCTCAGATCCATATCTTGTGTACTGCTGTATATATATGATGACGAAACACCGACGCAGGCAATGCTAAGACGTACACTCCCTGTGGCTCGAGGAGTACATGGAACAACAAGCGCAGTCAGCAGCTTGAATATGGACGTCTTCATCGATGAGCTGAACAATATTCAGAAAGAGCTTCTATATTATATATACCATTGATATGAGCCTGCGAGGATATGGAGGCACAGCCTCGCTACATGAGACTGGAGCTACATTCAAGCAGTGTGTGGAAAAGGTTCTCAGCTTTAGTCGCAAGACAGCATGGTACCCAGTGCTTCGAGGAGCTGACATACTTCTCCAGAGAGGAGAGCTCGCCAAGTTTAAGATTCTTGCGTGCAAAGTATCTTGTCGACTGGATCTAGCATTTCAATGGGGACTATGCCAGCGGCTAGGGCATATTGCATCTGATCCTCAATGGGCCATGGACACCCGCCGAGATGCTGTTGCTTTTCTTGGAGAGATATACAAAAATGATAGGGATTACTTCCAAATCAAGCAATGGATCCTTCACGTCCTCAGGAAACTAGCCTCATCGCCGGTGGGTAGTCCACGGGGTATGTTTTTTTTTCTACACGAATCCACTTGCATGTCCGTACATTTTGCGTAAAATGATTAACCTCATTACTTTAAAATCCTTTTCATTTTTTTCTTCGCAGCTGCAAACGCTTTGTTGAATACTCTAAAGAGGGAGGGAGGCGCCAAAAAGCAAGAGTTATATAAAAGTTGTCTCCAAGAACCTAATATTCAGTATCCCTTCACTGCTTCGCTACCTCCATCTGTACCTTCTTCGTTGCTTGGCCGTGTGCAGGAGAAGCTTGATACCGAGAAACGCGTAGGCCATCTTAAACAGCAGCGGATAAATAACTTAGATGGCCAAAGCTTCTATATCCCACAATATGCCAAAGCAAATGCTCAAGCGCGCCATGACGATTTGTTCCTGTTGATGGGCAAGTCAAAGGAGTTCCTGGACGGGGATCAGAAAGTGCTGCTTGTCCAAGGCATTGCAGGAGCAGGCAAGTCAACCTTCAACCGCACTCTGGAGAGTACTCTGTGGAAAGCATACCAAAAGAGACATGGTCGAATCCCGTTATTCATCGACCTACCAGCTATTGAAATCCCAGAGGAGGATTTTGTTGCAAAGCAGCTGCAAAAGTATGGTTTCACAGAGGCACAGATCATGGAACTGAAGCTGACCCGCTCATTTGTCTTGATCTGTGATGGATATGACGAGAGTAAACTAACTAGCAACCTGTATGTTAGCAACCAGCTAAACCAGACTGGGGGGTGGGTAGCTCAGTTGGTGATTAGTTGCCGCAGTGAGTATCTTAGACCAGGTTATCTTGACTTCTTCTGTCCTATGGACCATAATTACCAAGCGAACGCTACATTATTTCAGGAGGCTGTGATCGCTCCATTTTCGAAGGGCCAGGTCAACGAATATATCAACCGATATATCGCTAACATGGATCCGGTTTGGCAACCGGAGGACTACCAGCATGCAATCAAAGCGGCCTCCAGTTTACTGGACATTGTGAAGAATCCATTCTTGCTGTCACTCTCGCTGGAAATACTGCCAGAGATGGTTGCCTCGTATAAAAATATCTCCAAAACAGAAATCAAGCGCGTCTCGCTGTATGACCAGCATATGAAATTGTGGATAAAGAGGCGTGAGAAACAACTAAGTGAGACAATAGGACTGGAGGATAGGCGGATATTCCAGAAACTATCGGAGGAGGGCTTTGCACAGAATGAGATCAGATACTTGACAGAATTGGCTATAGCAATCTATAAACATCAAAACGGCAACCCTGTAGTAGACTACACTCCAATCAAAGATAAGAGTACATGGAAAGAGCGATTCTTTAGTAGAGAGAATGGGAAAAGCCTTTTGCGAGAAGTCTCTCCGCTCGTTTGTACAGGCAGCCAGTATCACTTTGTACATCATTCTATTCTGGAGTACAGTTTGACCCGAGCGATCTATGAGCCACTGGGAGTGGTAAATGCTTTCACAAACGATGAGGAAGCAGCAGCGGCATCAACTTCCCATCGGTGGAGCATCGGCCCAATGTGTACTTTTGGTACCATGGAGCTAACGACGCACCAGCAAGTTGTTGATGCAGCCAGGCCAAGTGAGGACTCTCCCCTAGCATGGAAAAGCTTTATAA
Organism: Lobosporangium transversale; assembly: GCF_002105155.1. Lineage (NCBI taxonomy): Eukaryota > Fungi > Mortierellomycota > Mortierellomycetes > Mortierellales > Mortierellaceae > Lobosporangium > Lobosporangium transversale. The sequence goes on along the minus strand of NW_019028982.1, from coordinate 987,489 downwards.
ACGAGCCATCTATCCTACAGTTCCTGGAGGAGCGTGCCCGCCTTGAGCCTGTATTTAAAGAGCAGCTGCATACCTATATTGAGCTCTCGAAGAGTGATAGAAAGTGGCGGACAGCAGCAACTAATGCAATAACGATTTTAATCCTAGCAGGGGAATCGTTCATCAAAGCAGACTTGCGAGGCGTTCAAATTCCAGGCGCTGATCTCAGCTATGGGGTATTCGAATATGCCCAACTACAAGGAGCAGATTTGAGAAAGGTCAAACTTCGCAGCTGTTGGCTTCGTGAAACTGACCTGAGTGGTGCAAAGATGACAGGTGCACAGTTTGGATAGCGGCCGTCTCTTAGAGGAAGTGGTCGGGCATGGAGTGGAACATACTCGCCTAATGGCAAGACATTGGCTGCTGCTTTCATCAGCAGTTATCGCAGTGGCGCCTCGATCGTTGTCTATAACACATCAACATGGGAGGTACATTCGACTTACAATGGGGATGGATGCACCGCCAGATTTACGTATTCGCCAGGCAGCCAACACATCGCTATCGTGCTTTTCACATGTACTGTTCTTGTGTGGGATATAAGGAGAGACGTTGTGGTTCACACTTTGGTGGGCCATACAAGTACCATCGTTCCTGTTTTTTACTCACCAAATGGACATCATCTTGCCTCAGCCAGCCATGATGGATCAGTATACCTGTGTGACGCCCATTCTGGTGTGCTTCAAAGTGTATTTGATGCTGTTGAGGCTGTGCTAAGCTTGGTTTATTCACCTGATGGAAGGCGGATTGCAATTGGTATTAGAGGTGAGGCGGCATGGTTATGGGACACAACAACAAGAGAGAAGTCTCTGATACCACAAGACTGGGATGACGAGATTTGCCAGATAGTATATTCACCTAATTGTGATCTGGAAGTGCTACGAAGGACGCACTATCCTCATTATCAGAGTAGCCATGGGACATATGTGTGACCTCTTTTTATTCCTTCTGACCGAGAAAACTAAAAATAAAATAAATAAAATCTAGCGTTCTACTCTCTATCTACAGTGGTCATCAAAAGTCATTCAATGAATTAGGAATTTCGACATTCTCATTCCTTTCTCCAATTTGATCTTGCTTGTCGCTAATGAAACTTACGTAGCGAGTTTGACCATCGACAACGTCACTCCTACTACAATGTCAATGAGCTCCTGTTGCTAATTGAAAATTTAGATGAATGCCAATTATTGGCATCTCATTGAATGACATTTGAAGAAAATCAGCAGCTTTGCTTTATTTGTTTTTTTTTTCTGTTCTTCAGTAATGTGTACGACCTCCTTTCATGCGATGTAGCTCCTCTACCCTTCGTGGCATACTTTCATATAGCTCATCAAGGAAGTCAGGTGGAATAGATGTCCAGATATCCTGTAGTCTTTCCCATAGTTCATCCAGATCCTTTGGTACCTTCTCATATCCCTTGAGCCGATGATCCATGTAGGCCCATACATTCTCGATAGGGTTGAGGTCAGGAGAATTTGGAGGCCACTCCAAAGTGGTAATGTGTGACTTAATTAAGAACTCTTTAACCATCCTACTCGTATGAACACTTGCATTGTCCTGCTGAAAAATTAACTTTTCAGGGTCCTGGCCATACCACTTCCATGAGCCGAGGACATAATCTTGTAGAACATCAACATATAAAGAGGAATCAACTGTGGCAGGGATCCTGCAACCATCGCCTACACCATGATAAGTGATACAGCCCCACCACATAAGTTTGTTATGTGCTCCCCTTGATCTCTCTCTAACATCTCGATCTTCTAAAGTCCTGTGGCCGGGTCGCCTATATTGTGTTCTTCCTCCTAAGGACCCTAGCCTTTCAAAAAGCTTTTCGTCCGAGAACATCACTCGCTTCCAGTCATCAACAGTCCAGTCAAGGTGGTTGAGGGCAAAATTCTTCCTTTTCGCAATCTGCATTTTTGTCAGCCTAGGCTTGAATGGGCGGACATAGTTTTTCAAACCCTCTGATTTTACATAGCGTCGGGCAGTCTCTACACTGACATGCACTCCATGGCTCGATCTGATGTATTCTTGAACTGCCAGAATGGATCTAAGTTTCCCCGTATCAACCTCGCGTGCAATAACCCTCTTGGTAGCAGGGGAAACCAATGAGGGTCTGCCCATTCTGGGTTTAGGAATATTGTCCTTGACGTCCCTCCTGATCCTTATTGCCGATGAAATAGAGATACCAAGTTGCCTTGCCACTTCGCTTGTAGACTTCCCTTGTCGAAGTAAGGCCTGAGCATTTTGTACCTTTTCCATAGAAAGCGTCCTCATAATAAATACTAAACGATGTGGAATGTTAATTGTAAGTAGAGGTGTATGAAGATATAGCTGAAGGTAATCTTGGTAGAAAAAAGAGAAGTGAAAAAGTTTTTTTTGCAATCAACATTGAAATTCAGCAGAAGTCATTCAATAGGCAGGTCAAATTGAAATTGGTTTTATTTCACAATGAAGTCATAATTAGGAATGAGACATGAAAGTAATCATGAGGTGTGGGAACAAATGCACTACCCCAAATATACTAGCCACATGCTAGATGAGAATGAAGAAAAGGAATGAGAATGTTAAAAATTCAAATCATTGAATGACTTTGATGACCACTGTAGTAACGAGTGAAAAGAAAAGGGAGGTGTGGGAGGGACATATGTCCCATGGCTACTCTGATAATGAGGATAGTGCGTCCTTCGTAGCACTTCCAGATCATTATCCTCGTAGCCATGGTCCATATGTGACTTCAGAGCGAACCAAAAACCGATGTCGTCAAATTTGAATGGGTTTTGCGGGAAACACGGTAGTGTTTGTTGAAAACCTTGTCAGACGACCAATTCCCTTGAACCATGATATCTTGGGTTGATACGCCAGCGATGGCTGCCAAGGTTGATCCTATAGCGCGTGGCTTTGGAGGAGGCCGTTTCGACGGAAGATTTGGAATCCGACGTGTGATTTCATTCATAAAAGTGCCTATGGTACTGACCCTAAGGACTTTGGACTTGTCTTTCACAAAACGCATAAGAGGATTGAATTTATAATCCTGATCTTTGTGGTGCTCGATTTCGAGAGGTGTGTCCGCTATCCGTCTGGTGTATTCTGTATAGGCCTCGACTGGGCAAATTTTCTTGTCGTTAGGGTGTCTACCTACGAAGATCGACTTTATGATGCGCTGCCCATCGCGCCGTTCCTTAGGGAAGACTATGGTAAGGAGAAGACCCTTTCATTGATATCTGACTTTGACACATCAATGCAACCGATATCATCTGGCCGGAGAAACGCACAAACGCCTAAGAGCCAGCAGAGCTTGCGAGAGAGCTTAGGCATATCAAGATCCACATTGTCCTCCATGCGGAAGTATGAAAGGATGGGTGAAATGTCGAGTGCGGATACGTGCTCCATTTGAAATACGCCAGTACTTTTCATTGCTGCCATGAACCGCTGAAAGTAGATATTGCCTGTGATCACGGATGTGTCGTCGTAAAGCTTTAAGATGGCTGATTTTTTGTTAAGAGTGGTATTCCTACTCCAAGAATAGATAATCCGCGCATGGCATAAATAGTTAACTACAGCAATTGCATTTGGCGTACTAGGGTCGAAGCCTTCTTGTTGAGCCCATACTGCGAAAGCCTCTTGAGTTGGCAGATATTGTCGACGTGTTTTGCTGTTGGCACCTGCTGAATCTAGTAGAGTGATAGCGGATGGTGAGAGTCCTGCATCTAGATCTTTACGTCGCCTCTTATTCTCCATGCTGTCAATGACCAGAGTGGATTCTTGCTGAGGAGATCGCTTGCGCTTCCGACGGCTGGTAGGACTGCTTCCCGAGGGATCGGGATTGGTGGTGCTACTGCCATCTCCTTGATGGTTGGGAACCATATTGCACTCGGCCACCATGGGGTTATTACTGTTGCTGTCAGTTTCTGGGTCTGTATCCTCTCCAAGATGATTGATAGAAGATTCCATGGGGGGCAAATGTAAAGGTTGCCCATCTCTGTCCAGTTGTGTTGAAGGGCGTCTATCTTCAGAGCATCTGGATGGAATTTCCATGAGACAAATGTCGGTAGCTGTTTGTTCTGTGCCGACGCAAATAGGTCCACCTGATGTGGCCCCCATTGGTGTTCCAGTTGTTGAAAGAATGGGCGACTGATCCTCCATTCCAATTGCGATATCATTCGCCGTGACGGTGCATCCGCTGGGTTGAATGCAGATGGGATGTATGTCGTCCGAAGTCGAGTCCCCGTTGCTAGGCAGTGACGCCATAACGTGTCCGCTAGTCTCATTAGTTCCGGAGACCTCGTCCCTCCGAACCTGTTGATGTGTGCAATCGTTGTCGTGTTGTCGCATATGATGTTGATCATTTTGCCCTGTGTTATTGGTAGTTGAACAGCTCGAAGAACTGTCTGTAGTTCCTTCCAGTTGATGTGGTGGTCTTTCTCTTGTGGAGTCCATTTGCCACTCCATGTTTGATTGTTGATCACGATCCCCCATCCGGTGTCCGATGCATCCGTGTATATGTCCATTTGTGTCTGTTGTTGAATCCATGACAGACCATTCCATGACGTCAATTGCTCCTTCCACCATTGAAGGTTCTCCTTGGCTGGTTCCGTGAGGGTGACCGTGTCCGACCAAGAAGCTCCCTTGGCTTTTAGTGCTGTGTTCTTGAGGTGAAGCAGATTCCGTGTCATGAATCGCGCTGGGAACACTGCCATAGATGTTGCCATTGCTTTCCCGACGAACGAAGAAAGTTCCCTTAAAGAAGTGGCGCCTTTTCGTAGTAGCTTTCCTGCCTCGCGCCGTATGTCCCTGACTTTGGATTTCGGAACTGTGACAGTCATATCCCGGGAGTTGATGGTGAAGCCTAAATGGTCTATTTTCTGTGACGGGATCAACGTAGACTTGGCTTCCTTGATGAGGAATCCTAGCGCTGCCAACTTGTCTTGCACTAGTTGAGTGAACTGGATTGATTGTTCTTTGTTCTTGGCTAGGATTATCAAATCGTCTAGGTACGCTGATATGCGAATTCCTCGTCGTCGTGCCCATTTGAGGAAAGGCTTGAGAACTTTGGTGAACACTAGCGGAGAGAGTGAGAGCCCGAAGGGAAGTGTACGGAATTGAAATTTCCGGTTCTTCCATTGGAACTGTAGATAATGACGATAATCTGGATGGATTAGTACGTGAAGAAATGCGTCTGATAGGTCGATGCTTGTCATAAAGTCGTTCTTCTGTAACATTGCGCATACTGTCGTCATCGTCTCCATTTTGAAGTGCCGCTCTGAGACGTAGGCATTCAACGGTCTTAGATTTAAGACTGGACGAATGTCCCCGGTTTTCTTGGGGATAGTGAATATTCGGCTCTTGAAACCAGGGCCCGAAGCGACCTCTATTGCTCTTTTGGCTAAGAGTGCGATTACCTCTTGATCGATCGCCTTCTCTTCCTCCGCTGCTACTCGAGCTTGGTACGCTGTTGAACTGGATATCGGTGGCCGTTTGTGGAAAGGGATTTTGAATCCCTCGGAGACGACCGACTTGACCCATTCGTTGTCGGTTATGAGAGCCCATGCTTCTCTGTAAATCTGTAAACGGCCACCTACTGCTGGCCTGCAGTCTGTGCCTGACTTGTCTGGTTGGATTGAGGGGTTTGGTAGCCTCGGCCTCGGCCTCGTCCCCCTCTCCTTGGATTTTGGCCTCGCCCAAAAAAAGAACCATTGTCATTTTGATAGTGGGCGGTCTGAGTTTGACCCGATGGATGAGATTGGCTAGAATTAGAAGTGGGTCTGTAAGTATTTGCGCTAAAGAAACTCCGGTTTTGAGTCCTCCTGTTGTACGCCCGTTGTCTTGTCGGGTTAGTAGCCTGACGAACACTCTTTGCCAATTTGCTGGCTTCAATGAAGTCTGAAGTAGAGACAATTGGTGGATCAACTGTGTCCTTGGTGACTGAAATTTTGTGCGCTTTGGTAAACAAGGTCCTCCCTGTCGCTTGACATTTGCTGTGCAAGGTGTGCAATATGTTCACGCATTGTCTGTGCGAGCTGTAAACACGCTTGTGCGACCGCAGGGTCAACTTCGTAGGAAAACATTTCCGTGGCAAATTGATCAAGTGGTCTTGTAAGGTTTGCCAATCGTGATTGATAGCGTGAGATTGTTTTGTCCGTGGAACTGTGGTGAGAGGAAGAGTCGGGCCAGTCAATGAGTGCCGATTTGGGTGCAGAATAGGTTTGGGTTGTGTTTTTGGCAAAAGACTGCATCTCTTTAGCCATTTCTGTTGCATATGCAAGATCGTCTGCACGGTTTCCAGATTTATGTTTGAAAAAATCTTTCCCGTCCATTGCTGGGTAGTGGACGAGAATGGAGTCGTCAGGTGTAATTTCGTAAGCTGGTTCTTTTGGAACCAAGTAGGGGTTCGATCGACTGGATTCAGAGCTAGTCGAGAGAGCTTCAAGCCGGCTGGTGAGTGTAGCCAGCTGGCTCTGGAGAGAGTGTATAATTGGATCAGAAGTGTCATACTCGCTCATTTGGAACTTCAATACGCTGGATGTGTTCCTGAGCGAGAAAAAAGAAGATAGAGAGTAGATCAGAGCGAACGCTAGATTTTATTTATTTTATTTTTAGTTTTTTCTCGGTCAGAAGGAATAAAAAGAGGTCACACATATGGACCATGGCTACGAGGATAATAAAATAAAATAAAATATATTAAAATAAATAAAATATATTAAAATAAATAAAATATATTAAAATAAATAAAATATATTAAAATAAATAAAATAAAATAAAATAAAATAAAAAAGAAAGCGGCGTAGCGGGAATTGAAAATGGATAATCTGCGCATCTGTGATATCATCCGTCAATTTTCATATGCTCGCAAGGTGGAGAAAGAGAAAACTCTTACAGGTGGAGGGATAACCATCCTCAAAGATATGCAGGGTCATATATACATACAACAACAAGAGCACGAGCCACAATGCTCTCTTTGTATGGTGTGCAACAAAGAGAGAAAGGAAAACAGTGAGCGATGTGACGCGACTAAAGTAAAAGGACAGGATTCAGAGCACAAGCTTATCAACACTCGCATACTCCCATTTTTCGCCAGCATTAAGCTCGAGTACCTTTTTTTCTTTAGCAATGGGGTTCATCAGGTACTGTCAGTAGAGTTTGCTATTTGACTCTCTTCTCCCATTCTTTCTCTTCATCCTTAACAAAGAATAGGATGCATTGTCGTGGGAACTGTGCTGCGGCAGTTTTTGTTCAAACAGACTTTTTTCCTTTTTTTCTTTTCCTTATTTTCCTTTTCAAAGAGCCAAAGAGATACGACACGTCATTTCCTCGATACGATCGTGTGCTTTTTACTGGTCGATATATAAACGTTGATACTTTGTTTCACCTTCAAATCTTAATGTATTCTACATTGTATTGCATGAAAATAAAAAATAAAAATAAAAAAAAAAAAAGGCGCAGAGGTATTCTTACGAATGTCATGTGTTATTTTCCACCACACTCTGGAAAAACGGCAAGCTGCCAAAGTACAGGTCCAACGACAGTCTATCCCATCTCTTGTTAGGAGTGAAGAAAGGAAATAGAAGAAGAGGATAAAGAAGATAATCTCCTTTATCAATAAGAGTAAACAAGCTCGAGAGCAATACAGTCCATGCTCTGGTTGTTTATAGACAGGTTTTCCTTATGAGTCTTGAGGACAGAGCATTATTCCCACTTTCAATCGTGAGAGTCTCTTCTTTATCATATGAAATATGACAGATGACATCAAAGACACGTATATTTATTTATTTTTTATCTTTTTATATTGTTGTTTATCTTTTTAAATTGTTGCTTATCTTTTATTGGTCGCTCTTGAGCGTACAGCAAGCAAGGTACTTAGTACAGCGCGCTTTTGAACACCAATCACTCCTCGGCCCTTCTCCTCTTCTTGCGCGAACGTAAATAATAATAATAAGAAACCAATATAAAAAGGACTAATTTTGACTCTCTTCTTTTTTCTTCTTTTCTCTTCTCTTTCTCCTCGGTCTCCTCGACCATCGGCCTCCTCAACCAAGACAAAAAGGTAAGCAACACTCCCTAAACAATCACTCTTACTGAAGTTCTCAACACTGTCACTCTGTGCTTCACTGTCCTTGTTCTGATTATTTATTTTCTGCTTGTGTCTCTCTTTTCATTCCACGATTAGACTGCAACGACATGAAGCTGGCTAAAGCAACTGGGGCTTCATAACGCACAGCCAGGCTGCCACACTCAGGCGCCCATACTCGAACGGCTGCACTCCAACGAAAAGCCGTATTCAACTGGCCACGCTCCAGATGGCCACGCTCCAGACGGCCACGCTCCAGATGGCCACGCTCTAAACAGCCACGCTCTAAACGGCCTCGTACAAAGGCCAGTCTGCCGCAGTCAAACGAACAGACCTTCTCCACGGCCGTATAGCCAGCCCACCCCATCTTGGGATGATGGTCAAGGCTTCACGAATAATCCTAAATCATAGCAACCAGACCACTTCCCACAGCGTGGTCTGGAAGGCACTGGTACCGAAGCTCGACGCCACTAGGCGAAGGGTGAAACCAAAGAGAGGCCGAACAGTCCATCCAGGCAAAAAACAAACGCCTCCGGAAACAAATGCCTCAAAAAAAAAAGAAAAAAAAAAAAAAAAAGAAAAAAAAAAAAAAAACTAAATCAAAAAAAAAAAAAAGAAAAAAATCCAAAGAAAAAAAAGAAACCAAAAAAAAAAAAAAAAAAAATCCAAAGAAAAGAAAAAGAAAGAAAAAAACCAAAGAAAAAAACCAAAGAAAAAAACCAAAGAAAAAAACCAAAGAAAAAAACCAAAAAAATAAACCAAAAAAACCAAAGAAAAAAAAAAATAACCCAAAGAAAAAACACAATTAAAAAAAAATTAACCAAAGAAAAAAAAAACCAAAAAAAAAGACTCAATAAAAGCCCCAAAAAAGAAAAGTAAAAAAAAAGATCTCATATCAGAAAGAAGAAAAAAGAAAAAAGAAAAAAGAAAAAAAGAAAAAAAAAAACCAATTAAAAACATAAGAAAGCCAAAAAAAAAAAAAAAAAAAAAAAAAAAACTCTTACTAACACAACACAAAGCACTCTTTAACATAGCAACAATGCACATCCAAGGTGCAATAACCAATGCATATCTAAGGTAGGTCCGAACGGGCATGAGCCTGAGCTGGTTCTTTAACGAGCCTTGCGATGGCGGAGCCCTTCGGTCCAGAATGGGAAAGGGAATGGGGATGGGGATGGGAATGGGTTAATAAATGTGTGTGTGTGCGGGCGTTTGCAAGGCCATGGGGCCTGACCAACGGAGCACGATATGCCAGACCACCTCCACGTGGTGTGCTCCGGACAACATCTTGGAGAGTCTTTTCGATGGTGACAAAGAAAAGCGCTTTCCAAGGTGGCTAAGAGTCTGGCTTCTTGTAGCTTAGGATAATAACCAGGTAAGCTAGATAGCTAGATAGCAAGCAATCTCTTAATAAAAAGTATTCACACAAAAAAAAAAAAAAAAAAAGCTTTAAAATGCAGTCTCGAAAATTGAAAATTTAGTAGAGGCGGCATTGCTTAGATGATAGGAGGGTGAACTTATTAATGTACTGCCCCGAAAATGAGGGGTTCTGGTGCCTATTGTTATGTTATGAACAACTGGCTTTGGAAGAGAGGCTTCAATATATATATATATATATATTGAGAAGCACTTCCTTGGACTCTTCACCATGGAAGCACTTCTATTGTCTCCTGCACAAGTATAAATGAGGAGCACCCATGGAGCAATACTCAAAGTAAGCACTATCTTGCTGTGTGAACCAGCAACCTGCACTAGGCGGGATGGTGGGTACTCCTTGGTGACACACAGCTCCAATCCTCATGTCAGTCATCATCAAAATGTTTGCACCTCATTTACCACCAAACCTTAAAGTGTTTACATTGTCCAACAGACACCATTTTGCTATTCTTGCATTCTTGTTTATTTGCTGAATATCCATGCATGATTTCTTGGGTAGGTCATTCTTTATATGAGACATCCTTTTACTCTTTGACGCCTAATACATGTATGTGTGTATGTGTTTATTGTGTATAAAGACTCTCTCTGTTCTTTGTCTAAACAGGCACTAATGCAACAGCAGCGAGCACAACTGCGGTGATCGCATACATGACGGAAGCCGATGATGGTGAAGACAAGGCTGAGAGGCCAGAGCCATTAGAGCTTCCCTCTGCGCTTGTCCCACCATTTTCAAACTTGGTGTTGTTGCAGTAGACCGAATATGCCGCTTGAAGACTTGTCTGGACGGCCTCAATATTGCCGGGTGGACACAGAGCATCACATTTCGCGAGGAAGGAGACATCCTTGCCAAGGTTGCAAAAGCACTGCTGCTCTTTATTGGAAAGTTCATTGAAGGATGCTTGCTTCGAGGTATCGATCCCATTACAGCCTGGAACTGCGTGTGCCATATCATCCACGCACCCTTGGCACATGTTAGAGGCAGCATGGACCATGGAAGAGCCAACGAGCAGGACCAGGACCAAGGCTAAAAGTGTGATATAGGACTTTGAATGCATCTTGTATTCTTGTATTCTTGTATTGCTTTTCTGAAGAACGTGTAGCTGTATGAGTGTTTGTGAGAGTCTTAGCGAGGATGAGAAAGAGAGAGGATGAAAAGCAAGGTTGTTATAGGGGCGAAGAGCGCCTGCTTTTATATGTATACATATATATTTGAGTGTTCTAAATGTCCTTAAATGAAACAGAAACCTGTTTCCAGAACAGAGGAGCCCATTCACATTGCTTTTCACAGAAGTGTATTTACATGTACGAATATATATATATAATCAAAGTTTCTTAATTGCATGCATCCAACGCTCAAGTCGGAAAAAGCTTGCGCACAAATGTGGTCCGATTGGGTCCTCATATAGACATTTATAATTTGGCTCATTCTTTAAAATGGTTTCGACTTTGTCACTTTGTCAAACCTTGTTTTCTGCCAATAGGAACAATGGCTACATACTATTTCAACCAGCGATGGGAGAAATGAGAACATTTTTTTTCACAAGACAAATGGGCTCCCTTTAAACTCCAAAAGGTTTCCCCTTTAAACTCCAAAGGTCTCCAGGGCGTTACAATCTGGAGGCACAGTTGACAGACAATTGGGATCCATTTATGAACATGCTAATATGCTCATGACAAAATAAAGCATAAGGGCCTAAAAAGAACGTTTGAAAGTAGACACAGAGCAAAAAAGGTTAAAAAAAACGAGGTCCCGCCAAGAGCCCTGATTTATGATTTCTTGCGCCTGCAATTAGACACTGCGCCTGCAAACAGAACATCCCACCCCACCTCTGCAAACTTTTCTATAAAAAGGTCCCATACAACTAGTTCTTGTCCAAATCACAACAGCCATTCCTACAAGTCAAGCAAGCTAGCCAGTCCTCCACACACATACACATACACATACACCCAACACCCAAGACTCAATACACACTCACACAGTCATGTCAGCCATCAAGACCCTCTTGTTGATCTCCGCCCTCGGTGTCGGTGCCATCCAAGCCATTTGCACGCTTCACATCCAGCTGTACCAGCCCACTGTCAACGATATTTGCGTATTTGACTTTCCAGACTGTGCCAACTTTACTTCAGAGAATGCCTCATCATTTGGACTTGATGTTGCCTTTGACTACCCGACTGACACCCCTATTCACCGCCAAAAGACAACGTCACAAGAGGCACAACTGTTCAAAGCAGTGTATGGCAAGCAGCTTTTGGGGTGCTATGACTATGGTACTGCTACAACGACCTACATCAGACAATAGAACCTACTGATGGGTTAAAAAAAGAAAAGAAAAGAAAAGAAAAAAGAAAAAGAACCTGTAATAATAAATAAACTCTTGCTGCTCTCAAGATAAAATGATCCATTTGAATTCCAGCTGTAGAAGCCAAGTTCTTTCTATTAGGCCTCGGACAAAACCCTGAATGGGAAAAGTGGGCCAACTCGCAATTTTAGAGAAGAGAGAGAGAGCCTTCTATTTTGATCTTGTTATTATATAATTGAATATCTTTTTTTTTTTTTTTTTTTTTTTTTTTTTTTTTTTCGAATGTGGGCATGTGTTCCTTCTCCATACGCTTGTGTGCTTTTCTACACTAGTGTTTGTGTACGACTTAATACTTTTCTTAAGATTAACTTTATGAAAGGTCTACGCCCATATAGAGAAGTTGCAAAACCAGCTACCATTGATTCGCATTATGCTATATGGTATGCGGGCTTGATGCTACCCTGTTTAATTTAGTCGTCAGTGGAATCATTGCTCCAAGTCATCAGAAAGCTAAAGAACACGTAAGGTACTTAATATTTCAGATGGAGCATTGTTATATTTTTCATTTTCACTACTACCTTCTCTTTTTTTTAGAATCCCATCTGCATTTCTATCATATGTGTCTAAAATCAGAGGCATCTATATTATGAAGCAGTATTTCCACTATTTTGGGTTACAGTAACAATGGAAGTTACTAAGTTAAAATGCAGTGAACATATATAACAAAAGCATTAATTCACTACCAACGATAGAATTACTCTTTGTTTTTAGGAAATAGCACTGGATACATTAAAAAGCCTTCTCGCCAAGTCAAGATCGCATTAAGTGAAGCTCTTAGGGCACCATTAAACTGGCAAAGGCCATCTTACGGGAAGCCAAAAAAAAAAAAAAAAAAAAAAAAACCTTTATTATTATTATTATTAGCAGGTAACTTTCTTTGTTGATATGCAAAGGCATACAGCTGTAGTCTATGGTATTGGACTTTGAAGTAATAAACATGAGCGATACATACCTTCTCCTAACAGGAGGAGATTAGTGATCGGGCTTCAACATGATTAGGCAACCCCCAATGAAATGATTAGTGTTTTCAATTGTTAATTCCCATCAAGGCCCTTCAATTAATCAGTTGGCAAACTTACTGCTTGTTTGTATACTATTCTCAATTGATTGCTAAGCAACTTTAGTTACTTCATGGACTCAAACACGATAATTTTTATTTTTTTATGGATAATTATTTGCAGCAATTCTATCTCAGATGAGTGCCTTAAAGTGTTGGTACTCTTGATAAAATTAGTTGGTAGACCAGCGATCCACTATCCGTATCCTTGGATCTTTCACGATCCGATAGACTGCTGCAAACGTTATTAGGTCAACTGCAAAGGAAGCCAGTGTCGGTATCTTAGTATGCTCTTGCGGCACTGCTCTTTGATAGATCTTGAAATCATCATCTCTATCAGCCAACGTCTTGAACGGCTTTACTGTTCTTAATAAAGGTAGTAGCGGTGAGTCCGACGGAGACAATGATGATGGCCTTGGTAAGAATGAGATTGAAGATGACGACATGGACGAACAATTCTGGTGTTGCCAGCGTCTTGATACAAAATTATATAGTCCCTCAGCTTCGGCTGTTAAAGAACCGCTTCCCCTACTCAACGGGGACTTTGCATCATCAAAGCTGCCAAGATCCATGCCATCAATGGCTATATCTGAGCCTGAGGGCGTCCAATAAAATTTATGAGACCTAGCTGGTACCTCAGAGAGAGAGTATAATAAAGAGATATATGGCTGAATTTTCGAAAATCGATCAAGGATTGGCATAGGCGTGGCATTTCCTTCAAGAGGCTTTATGATATCGTCGAGTGATGTATCATCTTTGTCTCCATGACCAACGTCGTCGTAGTCAGGCTGACTTCCATTGATTCTAGTCATAGTAAGGGCACCTGAGTATTTTTTAATCGAGCTTTGTTGGCCATCCTTACAACCACTATCCAGTGGTACGGAGTCAAGCACAGGACTCTTAAACGCAAGGCTCGCGGGTAAGGCACTCTGTTTTGCATCTTCATCAATGTAATCATCCGGATTCGCTTGTCCAATTCTTTCAAAGGCCCCATCTAGAGATATAACAAAAGCCTCGTCGTAGCCTTCCACCCCATATTCATGCCTTCGAAGCATGTATTCATCAGAGCCCGAGCCTCCGCCAAAGGCTGGTGGAATCCCTGTAGAATGGTCGTCAATGATAGTACTGAGGTTGCTCTCTAGCTCCATTTCATATTGGGTCACTGATGAAAGCGATGATGCTAAAGATTTTGGCTTTACTGTCCCTTGTGGCAACTCTACTGACCAGTTTACTTTCCCTTGACGCTTAAGCGCTACAATATTGCTTGTAACGTATGGGGGATAAAGGCGCTCGTCGTATATGGGTGGTACATTAGTCATTACTTGTGGAAATGGGTTGCGTTGTCCAAGGTCCTGATGACTCCTTTGCCCCCGTGGTTCTTCTAAAGCATCACAATCCTTCCGCCGCATCCTTTTAAGCATAGTGGTGAAGACATAATGTTGATCATAGCCTTGACTCTTTTCCTTCACATGACGATTGATTGGTGGTTGGTAAGTCCGGCACAGTCTTTCGCCTAGATTGATCAATGCTTTCGGCAGCACACGCCTGTTCGGAGTGGGGCTCCAGCTGCCCTCTACCGCTTTCTGAGTTTGAGAGCTTATTGGAGTCGAAGTGGTAGTCATTAAATTGTCGTAAAGGAGCTTCTCGCTGGATATTTTTGATAACCTATTTTCATGATACAAATATCCTCCAGAACGATTTCGGTCTCGTTGCTCATTTCTGAATGCCTTGCGACTGAGGCCAAATCGCATTGTGTAAATGAAGTTGATGTAAGGAAATGGGCAACTTCTTTTTTTTTTATTTTTTTTATTTTTTATATACTACTACTGATATTACCAAAGAGGTTTAAAGTACTTCTTTTTAAAGAGTTAAAAATATTCAAGCGATGGCGCGATTCACAGGAAGAAGTTCCATTGTCGTTTATTAAAAAAAAAAAAAAAAAAAAAACCGACATCATCCGAATGAGGCAATCAATGCCTGTTCCTGGCACCTTCTTCACCTACCACGTTTTGGCCAAAGTGTACACCTCAAGGTCGTCTCTGCATAACTATGAGAAGCGAGGGAATGGAAACTAATATCAATAATAACTTACACTGACCTTCATTTTAGTCAAAATTCCAGTGCCTAAAATATGGTTGATGGTTAATGCCATGGTCCACAGTGGTTGGTTTATTGTGAGCTCAGATTGACGATGGTAAAAGGCACCACATCCCCTCTTTTTCTTTTTTAGTAGCGTTGCTAAACATATCCCGACAATAGCTACTGACTAAGCTAGCTAACATAACGACCTGGAGCATTATCTTTCCCTGTCTTGAAGCTTATTTTAAAAGAAGGAATACACAAAAGAGTGAATGTCGATTAGCACTTTGTAATCGCTACCATCATTTTTCTACAATTTTAAGGGCAAGCTCATATGACTCAATGCACGGGCCCAGTGATACCTTCGGAGTTTGAGGATACCCAAAACAGAAGACAATGCGGTGAATCAATTTTTAGATGAAAAAAAAAAAAATAAAAAAATTTATTACTCTCTAACTTTCATTTTTTTTTTTTTTTTTTTCTTTTCCAAGCAAAAGCAATTATTAAACTCGATTTTTTATGTACATTAGGGATTGCAATGCTCAGAATAATGGATGGATTTTAGAGAGAGAAAGAATAAAGGATCAATTAGCGGCTTTTTTAGATGGAGTGGATCCATGCGCTTGCAGAAGATGATTCTTGAGACCGTTGATGTTCTTGTATGCCTTGCCACATCCGGGTACCAGACATTTGAATAGTTTCTCCAAACTGTCATCCTGCTTTCTGGCTAGCTTCTGCTTGATCTGATTGTCTCCATGAATGTCGTTGTCATTGGTCAATGGTATCACTATGCCTGCACAGAAATTAGGGGACATAGATGAAGCTACCCCAGGAGTTGAAACAGTGGCGTTAACACTCTTTGCTCTTGTAGATTTAGTGTAGAGATCTGGGTGCTCGTTCTTCATATGTGCTCTCATTGCGCTAGTGCTTCCGTACGTCTTGGGGCAGCCCGCTGCCAAGCACGGAAATTTCTTGGTTGCCAGATTAGCATCAGATTTGGCAATAGCTACGGATGCAGCGCCTTGTTTGCCTACTAAGGACGCACCAACGAAGGCTGCGGATGGTATACTGACAGCAGCTGCGGACAGCCTTGGACTGACATTTGCAGACGTCATTGGTGTTGATGGTAAAGTCAACACGTCATTTGCACTAATGTTGATATGTGTTCCAAAATGAATTCTGTTGCTAAAGGCGGTGCTGATACTAGCGCTATCTAGGGCGTTAAGAGAGTTTGTGATGTAATTGGCAAATAAAAATTCATTCAATGAAAGGATGTCCATATCCTGCATAGATGGTAGTAATTGAATATTATCATCCCCAAGGTCCAATGCCTCATGGTCCTGTGTGAGCTTCTCCATCTGATCCTGTAAATCCTTTATTTGATATTGAGGGTCGTTCATGAGGAGGATATTGGATGGGTTTAAGATAGGCGATGAGCCTGTGGATGCAAGATACGCCATATCCATATCCATATCCATATCCATATCCATGTTCATGTCAACATCATCAAAGTCGCTTTCAGGAATTGCGATTGATTCAGATCCAAATGTATTGGTGAGCGTAGGGGCCAAAGTCTCATTGCTACTCTCCATGGTTATAGATTGATGCCCATGATTGTTGGCCATATGTGATGTCAGACCTGGTAATGAATGAAGCATCTGTCCACATCCGAGCTCAGGGCACTGGAAAGAAGCTGAATGGGATTGGGATATGGAAATATCGCATGGGATGAGTGGCGATACAGAACTTTCCTCCATGGACTCGGGGGTATGCGGGATATTAAAGGCCTGGTGTGTCATCACAGGTGGCGAGAAAGGGTTTGAAATCAGCGATTGACGTTGAACAGGAGTGGGAAGCAGGGTATGGGAGGTGCTAATGGATCCGGTAATGGCTGAAGGATGTATTGTAAAAGTGTCTTTTGGAATAGCTGATAAAACTTCTCCTGTTGGAGTAGTTACTGAAGAAGTGAAGGACGGCGACGCTGACGCCGAGGGAGTTTCAGGCATCGTAGGCTGAGAATCCTTCTCTGAAATTTCACCACCATGCCCACAATGGCCAAGTGAGTTCTTTGCATGGTTGACGTGGTATTGAAGCCCGTTGATGTTTTTGTATCGTTTACGATCTTCACATCCAGGCATAGTGCACCGAAATGGCTTCAAAACTGTTGTCCCATGGTGTGAAGCCTTGAAATGATAGTAAAGTAGCGAGGGTGACGAACTCTCATAACCACAGTCCGGGATAGCACATCCGTATGGCTTTTCTTCATCTGGATTGGAATCGCTTCTATTTTCTGTAAGATCATCGCCGTCTATACATCCATTTCTCATATTATAATCATCAGAAGGCGTCTGTCGGAGAACCGACTCGGAAGAGTTTTTTCCTGATGTACTATCATGGTCATGCTGACTATCTGCATTTTGCCCTGTCCCCGATGTACTATCTTTTGTCGGATTTCGCCGCCGCTTGTTAGCTCGTTGCATTTGGTTTAAGCTTCGCTGAATCTTACGCCATCGATTTCGACAGTGGAGTCCTGGTCTGCCTGGGAAAGATACTGCGGCTATCTTTTGCCATTGAGTCCCGTACTCCTCAAACTTTTGTAGTAACAAAAGGTCATCTTCAGGTGTCCACGCTGCACGGTCGATGTCCGGGTCCAAACTCTCTCGCCAGCGCTTAGCGCATTGATCGTCTGTCCTGCCCTGGATACGTTCTGCAATTTTGCTCCATTGACCACGGAATTTTTGAACACCTGTTCTGAGCAGCTGGTCCTCTTCTGGAGTCCAGCCTCCTTTTTTTAGGCTAGGGTCCAATGAATGGAACCAGCGCTTGCGGCAGTTCTTATTAGTCCTTCCTGGAACACATGCAGCGATTTTTGCCCATTTTTCCGTCTTGTCACCATATATTTGAACAGCTCTGCGCAGGTGTTCGTCCTCTTCTGGAGTCCAGACGATTCGTTCACCACGCATTCTTTTTCTGGGTGCAACTTGGTCCGTGGTTGGGGAAGTATCCGAGGTGTTGTCCCCAGCATGGCTGAGAGATGTCATATCGTTCGAGGATGTGGCATTGAAGAGTGCCGGTACCTATAATGTTTAAAATGGGTGTGTTTGTTGAATAAAGTGGGTACAAAACGGATGTAAAGTTGAGAGTTTGCCCGCAATCATCTGGAGAAAACCGGAAAGATGTTCAGTAGGTAAAAAAAAATAAAAAAATAAAAAAAATAAAATAAAATAAAATAAAAGAGAAAAGAAAAAAAAAAAAAAAAAAAAAAGAAAAAAGAGGACCTACGTAATGATCCTTGGCTGTATCATACGATGACAAAAACGAGAACTAGAAAAAAAAAAAAAAAAAAAAAAAAAAAAAAAAAACAGACAGAAATAATAGAACTGGGGTCAGAGAGTTGAGTCAGATTGTCCGGACCCAGAGTGGAGGAGGCCGTCATGATATGGTATAGGTTAACAGGAAATGTGACCGACAGTTGAGAAGAAAAATATGAGCAAAAAAATAAAGAAAAGAAAAGAAAGAAAAGAATAAAACAACATACATCAAGATGTGGCGATTGGATATTGAAGGGAGAACAGGACTCGATATCAGTTGAGGATCCACAGCCAGCTGTCTAATGAACAAGAAGAAGACGAAGAGAGTCAGGGCCAACAAGGTACCAACTAATGAACAATTTGTGGCAACAAACTGCCTTGGTCCCTGAAATAAATAAAAAAAGACTCGTCTATTCTGTTAATAGCCCAGTGTGATTTTACCATGTTCACTGCCGCGGAGGTCCACAGAGACACCGCCCCAGGTTCAAGAGTTGAAGTTGGAATGGTTTTCTTTTGTCAATTAATGTTTAATAATGAGTAAAGATCAAAATTTGCTGGGAACAGAAAACAAAAAGAAAAAAAAAAAAAAAAAAAAAGAAAAAGAAAAGAGATTAGAATTCAACTCGAGGTCCAATTCACTGTGAATGGTCTTGCAATGGAAGAAGAAGAGTGAGAAAATCAATGGGGAAGTCATGCAGTTGTCACACTTGCGTACTGTGTATACAAATAAAAAGGAAAAATAAAAAAAAAAAAAGGTGAAAAAGGCTTGTTTAAGAAGGGTATGCAAAGTGGATTGGTTCATAACAAGAAACTCACCCTGGGGATGGGATAAAGAGTGGCTCCTTGTGCTTTGTGCTTTTAATTCTTTTTCCTTTTGCGATAGGACAGATGTCAGTGTTGTAAAGTGTGGATGGAGTAGAGTATATACGAAAGGGGAGGGTGAGGGAGATGAAAGATTATGAGAGAATATGAGAAAGTACGAGAGAGTGAGAGTGAGAGTGGAGAGACTGAAGAGTGAAGGTGAAAAGAAGGGCTGTGAGTAATTAATGAAAAGAAAGAAAGAAAGAGCACCCCATGTTATTGGTTCTGGATTTGATTTTACAAGAGAGAGGAGAGCATTCTCCTGGGGACTCTGCAAAGATGTACATCAACCGTAATAAAAAAAAAACTTCTTTTTACTGCAAGGGATGCCAATTTATATTACATCCAACCTGTGTCTTATTCTGAGGAATCATCAGGACCCTCTTGGACATGGAGACGATCAGAAAAGGCTAGACTAAAAATATATATATATATTTATTTCTTGTGTAAATACCCATGAACATCTTGTCTTGCTTTGCAAAACCCGGTTCGGATCTTCAACATCTTCAAGCGAGAAGAAAATATGATACACAAATTGCGGAGTGCATATTGAAAGAAGGGGAGCAATGCCAATGTCCTCCTTTTTAGCATTGACTCGACTCTCCTCCTATTCCTCATACGCACCTCTTCTATAGACACGCGTCTAGGCATTACGTCCAGGTGCATCAATCATGTTGTCCATAAAAAATCTCGAATAAGCGATTAAAAACCTTTACTCCCTATTTTTTTTTTTTTTTTTTTTCTTTTTTCTTTTTTTTTAAACATTGCATCAAACCATCGCTCAATTGTACTGTGCTTGTGTCATCAGAGAATAAAGAAAAAAGGAACCACAAAAGAGCCCATGTTAGTTTGTAACCAACATGGTTGTTCCAGAAAAGCCATCGACACCCAGTCATGCCAGTATGACTGAATTTCCCCCACTTGTATTTCCACCTCCGCCCGCAAAGTCAGGTCAAACAATTCTCAACAGCTTCTTCTTATATGAGACAAAACATGTACGCCAGCCATGACAATGATGATGCTACAGTTTTTCTTTTTCTTTTTTCTTTTTTTTATTAAAACGCAATAGTCAGTGTCAATGGCTGACTAGATTCGTTTGGGGAAACATTTTGAGAAAAGAGATTTTACATTGTAGGAACGAATGCGCCCGCTGCGACAAAGTTTCGTGTGCTTAAAATTGACAGAACTACACCACGAGATGAACTCAACATCACAGAGGATGAGGGAGAATACACAAAACCCGAAGTCGATGACCTCCTCGAGATGATTAAACATGCCAACAAGTCTACAGGTGGAAGGCGTGATATTACCAAATTTTATGGCATTGTCGGTTTTGTCCGATTTACAGAAGGCTACTATATCATCTTGGTCACCAAACGAAGCCCTGTCGCGTTAATTGGGGGCCATTACGTCTTTCATATCGAGGCCACCATGACCATCTCTATTCACTCATCCACAACACCAACTTCGAAATTAGACAAAAACTCGGACGAAGCACGGTACCTTCAAATGTTTCAAATGGTGGATTTGTCAAAAAACTTTTATTTCTCATACTCGTACGATATCACAAGAACCCTACAATGGAACATGAGCAGAAATCCACAGGCCGAGGGCCGCAACCGGATGTTTGTGTGGAATCAGTACTTGCTAGAGAACGGATTCGGAGAGTCCGGAATTGAGAGCCAATGGGCATTACCTATCATGTATGGCTTTGTGGATCAGTCAAGTAGGTCCTTTTTTGCTTGTTCATCATCTTCATCTTGTTGCACGTCTAGAAACTTATAAAGATCTGACTGAACTTTTTCAAATAGAACTTTCAATCCTCGGACGCAATGTCTTCATTACGTTGATTGCCCGGAGATCTAGGTACTTTGCTGGAGCTCGCTTCTTGAAGCGTGGGGTCAACGATAGAGTATGTGCATTATCTTTATATGTGTGTGGCTCCGTGTTTAGGTCTATGTTATTACTCAAGAGTAATTGCTCTTTAATCAATATGACATCTACCTTATATATAATTTTGGGATAATAGGGATATGTAGCTAACGATGTTGAAACCGAGCAAATAGTTTCGGAAATGTCAGTAACATCATTCTACGCTGCTGGGGCTTTAAGTGCAAATCCCAATCACACCTCTTTTGTTCAACACCGTGGATCTATTCCTCTGTACTGGACCCAGGATTCAACCAACATGACTCCCAAACCTGCCATAGCGCTCAATGTCATCGATCCATACTTTACGGCTGCTGCATTTCACTTTGACGATATGTTCAAACGATATGGTGCCCCCTGCATTGTCCTGAATCTTATCAAAGCTAAGGAGAAGACTCCCCGAGAGTCGATATTACTGAGTGAATTTACCGACTGTATTGAGTATTTGAACCAGTTCTTGCCCGAAGACAAAAAAATCTGGCATATAAAATGGGACATGTCGAGAGCTTCCAAAAGGTATGCTTGCTTTATCATTAATGGCGAACATGGACAACATGGATATTTAAGAAACCACTAACAGCAGCAAACACGTATATAATATGGATATGAATTCTTAAAATAATCTAGTCCGGACGAAAATGTCATTTCGGTTTTAGAAATCATTGCTGAAAAGACGTTCGCCCGAACAGGCTTTTTCCACAGTGGTTACAGTCAAGACCCGGAAGGCAAGCACAAACAAAATATTCCTTTTGGATCAGGATGGCAAAACGGTGTTGTTCGTACCAACTGTATTGATTGTCTGGATCGAACAAATGCAGCGCAATTCATCATTGCCAAGTGCGCACTTGGACACCAAGTAATCAAACAAATATCTTTCTTGAATAAGAAGCAGTTGAATTTAGCGGACAAAATACCTTTTCTCACTCTCTCCCTCTGACTTCGTATGTGGATTCCAGCTCTTTTCACTAGGTCTGATTTCTGAGCCTGTAGTGCCTTTTGATTGCGATGCAGTCAACATGTTGACTGAGATGTATCACGACCATGGTGATACAATTGCTCTACAGTATGGTGGATCACATTTAGTCAACACTATGGAGACCTATCGGAAGATTAATCAATGGACAAGCAATAGTCGTGATATGATCGAGAGCATCAAGAGATTCTATAGCAATAGCTTTGTGGGTATGAACTTTTAGCCTGGCTTTAAATCAGAAATGGAACGCGTCTCTGCCCTGCGGTCAAGATTTTCATAGATATTTTTCAATTCTATTTTTTAGATGCGGAAAAACAGGATGCTATGAACTTATTCTTGGGGAACTATCGTGTTCAGAAAGGCGTTGGCCCTGCGTTATGGGAGCTCCCGGGAGACTACCATCTTCACAATACTACCGTTCCTGAGCTTAAAAGCATTCGGAAGTGCTATATCAGATGGTGGAGTCCTGATGCATTACTTCCTCAGGATGTCTTGGCACGAAAGAGCTTTCAAATAACTCATGATCATACTTATGAATATGATTCTGGGTATGATTATTTCCCAGAATATGCAGATGAATATAACGACGGATATGTTGATGATCAATATGAGCCTTTCATGGAATCAGATCAAAACAACACCGTTGGCTATGATTCCACTGAATCAGGGGGTCTCCCTGATTATCAGAAAATCAAAGCACCCCAATCTGAACTAGAAGGAAACCTCTCTGGAAATACCAAACAAACATCTGAGAAGGATAGTCGTATTGATACTGTAAATTCTACTGTCGGATTTTCTGGATCGCTGCAACAGGAGGATGAATCTGAACCCATTACGCAAATTACAAAGCTGGATCCAACCCTTTCTCTCCTGGGCTCGCAAGGCAAAAGAGAGTCACTAAGCTCGGAGCAGACTTCACTGCAAGATGAAGGCTTACTAGATTTCAGCGAGCGAGTCGTTCCACCCCTTGTTATGCACGTTAATCCACAGATCTCAGAGGAAAGTAAACCAAAGTCGCCATCGTCTTCAGTGTTGTCCATGCAACGATACCAGCATCCACGCTTGAGGGCGTCTGCATCAAGATCATCGCTTTCCTCGTCATTTATAGGCTATGGAGACAGATCAAGTTCTTCAGCATTATTATCAAAAGGAGAAAAGCTTGTATATGATGGAGTCGAGTCCTGTGATAATTTCAATGGCGATCCTGTATCGATAGAATGGGAAGAGTATTGGGACGAATATTATCGGCCAAAGGCGCTAACGTCTTTTCAGTTGCTGTTTGCATACAACATGACCTCGACAAGTCGACTTATGCCATCAAAGTAAGATATAGGATCGTTTTTAGTTCTCTTTTACAGCCGATGCACCATTCATCTGAAAGCCTCATAATTAAGATGGACCTATCGCAATAATATATTAGCATCAAGAATACATCAGAACAAAGTCCATTCGAAGTGCGCCAGATCCATAACCCCCCGTCGCAAACGGAGATTAAGTATGTGCCTCATGTAGAAGCATTGCAACCAATTTTTTTTTTTTTTTTTTTTTTTTTTTTAGACGGAGTTTAATATTCGAATAATATTACCATAGTGCAAAGGCTGCTGCGAAATCTGAAAGGAGGTCGATGCTCGGCTGGCTTACTGGAAGCAGCGACAAAAACAAAAATGCTAAAGCTGGCTCTAAAACGTTGCCTGTGAGCAGTGGGCGTAGAAAGGGAATTATCTCAAGCTTGGACGATGACCCTACATTCCAAGAAAAAGGTCACAGCCATGAGCACAAGGATGGCGTTGCACGACATGCTCGTGGGAGCCGTCTGTCCATCACTTCCTTTCCATCATCAATAACCCATGAGTTTGACGAAAAATCAGCGACGGCAGCGGCTCTCCGGGCGCGCGATCAACAGCAGGGTCAAGTTAAAAAAGTCCGCTTACCGGCACATGTCCCATTGTCCAAAGAAAAAGTATTTGAGCTTACGAAGAATGTCTCAACGAATCTGCCCAAATATGCAATTCATGACACGTCCTTTGTACCTAAATCGGACAAGCCGTCAGATCTGGTGGATGAAAAGGGAGCTTCTGGGGCTGAAGATATTCACAAAGACGGAGCCTCAACTGTAGCCTCTACTGAGGTTGGAGCCAAGGGGCGGTCACCTATGGAGGAGATTGTAAGACGATCACTGAAGTCCCATGTATCACCCCATGAGCTTAATGAGTACAAACGGTACTGATACTAAACACATAGCTATATTAACTTGATGGAACTTCATTATAGTGCAAAACCACTAACACCCCCTTCTATCATCGCTACTGTTAATCATTTTTATTATTAACAGCTATGCCAAGCAATTCAAATCGATCAGGTTCGACTCTGTCTCAACCAAAGGAAATGCATCCGGTCAAGGGCGCCATAAGAATAGCTGGCTTCTTGGTACCCCATACAACACTACTACAGCTACAATACCTAAGCATGAATCATTCTCAAGCAGAACCAGCCCGATGCAACAAGATTCATCTGGGGATTATGTTGATAGCAAGTATCCAAATACGTCCTTATCGTCCTTCAACTCAATGCCAACAACAAGGCCAACCCTGAGCAGGCTTCAACGCGGAGGATCATCGACTTCAACAACAACCATCGGAACGACTGAACTTAATGAAGAGGATGAGTATTACTATGCGATATTACGCGCTAGCACCAAAAGAGTCGAGAAACCTCTTCAAACGGACATTTCAACGACTTCAAAAATTAATGAAAAGCAGACTAGTAATGTTTTCAATGACAATGGAGCCTCAAATCCGTCGCCTACCGCGCTGTCCCCTCTTTCAGCAGAGTCATCTGGACAAACAACAGTCATTTCATTTCCTACGGATGTCGATGGCTCAAGCTCTCAACCTCAACAACAGCAGTCAGAATGTCAGCATGCTGAACAGGGCACTGAGGAGGAAGATCGTTATAATATCTCGGATTACCTGCCGGACCCACCCATCTTGCTGGCAACTCCGCAGGTGACCATCAAACCGCCCAGCGAATCCGAAATGATCTTATACCATGCCCATGTTGAGTTGCCTAAGCTGACTCTCTACACTGTGGGGCAGACTAGCCTCAATCCTTACTGGGGGGCCAGTTCAGGTACTAAAGCCCGTTATGATGCATACATGATGTGGATCATGAAAGGGCGCTATGGAAATGCGGCGCCGGCTAGTAATAGTACTGCCAATCAAGCAGGCGAGGGGGAAGCTGGAGCAAATAACGGAGGTGGATTTAGCCCGAATGGTCATTCTATTCCCACTGGGGTTAAAGCACGAGCATCTATTAATACAGGATATGGGCCATCAGTTAAGGTAGCCAATGCTATTTAATAGCTCGATTCCATTCTTTTCTTAATAAAGCAATAACAATGTGTAAAATGAGTCAACTGGATTTTGACACTGTCAATTTACTCATCTCTTGAGACATTGCCACAGAATTTATTTTGTTATTAGCTTCGCCACCAATATAAGTGTGGGGGAAGGGGGGAAGTGGCGTAGCGAACCACGTGATATTGTTTACCTTGTAATATGACTGAGTCGAGACACTTGAAGTCTCTGTTCGTTCTTCCTCCCTTGCTCGTCCTTTGTTTCGGTGAGTCATGGCATCAGCATTAGTGCATGGTCGAATGGAATTGTCTCTTAAAAGTTTGCTTCATATAAAAAAGGCTCATACATGGCACTGCTTCCTCTCTATTTTCCCACGATTGCTTTTCACAAAAAAAACTCTTGACTGAACTCATTCTTTTCTTATTTATTTATTTTTTTTTTTGCTGCATACTTTTACTTATTACAACGACACCAACAATACCGAAATATCAACTATCATCACTGCTATTACCATAACTACTACTACAGCCAAAAGATAATCGAGGTTTTAAACAATGGCCGACAACAACGCTACTGCTGTGCCCCCTGCTGCTGCTGCTGCTGCTAACGCAGAGGCTCCTGTTGAGAAGTCAAAGAACGCTGACAAGAATGAGGCCAAGCGTCTTGCAAAGATGGAAAAATTCCTGGCGAAGCAGAAGGTAAATTGTAGACAATAGGGCAGATTAAAAAAGTATGCAATTGATGACTTATTTTAAAAGCGCACAGTATTAAATTTCCGAAAATACTTTAATAGGCTGCTGCAGAAAAGACTGCTGCCACTCCTGTCAAGGGAAAGACCAAGATTGAGAAAGTCACTGCTTCTACTCCTGCTGCTGCTCCTGTGCCTGAGTTTGTGAACACAACTCCCAAGGGTCAAAAGAAGGACATGTCTCAGCCGATGGCTGCCACTTACAACCCCAGGGCCGTTGAGGCTGCATGGAATGACTGGTGGGAGAAGGAACGTTTCTTTGAGCCTGAATTGACTGCTGATGGAAAAATCAAGGAAGAGGGTGTCTTTGTCATCCCTGCCCCTCCACCCAATATCACTGGAAGCTTGCACACTGGACACGCTTTAGCTATCACTATCCAAGATGGTCTTTGCCGCTGGTAAGTAACAATGTGATAAAAAGATAAAAAAGGATAAATTTATTACCAAGGTGTCAAGGACATACTGGATTTGTTATTCATGGTTATATGTATTGACTTCCACCAAATAGGAATCGGATGTTGGGTAAGACTGTCTTGTTCAATCCTGGTACCGACCATGCAGGCATTTCAACCCAATCGGTTGTCGAAAAGCAACTCTGGAAGGAGAGCAAGAAGACACGCCACGATATTGGACGCGAAGCTTTTGTGAAGAAAGTTTGGGAATGGAAGGATACTTTCCAGGCACGTATTCATAATCAAATCAGACGCCTTGGAGCCTCTAATGACTGGTCTCGTGAGGCTTTCACCCTGAGTGATAAGCTCTCGCATGCTGTCACTGAGGCTTTCTGTAGACTACATGAGGAGGGTACTATCTACCGCGCCACCCGTCTTGTCAACTGGTGCTCAGAGCTCAACACTGCCCTTTCCAACTTGGAGGTCGACAATAAGGAACTGACTGGACGCACCTTTTTGAATGTTCCTGGATATGAGCCCAACGAGAAGTTTGAGTTTGGTGTTTTGATTTCGTTCGCTTATCCTGTTGAGAACTCGGATGAGAAGATTGTCGTCGCCACCACTCGTATTGAGACCATGATTGGTGATACTGCTGTTGCCATTCATCCACAGGACGAGCGCTACAAGCACCTCCATGGCAAATATGTTATTCACCCCTTCTCTGGGCGTAGGATCCCTATTGTCTTGGATGACATCGTTGTTGACATGGCCTTCGGTACTGGAGCTGTTAAGATTACTCCTGCTCACGATTTCAACGACTATGAGGTTGGAAAACGTCACAATCTTGAGTTTATCAACATTCTGAACGATGACGGCACTCTCAACAACAACTGCGGTGAATTCTCTGGAATGAAGCGTTTCCATGCTCGTGTTGCTGTTCTGAAGGCGCTTAAGGAGAAGGGTCTCTATGTTGACACTGTTGACAATGCCATGACTGTTCCTCTCTGCTCCAAGACTCGTGATATCATTGAGCCTTTAATGAAGCCCCAATGGTGGGTTAACTGCAAGGACATGGCTGCTGACGCTCTTCAGGCCGTCAAAGATGGCAAGGTGGTGATCAGACCTCAGACCTCAGAAAAAGAGTTCTATCGCTGGATGGAGAATATCAATGACTGGTGCATCTCCCGTCAGATCTGGTGGGGTCATCGTATCCCTGCCTACTTTGTGCGCTTCGAAGGTGTGGAGCAGGACTTTGCTGATGGCCAGTTCTGGGTCTCTGGACGCTCTGAACAGGCTGCACGTGAGAATGCTGAGAAGAAGTTCCCTGGCAAGAAGTTTACATTGGAGCAGGACCCCGATGTTCTCGACACTTGGTTCTCATCAGGTCTCTGGCCCTTCTCCATCATGGGCTGGCCTGAGATGACGGAGGATTTCAAGAAATTCTATCCTACCTCTATGCTTGAGACCGGCTGGGATATTTTGTTCTTCTGGGTCGCTCGTATGATCATGCTTGGTATCAAGATGACTGGCGAGGTCCCTTTCTCAGAAGTGTACTGCCACGCTCTTGTTCGTGATGCCCAGGGTCGCAAGATGTCAAAGTCTTTAGGTAATGTCATCGATCCCATTGACGTTATCGAGGGTATTTCTCTCCAAGCCCTCCATGATAAGTTGCGTATCGGAAACTTGGATCCTCGCGAGATTGCCAAGGCTGAGCAGGGTCAAAAGATGGACTTCCCCAACGGTATTCCCGAGTGCGGAACAGACGCTCTCCGTTTCTGCCTGAGTGCCTACTCTGCCTTTGGTAGAGATATCAATTTAGACATCTTGCGTGTTGATGGTTACCGCAAATTCTGTAACAAGCTCTGGAACGCTACTCGGTTCGCACTCTTAAAGTTTGAGGAAGGCTTCTTGCCCAATGCCACTGCAGCCAAATCTGGTCGCGAGAGCTTAGCAGAGCGCTGGATTCTCAACAAGCTCAATGTTGCTGCCGTGGAGTTGAATGAGCAGCTCAGTCAACGTAATTTCATGAAGGCTACGGATGCGGTCTACAAGTTCTGGTTGTACGAACTCTGTGATGTCTATATTGAGATCATTAAACCCATCACTGAGGGTTCGGACCAAGTTGCTAAGCGCTCTGCTCAGGATACTCTCTATACCTGCTTGGAGGCGGCCTTGAGAATGCTGCACCCTTTCATGCCTTTCTTGACCGAAGAGTTGTATCAGCGTCTTCCTCGTCGCGATGGTGACAAGATCCCTACGATCGTCAAGTCTCCTTTCCCCGTTCACAACCCCTCGTATGTGGACGAAAAGGCCGATGCCGACTTTGAATTGGTCTTTGCCGTTGTCCGTAGCGCTCGTTCACTGATGGCTGATTACAACCTGACCAAGGGTGGTCAAATCTTTATTCATGGATCAGCTGAGATTGCTAAGCTGTTGTTGTCAGAAGAAGATGGCATTGTGACGTTGGCGAAGGGTAGTAAATCCTGCAAGGTCGTGACAGATGCTGCTGCTATCCCTGAAGGATGTGCTTCCCAGACTGTTCAGGAGGGATGCTCTGTCTACTTATTGGTCAAGGGTATGGTTGACGTGGATGCGGAGGTCCAAAAGATCGAGAAGAAACTAGCCAAGGTCCAGAAGGCACATGATGACCTATTTAAGAAGACTCAGGACCCCACATACTTGACCAAGGTCAAGGCAGAGATTCGAGAGATGAACGCTGCCAAGTTGAAGGACTATGAAGCCGAGATTACCACACTTACAAGCGGTATCAATACCTTCTTGAAGTTGAAGGATTAGAAATATTCCAGCTGAACACACACTGACAATGTAGAAGTCGAAATAAAATATTGAAAAGTATTAATAAAATGAAGGTATCACCAATCAAAAACTTTAGGAACCTTGGACTAATCCATTCGCGAAAAGAAAAAAAAAAAACGGCCAGTTGATTCATGTCAATCTATTTTCCCACTCTCATACCTTTTCTCTATCCTCCAACCTTTTTTTAGTCTGGTCAACTGTATAGATCAGAGCTCTTTCAGGTACACCTTCAACAATTTATCTTGTTTTCCGATGTCCAAGGTATTATTCCCAGCAGTCATCGGCCTTGTGATTGATACTGGGACGAGAGACATCAGAAAAAGGGGTTTGCTTGAAGACAATTTCATTACTGATCACTAGCTGAATATTGCAGTCATATACAACAGTGCACGAAGAGGAGGGATTGTTTCCGTACAAGAAAATGCTTCCGAGCACTTTGGGCGTAGTGGTACACGATTCTTCTGTACCAAGATCTATTCACTATCTTTTACTTGGGGATTCCTTGATCGTGGTGAATTCTGTCTGCAAAAATTGACTGGGGGACTCGAGAAAGAATAAGCAAGACACATCTGTAAAGCTACAATCCCTGCGACTATGGAAAATTCCTCCACAATTGAGACGAGACAGAGTATGAACGCGAACAATCCTGCCTTCACATAAGATCCCTCTTCACTATCAACCCCTTTTATCTTTTTTTTATAGAATAATATACTCATATATATATTTTCCCTAGTAATTATTTAAAGTCGCTGAATATGCTCAATAGCTCATTCTTCCAGTTGGCTTAATTTCCTCGATTCCAAATAAGCTGTTAATTCAGTAATCACTTCGGGCGGCATTCGTTGTGGTGGACTAATCGTTCCGCTTCCAATTCCCTCTGGGTTTCTTCCACCTCCATTGCGATGTAGGTTTCTATCGCCTCCATTGCTCTGTGGGTTCCTTGGTTCTGCCGATTGGGACTCGGAAGCTTCTTCTGAGATCAGTCTGGACAACCTTTCTGACTTAGGTCCAACCGGCTCTGTCAAGATGGGCTTCTTATTTCTGCAAAAAAAAAAAAAAAAAAAAAAAAAAAAAGGCAGCAAGAAGTGCATAATTAGTAGCCAATCCCCACAGCATAGCCAAACCAGCGAATAGCAACTTACCGGGATAGTAGACCCCCATGATGATATCTTAAAAAGACCATTAGAGCCATGTTATTAGCTGTAATCTCATCCCGGATTCTATTAAAAGGAACGTCCGCTTTCATCCCCAATAGACTCCGAAATGGGCTTTTGTCTTTCTCTATAACCAACGCCGCATTATCGACGTCCTTTGTAATACGGCCTGTTTCGCTCAAGATCAGACTTAACATGTCATGGAAAGCGTTGGAGGAAGTGCGAGAGTGACCGCTCTTCGCCAGGGAGACATCCAAGGCTCGAGCCTCCTCTTTCTGCCAGTTTAAATCTGCTCGCATGTCTTCGATTATCTTCTCAACGGTGCTTGAATTGCTATCCATTTTGACTTGGGAGAGGGGGGGAGGCAAACCAGATGAAAATAGATAGATTAGGTACGAGCCGAAAGTGAGAACAGTTAATAGGGACGAGCTGGTAGTAAGAGAAATCAAAGAGAGAAAAGAAAGTTGGGATTGAGAAGAATGAGAAGGAACAGTGGCGTTACCAAATATCTCTCGAGAATGAGTTTGGCGAAGACGATTTTTACAGATTTGAGCCCGATCGCATATTTTGGTTTAGAGTACAAGCAAATAGTATAATGTCAAAACGGTTCCCATGCAAAAAGAAAAAAAAAAAAAAAAAAAAAAAACTCACCAGGACCCTAAGTCCTTCCAAGGGGGAGACATGCAGGACTCATGGATATGTACATGTGCTTTCTTTGTTCTTGATTAGGACTATTGAAATCGTTTTTTTAAAAAGATCATTCCCTATTCGGGGACCACCATTTTTTATTTTATTTATTTTTTAGTCCACAAAAATTTTTTCCTTTCTCATCATTCTCACAACAGCGAGGGAGGTAAAGAGTCCTCGCCAGAAAGTCATGAACTGGATATATTTTTCAGGCATTTAAATTGAATAGAATACTTCCATTTTTGGACGTCAAGAATTTTGAGAATTTTTTTTTTTCTATTGTATCTAATTCAAAAAAAAATATGTGCTTTTACGTAAAATTGTGTTTTTGCAAATAATATTTCAAATTGAGTATTTTAAAATATATCCAGTTCATGACTTTCTGGCGAGGACTCTATGTATTTTGCACAAATGAACATGTTCAGTCAACTTCAGCTCCAAGTAAATTAAATCATCGCTTTTGACGGAAAAGTAAATGACGACATTTGGCATGGAGCAATCATGGCTTTGAACCATATATTCTCCAACCTTTTGTTTATGAATCCAAATCAGCTAACCTGTGGAAAGTAGCATGGGGGCTCCGCAGTAAAACGCCTTTGCTGGCTTCACTGAGCGCTATCGATTATCAACCAAGTATTACCTACTATTTACACAGACAGATCCAAGCTTGAGCTTGCCTAATATAGTATTCCTCTTCACAGTCAACTTTTATTGATTTTTTTTTTTTCGGTAGTTATCTCTATAGCCCATCTTGCGATCCTTCCGGCTCCTTGAAGTGGCGGTCCAAAACAACAATCTTACGTCGCCTCTCCTTTAGAGTCGCGCCAAGCCTTCGGTGCCTGGCGAACTGTGTGGTTGTTGGTCGTCTGGGCTGGAGCACGACGTTCTCCATCGTCGAAGGTGTTCTAGGACTCATAATTGCTAAAGACACCCTAGAGTTCGCGGAGAGCCCTCTTGGGATCATTAAGGATAATCTTGATGTCAATGGTCTAAGAGAGTTTGCGGAGAGTGCTGCTGGGATCGGTAAGGATAACCTTGATACCAAAGGCCAGGACATCCTTGTCAGGCCGGGCGGATTGACCATTCTACGGAAAAATAGACGATGTTAGTGACAAGTAATCATAATATAACCGAACTGACGAATGGCAACTTACTCGGATGCTTGACGAAGACCATAATGTGATATGATTGCTAAAGCCACGTTAATTCCCGCAATATCATCCCGGATTTTAGTGAAAGAGGCCTCTTGTTTCTTCCATTGCTTAAACCACGGACTCTTTTTTGTCGATATCCTTTACAATACGGTTTCGTCTCTGAATGAGAGTTAACAACAGCTTAAATGAATCGTCATCCACCCATGGAGCTAAGGCTAGAATCCGTTCTCCTTGCATCTGAAGTTCCATTCGTGCATCTTCGACATTTCTTTCTTTCTTCGTGTCACCATTAATTAATCTGGGTAACATGGTTGCGGCACCTCCGATCACAGTGGTTGCATAAAAGTCCATTTTGAATTGGGGGAAGAAATGTATTAAAGATGAATGTGGATAGGTTATAGATGATTTGTGCCTGGTAAAAATTAATAAAGACGAATTGGTGGCAAGAAAATTGAAAAGAGAGAAGGAAAAACAAAGAGAGGAATGAAAAGGAATATCTATAAGATTTGACGAAGCAGAAATTATACATGTATATACATGAGGCATTTGCGGCGAATGAATGCAGTAAATTAAACCGATGTGCTCCAAGCCAAAAATGTGCACATCCGAAACCTCCCCAGTGGTTTTTGTGTTACTGACGCGTAATGCCAACACTCAAATTCTATCCAATGAAATCAATAAAATTGAATAAATCATGCTCACGCTACACGCTACACGCTACACGCTCTCCATGTGCCTCTCATATTATTCTTTCATCGTTACTGCGGCACTCCCAACTGTGGCACATATGGAAATACCGTTGACCATGTGAATAGGAAACGAATAGAAAGCGAATGAGTTGTGGGTAAAAAAGCAATGAGGGGAAACCGATGGTATAAGAGGTAAAAAGAGAGAGGCAGGCTGTTACTGGGAAAGAAAGGAAAAAATTGGCGGCGAAAAAAGTATTTATCAAGGGGTTGGCGAAGCAAACGTTCGGATTAAAGTTTGATTAAATATTTTATTGAATTGGTAGCCGATTTGCCACCAACCCATATAGAATTATAATTTTTAGAATATGGTCGTAATCAAATGGGGACCAGTGTGGAAATGAGACAACAAATGACAGGTGGCAAGTCAGTACCTATTGAGTTTAGCCGCAACAGCCTTATTCTCCAAACATGGCAAGAAGAAGGGGGTTCACAGCACCCCCACGGTGAAGAGTCTTGTTAAGCAGCTTTGGATTACACAAATATTATCAGATGTCATACAGTTCTCGTCATTTGGCCATCCATATATTGTAAAAATACAATGATTGAATTGGCTCCAAGAAAAACGTGCCACATTGAATGTGATCTAGGTATTCAATCAGTGCCTGAATTTGGCCACCAATTCACTTGATTATTTAAAATCTTGCGCCGGCCAAATCAATTCAATAATTATACATTTTAGAATATGTGCATGACCAAATGACCGGGACCACACTACCATGTTTGTGTAATTTGAAGGCATGAAGGTTAAGATTTGCGGAATAATGATGGGCTGAAGCAGATAAATTAGTAAAGCCTCCAATAATTATCTGTACATGGTGAGTGATAAAATTCCTCTGTTGGCTATGACGTCTACGCAGCACTCTCGGGTAGTTGCGCAGTTTTTATCGCTTAATATTGATGTCAGTAAGTGATTTCACTAGGGAAAAAGCTCATCACTGCACCACTCAGTATCTTGATACGCCGCAGTTATACCAATCTCTCCCTCAAGGGTTCAATGTCGAATAAAGCAAAAAAAAGTCTATGGAGCTTTGGCTAAAAACCTGGATAGATTTTGTGAAATATCAATTCTCTTATAGTGTTATATAACTTTATCACTATTTTCGAATATTTTGCTATGGTGGAAGTTGTAGCGAAGAGTCGATGACTAAATTGGTTCACAATATTGCTTTCCAACTCGCTCAGAATGGGAAACGGTAACGAAGTGTTACCAGGATAAATTCCTGGAGGAGCTTTCGGGGTCCAATAAAAGGGCGGTGATTGAGGATTCATTTCTTATCTTAAATTGCCCTGCCGCGTGCAAGATAAAAAGAAATAAGAGACAAAAATAGGGCAAACATTATTGAAGAAAAGACGCCTCACAGTTGTCTTTAACCAACAGAAACATCTACTTTCACATGCGGAGTAGGTTAATATCATGAGCGTTACAGGTAGACCCTTTAGGTACGAAGATCTCTTGTACACACTCCCAAAAGAGTAAAATATACGCTTCCATTCCAGACCTTTACATTTCACTGCATCTTTGTATTGCTCTCTTAAAGCTGCTGAAAAAAAAGATTGTGCAAACCTCCGATACCCTTTTATTAAACTGAGTAATAAAAGGGCCAAAATGCCATTACTAAACTATCATGTATGTTGAGTAAGATGAAAAGATCGATTTTCCATAATTTCTGTATTTTAAGGGCATCATATTTGATGCCTTTAATCCCTCTTTCCATTTCAATTTGTTTTGTTTTATAGAAGGGATCATTGACTAATCCTACTTACTACTAATGGCATGGCATAATGTAGAAGCCAACAACTTCAGATTAAAATGATGCTTAAGTAAAAAAGCTAAAAATGTATATGTCCTCCTTTGTTTTAGGCTGTTTACAGCCCCACAAAATGGAATCCTCGCCTGGATAGATTTTTATTTAGTTCCTCCCTTGTAGAATCAAAATTCTCACATATAAAAGACGGACTTTCCATTTCTTTTATTTCCTCATCAATGTAACATTCCATATTCCTCTAACAAAATTAACAACTTTTTTTTTTTTTTTTTTTTTTTTTTTAAAAAAAAAAATCCCAATAACAAACAACAAGAAAGCTTTTTCTCAAAATGATTCACGAGTTCTTCGATCTTTCTAAGGCTGCTGAATTTCAGGCCCTCAGTCTCAAGAAGGATAGCACATTTGAAGTGCACTATTTTGACATCCATAGCATGGGTGGAACCACCCGTGTCATCCTCGCTGCTTCTGGTGCCAAATTTACTAATGTCCTTCCTGGTGAGAACTGGGAAAAGGAGGATAAGGCCAAGGCCCCATTCGGGACCGTACCTATACTGAAGGAGATTTCAGCTGATGGCAAGACTGTAATCCAAATTGCAGAGTCAGATTCAATTGAACGTTATTTGGCTCGCAAATTTGATCTCTATGGCTCTAATGCATTAGAAGAGGTTATCATCAACACATATCTCTCTCAAGCCAATGCCGTAACCGGTCAGGTTATTGCGCGCTATTACTCCGCAGACGACGATAAGGAGGCTCAGGAGAAGGTTAGGAAGCAATTGGTCGAGGGCCCTATCTCCAACTGGATCAAGTATCATGAACGTCATTTGCAAGACAATGGAGCCAATGGTCATTTGGTCGGCAACAAGTTGACTTTAGCTGATATTAAAGTTGCATACTGGATTCCTCTTTTGCAATATATTTCCGCGAAGGAAGGTTTGATCTCGCCTGAGAAGACCCCCGCCCTCTTGAAGGTCCAGGAGACTGTTGATTCGATTCCTTCTTTAAAGGCTTGGAGAGAAACTGAAGAGTATCAGACTTTTAGCCGGGGCAATCTTGATTATCTCGGTTTTGCTGGTTCAAAATAAATGAATAGATCAATAGAAAGAAAACAAAATAGAATTTCCCAAAACATCCTTTTTTTTCTTTTCTTTGCTTTTTTTTGGTCGATCTTGTTCATTTGCAGCATGAGCAAAGTTTTTGTTGTTGTTATTGTATACTGTGCCCATAGACCTATCTCAACATCAACAAGACTATTGCCTTCAGATATCGCTCAAAAGAGTTCCCGCTCAACACTCCCATAAGGGTATTACGAAAAGGTTTCCCAGCAAGGACAAAAGCTTTAGTCCTTAGTCAAGTACGTTTGAAAATCATTTATCTCTAGTAGGAATTGGAAATTTTTAACAATGTATTTTCTGATTTTATCTCTATTTAATTCCCCAATAAGGGAGGCTCGTATGGTGTTAATTTGAATACCAGTTGATAACGAAGATATAGAGTCCGAGAGCGTCAACATCCCCATTCCGTATGTTTTCTCCCTAACATTTCGACACCGGCCTCGTCTAGATTCTCTATATAGTTTCCAACAACAAAAAAAAGGCGGAATAATATTTTGAAGATCAAGAGACTGTGTACACCTGCAATGTAAATCTGTAAATCAAGAATAAACAAAATTTTATATTTATCATGGCTAGTGGAGTTTTATTTTATTTTAATCCGGCGTTGTCTGGCAAAAATGAGATGAATATCGTGGGAGATGGGTGGCTATTTACATTTTTTATGATAACATGTTGATTCCATAGTCGCGTTGATTGTCCGGTATAATTTGAACCCCATCCCCATTTTCTTCGTTTATACTCTCTTGGTCCCTGTCATTCTTGTCGCTTGGATAATTTGGTGCAACGCCGCTACTGCCGCGACGAAAGGGCCAGTTGATTTCCTCAGTAAAAGATCCTGCCAGTGATCCTGGTCTTGATCCTCGAGTTGATTGTCCTTGACCATGCTTGAATGACACTGTGGTTGTTGGAGGTGACTTTCCATATTCTTGAACGGAGTTTTGACTCTCAAGTAAAGAATATAACGAAGGAGACCTAGACTGAAAGCGATAAATAGAGGAGTCATCATCCGAGGAAAGAGGGTCTGCCAAACCCATGCGGACAGCATGGCCATCATTGACTGAATTCTTCCTTAATGCGCCACTGTAACTCAGAGCTCCTCGGCCTATAGGAGCAGCTATTGGGCTCCGAGATGTAGGTGAAGAGGCACCTAACTCACTAGATGATTCATTGATCGAGTGTTGACGAGAATAGCTTTGGGGCTCGATTGGCTGTGTTGGTGAGTACTGCTGCGACTGAGCAAAAACCTGGGCTGAATTGGTGAGGGGGGCTGCGGGCTGGGCTGTGGTAATAGAACGTTGGACCGCCTTTGGAAGATGAACATCTTGTTTCTTCTTCGAGGAACCGGCTTTATTATTGTTGGCCGTCTCCGAAATGTTTGTTGCTGCAACTTCAGAATAAAGAGGTGCAGAAGTAGCAGCAGATCGACTCTCCTTCAAGTTGGTCATGTTCGAGCTCGAGTTCGCGTCCCTTTCCGCAGTAGTGTCCCTTTCAGCAGAAGCTGTGTCTCTTTCAGCAGAAGTTGTGCCCTTTTCAGCAGAAGTTGTGCCCTTCTCAGCAGAAGTTGTGCCCTTTTCAGCAGATGCTCTGTCTTTTTCAGCAAAAGTTGTGCCTCTTTCAGCAGGAACAGTGTCCCTTTCAGCAGAAGTTGTGTCCCTCTCAGCAGGAGCAGTGTCCCTTTCAGCAGAAGTTGTGCCCTTTTCAGTAGAACCTGTGTCCCTCTCAGCAAAAATTGTGCCCTTTTCAGCAGAAGTTTTGCCCTTTTCAGCAGATGCTGTGTCTTTTTCAGCAAAAGTTGTGTCTCTTTCAGCAGGAACAGTGTCCCTTTCAGCAGAAGTTGTGTCCCTCTCAGCAGGAGCTGTGTCTCTTTCAGTAGGAGTAGCGTCCTTTCCTTTGATCGCTTCTTTACCTTTGACTTTTTCTTCATCAATTTCCTTGCCTCTGCCCTTGAGAAGGCCATCATTTTCCTTAACCGACGAATCTGGTAGGCGTGTCTCCATTTTAGGATATGATGTCGATACTTGTTGATCTTCATGCTCATTTGACTTTGCATCAGCTCTACTTTCGCTTCCAGGGCTCCATGCTCCAGTCAAAGTGCTCTTCGCAGTGCTGACGGCATCTGTGAGCGAGTTCTTTGCAATATCCAGATTTTCGAACGAGACATCAGCCACCCGGGCTGCCATTGCAGACGCAGCCATTTTAGCAGATTCAAGGATACCAGGCGCTTTTGACGATAAATCTTGACTTTCCCGTCGTTGACGATCCCGGTTAGTGTTATCGTAATGGGTGCCACCTTCTCTGTCGGCTGAAGAAGCATTATCTTCACCAGTCTCGTCGTCATCACTGTTATCGGTATCCACCTCTCCTGCAGAGAGCTCATCACCATCCTCGTTCCTGAATACATAATTGTCATGATCAAGGATTATTCTACTGCCTCGCTTAGTACGATGCCCGCTCTCACATTTTGAGGCCGATTGATTTCTTCCTGCAGTGTCGTGTCCTTTCTCTGCGGTGTGTGTATGGGAAGAACTGGGGGAAGAGGTCGAAGCTGCAGTCGTGGAGGCAGAAGAAGCCGTAGGGTTATCGAGTGATTCATAGTATTCCCTAGCGACTTGGCTAGCTTTTTTGGCAGCGGACGAATCAGAGGCACTGATACCATGGAACTCCCGCTTGATCGTAACATCATTCTCAATATCTTTCAGTACACTATTATTATCCGTAGCAGTCTCGCCCGTGAGTTCGTTCTTGACAGCATTCATATATGCGGTCGTGGTGTCCTTGGCGTTGATCATAGACTCAGTTGCAATCTCAGCACCGTTGGTCAACATCTCGACCGCGGTATCTCCCAACCCCCCAGCTAAGTGCTTGGCAGAGGAGAGTATGTCTCGGGATGCCTCTGAAGTAGGGTGCCTTTCGGTTGCATTAGTAGAGGTATCGGTTGAAGACGAGCTTTTGGTTGCCTGCTTCGATCCTTTATCGGCAGCCATACTGACTGTCTCTTTTTCTTTAGCTTTGTCTCCTTGACCAAGTCCTCTAGCAGTTTGGTCCTTGGTAGGGATACCGTCCTCTCCAGCAAGAGCCAACGTTGCCTTGTCAGCGTCCGCAGTGGATTTGCCCTTATTTTTGCAGTTTGCTGCAGTATCCTCGACCGCAGCCTTTGGTTTCCCATTTGCATTGCCTTTAGACCCGTTGGCAGTACTCTTTGTCTTTTTAGCCTTTCTGCCTTTCTTTTGAACAGCAGTTTCCGCTTGATTGATAGCGCCCTTAACGCTTGTTGTGGCTACATTTTCTGCCTTTAATACCGAGTCGATTTTGGTACCGACAGTTTGACTGGCATCAATAACAGTTTCATGGATAGCATCATTTGCGTTTTTGGCCGCGGTGTGGGCTTTATCAGCAAGAGCATCCTTTGCATCGGATACAGAGAGGATTGTATCATTGGCGATCTTTTTCGTGATGCCCGAAGCCCTGTGGATAGCATCTCCGGAGCCCTTGACAGCGTCTTGGGCCTTACCAACAATGAAATCCTTGGTCTCAATAGCTGAATCAATTTTTTCGTCAATCATCTTCTTTGTGCCAACTGTCGCTTTATGAGCAGCCTCACTGACATCAGCAGTACTGGCTACTGTTCCTTCAATGACAGCATCCTTAGCCTTAACTACAGAACTAGCCATTGCATCCATGACTTCCTTGGTATCAACAGCTGCATCAAGGGTAGATTGTTGTGCATCCTTGACAGCTGTCTGGATGATCTCGTTCGTCTCTTCAGCAAGCTTGAGAGTAGAATCCTTAATACTCTTAACAGTAATGTAGGCCCCCCCAACTTCCGCATCTTCAGGATTCGAGGCTGCATCTGTATCCGAATCAACTGTTTTACTAGTGTCAACTGCAGTATTTTGGGTGGCGCCTTTGTTTTCCTTGGTGGTAGACTGGGTTATTGCAGTGGCAGTGTCCTTAAGCTTTTTGGGGGGGTTTGCCTCTCCTTTAGCACCGTCGGCGGTTTTGTTGGCGACATCTTTTGCGTTTTTTGAAGCGACTTGGATCTCACTCGAAGCAGTGCCCTTAGGTCTCTGCGCGAATGTAGGGATGAATCCTACGATTCTGTCGACCATTGTCTTGTGTTTTTTTGCGTCGCAATTGCCCTTGGTTCCGTGGTCATGCACGGGAGCAAGGTCAGTAGATCCTTTAGTATCCTGAACTACATTTTCAACACTGGACGTGGCGGAGCCGGGTGCTTTTGAACTAGATGGTTCGGGGTCGGCAGGTTTGTTGTTATTCTGCTCAATCGTCGTATTCAATGTGTTTACTGATGCCTCCTTTGCTCTTGAGTTGCTTTCATTGGAATTCGTCGGGTCCTGTGAAGCAGAATCAGCTCCCATATCTGCTCGTACAGCATCTGCAAAGGACTTCTTTGGAGTGTCCTATTTT
The DNA here is from genome assembly GCF_002105155.1 of Lobosporangium transversale. Classification (NCBI taxonomy): domain Eukaryota; kingdom Fungi; phylum Mortierellomycota; class Mortierellomycetes; order Mortierellales; family Mortierellaceae; genus Lobosporangium; species Lobosporangium transversale. The sequence goes on along the minus strand of NW_019028982.1, from coordinate 947,012 downwards.
TAAATAGATTTAGGCGGTGAGAAGATAAACATCTAGAGCTCAAACAGCGCAGTTTTTATTCGTGTCGCTAGGAGTAATCATTATCATTCATTTACCTCAGCCATGCTCTTCTCTTTCTCATAAGAGCTTGAATGTTTGATGCTTCCCTCGGTATCTGTGGTTGTTTCAAGATGTTGTTTTAGGGCCTGGGCCATATTCAAAGAATCGCTTGCGGCTCTTTGGGCAGCGTTCTTCATACCTTGGCCCGTCTCTTGACCCAAAGATTCAATCTTATGCACAGCCTCCTCCACTCGAGGACCCATGTTGGATGGTGATGGCCATATCTTCGAAGAGCTTTCAGGCGAACCATATGGTGTAGCTTTTTTGACAGTTGAGCCCCAATCAGTCCCACCACTACCCCTGTTTGGCATATCGCTGCTGGTATCTGATGTGTTATCCTCTGTGCCTACCCAATCCGAGTCAAGAGGAGTCATAACCATGGAGAGCTTATTGTGGTGGTTCCTACTGTTGTTGCTTGTGCGGCTGGTGTGACTGGAACTAGTCTCACCAATGGGCAGGTTCATGAATGCATTATAGCCACCTGCATCAACAGTCTTTTCTGCTTTCGCAGCAAGCTTTTGATGCCGCTTGCTTATTTTACTATTTCCACCTGAAGAGAGCTTAGCACTACCGAGATCCATAGATGGTTCTGCATTTTTATCCACCTTAGACTGACCCGACGTTTTACTTCCACCTTCCTCTCCACCGGCTTTCTTACTATTTTTAACGTTGTCAGTATGGTGTTGTAAGAGGGAATCATGATCCTGACTTGGTTTTTTCTCCCTATCCTCGCGTCTGATCGGATCCGCCGGAGCGCCAAAGTAAGTTTTGGGTCCAACAGATATATCTTCAATGTCGTACTTCTTGGGCTTCCATTCAGCAAATCTGTTCACCTTTTTTATAGGGTCTGAAGATTTGGGGACGGATCTGGTGGTATCCGAAGCCGAAAATAAGGGATTGCGAGATTGAAGGATAGAGCCGTGATGAACGCCTTCGCCTACATTTATCTTTGTGTTGTAAGTTAAGTGGGAGGAGGCGGAGTGAGGTCGAGCACAGGAGATATCTTCAACAGAATACTTTTTGATCGCACCAGACGGTCTAGATGAATTGCCTGCTTCATGATGAACAGAACTGGAAGCCTTCATTGAGTGAGCCTTGGCTGTAGCAGTAGCAACAGCGGTAGCGGTGGCGACTTGTTGATCATGATCGAGGCTGCGTTGACGAAGCCGTGGAGGGTTAGCGACTGTAGTATGTTCAAAGGGCTGTGATGGTGATGGTGACGATTCTTCCTTGGATTCATGGGTTTGTTCATCAATAACATCTCGACTGTTTTTTCTTCTAGTGCTACTCGCTTGACAGTTGGTGGTTTTTTTTGTGTTGTCGGATGCTGCATTGTTATCGGTTTCATTTTCTAATTGCTCTCCCACGACAAACGTAAAAGTTTGTCCAAACGTAGCCTCTTGTTCAGCTGTCATGGTTGGAACTTTAGAATGCCTTCTAGATGATAAACCTATTGATGAGGTTCCATTTTTTATAAAGCATTATTCGTTAGTGCCTGGCGATTAAGAAATACGGATGATGGGTCTGATGGCCATCATAGCATTAAATGCCCACACGCTTACCACGGATTGAAGCAGGGATTTTTTCCTTGAAGGTATTACTTGCTGTCTCAGCTGTGTCGGTCAATGCTGCCATGGCAGCAAAAGTCGCACCTAAAGCCCCTCCCGAGAGGCCATCCAAGTTCTTTACGACTTTATTACTCTGAGCAAAGTCCATGATCTTGCTTGAAAGACTAGGCATGCCTTGGTCTTGGTTAGGGCTATCAACATCCATGGCATCATCGAGTTTAGCGCTAGCACTAAGGGCTTGAGGCTGTTCTAATTGCTCGCGATGTGATGTATGGGACTGATGACGATTGTGCTCCATCTCCTTGGAATCATCATACGGGGTGCGCTCCTTTGAAGGCGCTGACGAATCCGAGACCGATTTTTCCGTAATTTTGATCTTGGACTTTTTCTTATTCTTGTTCTTATTCTTTCCTGTCGCCTTTTTATTATTGTTCTTGTTATTCTTGCAAGTGACAGTAGAAACATCACCAGCATGGGTATCCCTCTCGTTTTCTCCATGCTCTGCAGTCAAGGGACCAAAAATGATTAATAAAAAAGGGTTTCAGTTAGACTTCTATTTGCTTTCTGATCTACTTTCCCATAATTTGGTATGGGTTCTCATCGTTTATATAATACCTTCTTTAATTGTCATGCACCATACACCATGGGCAAATTATAAACAATAAAGCGGTTAAGAGCTTTTTTTTTTTTTTTTTTTTTTTTTTTTTTTTTCCAGCTATATTGATGTAGGATCTTACATACCTTGCGTATGAGGACTATCTTGATGGTGATGAGTCTGATGGCTGATTTTGTCTTCACCACGAGGGCCTGTTGCAGCGAGCATGGAGCCCTGTGAGTCGCGTTGACTGGTGTCGGCATCATCAGAACCTGATTTTTCCATGGTGTGGTCGGTGCTCTTTACTGATAATTCAGAGGCCAGAAAGCAGGGACCCAAAATAGGGAAGAAAAAAAAAAAAAAAAAAAAAAAAAAAAAAAGTTCAGGAAACTATTGATCAATCAATAGTTTAAAGAAAACAAAAAATGCATTCTGTTCATGTAAACATGTCTTTCTCACCTTTGCCTTTGACTTTGACTTCATCCTTTTCTGATCTTGGAGGACTTTTGTTTCCTTCGCTGACCTGTTCTGAGGGCGAAGGAGAAGAGATGGAGGCAGAAGCAGGTGCTTGTTGATCCTCCTTGCCCTCAGTACTATTTGATGAATCCAAATTAGTCTTGAGTCCAGACCTTAGTCCATTATAGTCCGTAGTTTGACCCATGTAGATACAGAATGTCAAGAAAATCACCACCAATGGCAGCAAGCAAAGTAAGAACAGTATGTGGGGTTTGAGACCTAGATGTTCTGCCCAATGATCCAATGCAAAACGAGCCCACATTTCTTGAATATCTGGCATGTCCATTCGTATATGTGAGACAAAGTTGTTCCATGCATTCGAAGGATGGAACTCACGCCAATATTCTAGGTTTGTCATGGCCTGTAACTTCTCTAATAAGAGGTGGTGAAAGGAGAAAAATGTTGACTGTCCATGGCCATGATGCTTACTACCGATTGAGGTTGGGGCAGCATTATCAACAATACTAGTGGTGGTCATAATAGTGTCGTAGATATTGTTGTCCAATTCATCATTGTTGTGGCGAATACAGTATTTCTTAGTTCCGTCGAAAGAGTAAGAGTCGGTACATGCGGGAGGGAAAGGATCATACTTAGGAGCATCGAAGAGGAGATCATAGAGAACATCGACGGCCTTTTTAGCCTGGTCTTTAAGGATGGATGCCATGATAGGCGGTTTTTTTTTGTAGAGAGAGTGAACTGTGTTTGCTGAAATATATAATAAAAAACGAAATGTGAAAGAGGATGAATGGTGCGAGATATCAATAAAACAAGAAACAAAGAAAAAGAAAATTGGAGGAAGAAGCGAGGGAAAGGGATAAAGAATAAGGTTGCATCATTAAAGGACGCTATTTAATTACAACATTGTTATGTGTTTGTTTCACAATTTACGTTATTTATTAAAATGGCCCGAAATAAGCAAGACAAATTGCTATGATATTCCATCACTTTGCATGTATGGAGATGCTAAACATTTATGCCTTGGTTTTTTTTAACACACACATGGTTACATAAATATGCATAGCAGATTTGACTATCGATGGGAGCAGGAGCACAGCACACCTGTTGACCATGTTGTTGGTCTGTGCGATTATTTTATGGATCACGAGTAGCTTGTTTACTTTTTTGTGACTACCAACTTTTTTTTTTTTTGTCATTCATTATTTGTCTCCCTCTTTATTCATTCCCGCAAAAAAAAAAAAAAAAAAAAAAAAACAAAAACAAAACCCGACACCATGGGGAAGAGCAACAAGAAGGTGGGCCGCATTGGCAATTCCATTGTCAATAGCATCATTGAGCCCATCATGAAGATGCAGGAACAAAACCCAGATATCAGCTCAATTGAACTCACGAACCGACTCAAAGAGAAGAGAGAACATGCTCGCACAAAGAAAGATCTCTTGGCTCAGTCCGTCGATCGAGGTTCGTGAAACAAAACATCATAATGGGTTAGAAAAGAGAAAATCCGCTCCAATTATCATCAAAGGAGGTAGAAGGAAGGGGAAAAAAAATAAGTAAACGATCAAGAATAAATCCATTAATTACGGACTCCATTTGCTTTTATCTCAGCTCTGGATATTATTCAATCGGAAAGATACAGGATGACTTTAGGGGCTGAGAACTATGACAATACTGAGGACGACTCTGATGATGAAGAGGAGTATCCTCCTACAGCAGATGGGTCACCTGTTGTGATGATGGAGATCAAGAATACCAATAGCATGAACAAAAGCATCACATCTCGGTGGAAACTCCCTCAAAATAACTGTAGCATATCTGCACCTGCTTCTACAGCCCCGTCAACAGTTGCTTCGCCCTCGGTTTCAGAGCCTGGAACTCCTCTTCTTGATGGGACAGAAACACCTAAAATTCTGACAGATCTAGTACCACAACAACACCATCAACAACAACCGCAACAACAACCGACTTATTCATTAGACCCCTTGGCGGTCGATGCGACTCCGACAGCACTCGCTCACGTTGCAGCTGAGGTCGCAATGTCAGGAGGCAATAATAAACCTATTTCAAAAAAGCGCCCCAAATCCTCCTCAAACACCCATTCAGAATCTCCAGGAAACAAACGGTACAGAGCATCGGCAGGAAATTCAGAGGGTACTAATCGTGGGGGGGCTGAGCATGCTCCGCCCAAAGTTCGTCTCGAGGACTTGGGAGGGGTGGATCATTTTATTGAGAAAGTCAAGGAGTATGTGATGATGCCCCTAGCACATCCTGAAGTCTATGCACATATGGGGGTCAAGCCTCCACGAGGCATTTTGCTGCATGGACCTCCAGGAACAGGCAAAACGATGATGGCAAACGCGATCGCAGGAAGTTTGGGAGTGCCTTTTATCACCATATCTGCCCCTTCAGTTGTCTCAGGAATGTCAGGAGAATCTGAAAAAAAGATTCGTGAAGTCTTTGAAGAAGCCAAGGAGCTAGCACCTTGTTTGATGTTTATCGATGAAATCGACGCTATTACACCCAAACGAGAGACTGCACAGAGAGAGATGGAGCGTCGCATCGTTGCACAACTACTTACTTGCATGGATGGTAAGACAAGAATTTTTTTTTTTTGTTTTTTTCTTGAGAGGCATGTCCATTGGCCAGTTCTAATTAGATGTATATCTTTTTGGCTCATTAGACCTGAATCTGGAAAATACTAATGGAAAGCCTGTGATGATTATTGGCGCAACTAATAGACCAGACTCGTTGGATCCAGCTCTTCGACGTGCTGGCCGATTCGATTTAGAGATCAATATCGGAGTTCCTGATCAAGATGCCCGTGAGCAGTATGTTACAAACTAAGAAAATAAGTCGAAAGGGTCAAAAAAAAAAAAAAAAAACTCCTCTTTTTGTAAAAGCCAACAGGAGGCTTGCTTATCAATTTCCTTTTTAAACATGCTAGGATCCTTCGTGTCATGTCTTCGAAACTAAAATTAGCTGGAGATTTTGATTTCAAGGAGCTAGCCAAGCTTACACCAGGATATGTGGGAGCTGATTTGAATGCATTGACGTCTGCAGCAGGTGTTGTTGCTCTGAAGCGTATTTTTCAGGAGATTGGTAATGTCGATAAAATTGCCGAGGTCGAGGTATTGGAAAATGTCACTGATGAATTAGAAATGATGGATATGGATCAACAGACATCGACGGAGGTAGTGTCTAGTACAACAAATGAAATGCAAGTTGATGGTTTCAAAAGAGAAGCAGCACCGCAAGCGAGTGATAGTAATACATTCACGACTATAACTACTACAAAAGCAACAATCCAGAAGCAACCCTATAATAGCCATCACAAACCTGTACATTCAATCAGCGCTTTTCTTCAATCACACCCGGAACCCTTGACTCCAGAGCAACTCGAGCCACTTGTGATTACTAACGAGGATTTCTTAGTTGCGCTGACCAAGGTTCAACCATCCGCGAAACGTGAAGGCTTTGCTACAGTTCCTGATGTCTCATGGGACAAGATCGGAGCCCTACAATACGTCCGTGATGAACTACGCATGGCTGTAGTTGAACCTATTAAATACCCTGCTTTGTTTGCTTCCGTAGGCATCCAGACCCCTGCTGGTGTCTTGTTATGGGGTCCTCCTGGATGCGGCAAGACGTTATTGGCGAAGGCTGTAGCGAGTGAATCTAGAACAAATTTCATATCTGTCAAAGGGCCCGAATTATTGAACAAGTATGTAGGTGAGAGTGAACGAGGTGTACGACAAGTTTTTGCGCGTGCTCGCGCATCTGCCCCCTGCGTCATCTTTTTCGACGAGTTGGACGCACTTTGTTCAAAGCGCGATGATTCTCAGGTAAAAAAAAAAAAAAAAAAAAAAAAAAATAGTCGATTTGCTAGAAATTGTCATTCATAACATTGACACAAGTTTTTTCTTCACTGTAGTCCGAAGCCTCTGCTCGTGTTGTCAACACATTATTGACGGAGCTGGATGGTATGGAAAATCGATCAGCAGTCTACGTAATTGCTGCAACAAATCGACCAGATATCATCGATCCTGCCATGCTTCGTCCTGGGCGTCTTGACAAATTACTATATGTTCAGCTTCCAACAATGGAAGAGCGTCTCGACATTCTGCAAACATTGGCTCGAAAGACGCCTTTAGCCTCTGATGTGCAACTTCAAATGGTAGCATCTGATGAGCGTTGTGAAAACTTTTCGGGTGCAGACTTGGCTTCATTAGTTCGAGAGGCAGGTATGTCGGCTTTGAGAACAACATTGAAAAAGCTGAATGCCATGGGTAAGGCCGGTGAGAAGCTAGACGATCAGCGCAGGCAACAAACCACGGTAGGAGACTCTACCAACACATCAATGATGGGCAAAGATGCCTTGATTGGTGAGGACAACACAGTGGCCGAGCTATTGTCGACTCAAATCATGGTCTCTAGGGCGGATTTTGACACCGCATTCACCAAAGTCTCGCCGAGTGTCTCACCACAAGACAAGATGAAGTATGATAAGCTGCATGTCAAATTCGGCGGTGGTTCTGCAAAGATCAAGTTGAAGCAGAAACAAATCGACGCAAAGGAATCGAGTACAGAAGGACTCGGACTCTTCACATAAATAAAAACTGTAATTTTGGACATTCATATCCCAAAGTCATCCCATAATAACAATGCGATCTCATGTGAAAAATCCTGGGCTCAGTCATGAATCAAGTCTCCTAGACTTTTTTCTGAGCCGGATACCTTTTGGAGGACAACCAGAAAAATGTTTGTACCTTAATAAGCTTACACTGTTGTCTTTGAGCATCATCGCTCAAAAGCATGCTACTCAATGATGTTGGCTACAATACTGGTAGAGCATAGCGGATGTCTGTCTGACAGGTTCTTACTCATTAGAGAATGCACTTGTAGAGGAACCACTTCACTGCAGTTGTTTTGTTTTTTATTTTTTTAATCCTTTTTTATTAAGAGATTGCTTGCTATCTAGCTATCTAGCTTACCTGGTTACTATCCTAAGCTACAAGAAGCCAGACTCTTAGCCACCTTGGAAAGCGCTTTTCTTTGTCACCATCGAAAAGACTCTCCAAGATGTTGTCCGGAGCACACCACGTGGAGGTGGTCTGGCATATCGTACTCCGTTGGTCAGGCCCCATGGCCTTGCAAACGCCCGCACACACACACATTTATTAACCCATTCCCATCCCCATCCCCATTCCCTTTCCCATTCTGGACCGAAGGGCTCCGCCATCGCAAGGCTCGTTAAAGAACCAGCTCAGGCTCATGCCCGTTCGGACCTACCTTAGATATGCATTGGTTGTTGCACCTTGGATGTGCATTGTTGCTATGTTAAAGAGTGCTTTGTGTTGTGTTAGTAAGAGTTTTTTTTTTTTTTTTTTTTTTTTTTTTTGGCTTTCTTATGTTTTTTATTGGCTTTTTTTTTTCTTTTTTCTTTTTTCTTTTTTTCTTTTTTCTTCTTTCTGATATGAGATCTTTTTTTTTACTTTTCTTTTTTTGGGCTTTTATTGAGTCTTTTTTTTTGGTTTTTTTTTCTTTGGTTAATTTTTTTTTAATTGTGTTTTTTCTTTGGGTTATTTTTTTTTTCTTTGGTTTTTTTGGTTTATTTTTTTGGTTTATTTTTTTGGTTTTTTTCTTTGGTTTTTTTTTTTCTTTTTCTTTTCTTTGGATTTTTTTTTTTTTTTTTTTTTTTGGTTTCTTTTTTTTCTTTGGATTTTTCTTTTTTTTTTTTGATTTAGTTTTTTTTTTTTTTTTTTTTTGAGGCATTTGTTTCTGGAGGCGTTTGTTTTTTGCCTGGATGGACTGTTCGACCTTTCTTTGGTTTAGTCCTTTTGCTGGTGGCGCCGAGCTTTCGTTACCAGTGCCTTCCAGACCACACAATGAGAAGTGGCCTGGTCGCTATGATTTGGTGTTGTTCGTGAAGCCTTGGCCATCATACCCGAGATGGGATGGGCTGGCTATTTGGCCGCGGAGAAGGCCGTCGTTCGACTGCGGTAGACTATGAGGCCGTTTAGAGCGTGGCTATTTAGAGCGTGGCCATCTGGAGCGTAGCCAGTTGAATACGGCTTTTCGTTGGAGTGCAGCCGTTCGAGTATGGGCGCCTGAGTGTGGCAACCCGGCTGTGCGTTATGAAGCCCTAGTTGCTTTAGCCAGCTTCATGTCGTTGCAGTCTAATCGTGGAATGAAAAGAGAGACACAAGCAGAAAAAGAATAATCAGAACAAGGACAGTGAAGCACAGAGTGACAGTGTTGAGAACTTCAGTAAGAGTGATTGTTTAGGGAGTGTTGCTTACCTTTTTGTCTTGGTTGAGGAGGCCGATGGTCGAGGAGACCGAGGAGAAAGAGAAGAGAAAAGAAGAAAAAAGAAGAGAGTCAAAATTAGTCCTTTTTATATTGGTTTCTTATTATTATTATTTACGTTCGCGCAAGAAGAGGAGAAGGGCCGAGGAGTGATTGGTGTTCAAAAGCGCGCTGTACTAAGTACCTTGCTTGCTGTACGCTCAAGAGCGACCAATAAAAGATAAGCAACAATTTAAAAAGATAAACAACAATATAAAAAGATAAAAAATAAATAAATATACGTGTCTTTGATGTCATCTGTCATATTTCATATGATAAAGAAGAGACTCTCACGATTGAAAGTGGGAATAATGCTCTGTCCTCAAGACTCATAAGGAAAACCTGTCTATAAACAACCAGAGCATGAACTGTATTGCTCTCGAGCTTGTTTACTCTTATTGATAAAGGAGATTATCTTCTTTATCCTCTTCTTCTATTTCCTTTCTTCACTCCTAACAAGAGATGGGATAGACTGTCGTTGGACCTGTACTTTGGCAGCTTGCCGTTTTTCCAGAGTGTGGTGGAAAATAACACATGACATTCGTAAGAATACCTCTGCGCCTTTTTTTTTTTTTTATTTTTTTTTTTTATTTTCATGCAATACAATGTAGAATACATTAAGATTTGAAGGTGAAACAAAGTATCAACGTTTATATATCGACCAGTAAAAAGCACACGATCGTATCGAGGAAATGACGTGTCGTATCTCTTTGGCTCTTTGAAAAGGAAAATAAGGAAAAGAAAAAAAGGAAAAAAGTCTGTTTGAACAAAAACTGCCGCAGCACAGTTCCCACGACAATGCATCCTATTCTTTGTTAAGGATGAAGAGAAAGAATGGGAGAAGAGAGTCAAATAGCAAACTCTACTGATAGTACCTGATGAACCCCATTGCTAAAGAAAAAAAGGTACTCGAGCTTAATGCTGGCGAAAAATGGGAGTATGCGAGTGTTGATAAGCTTGTGCTCTGAATCCTGTCCTTTTACTTTAGTCGCGTCACATCGCTCACTGTTTTCCTTTCTCTCTTTGTTGCACACCATACAAAGAGAGCATTGTGGCTCGTGCTCTTGTTGTTGTATGTATATATGACCCTGCATATCTTTGAGGATGGTTATCCCTCCACCTGTAAGAGTTTTCTCTTTCTCCACCTTGCGAGCATATGAAAATTGACGGATGATATCACAAGCGCGCAGATTACCCATTTCAATTCCCGCTACGCCGCTTTCTTTTTTATTTTATTTTATTTTATTTTAATATATTTTATTTATTTTAATATATTTTATTTATTTTAATATATTTTATTTATTTTAATATATTTTATTTATTTTAATATATTTTATTTATTTTAATATATTTTATTTTATTTTATTTTATTTTATTTTATTTTATTTTATTTTTGAATAAACTCCCTAGAAGGCGCAAAAGAGTAAGATGCTGAATATGTATTCGTTATTTAGTCAATACTTTGAAATCGCAAATCGGTTGGTCCAGAGGTAAAAAATTAGCCATTGTAATAACCCATGTAAATGATTGCTAATCGCAATAGTATACCTTCACTTTTTTATTTTCCAACTGAGTTCCCCATTGCTTATCCAGAAAGAAAAATGCATTTCATCACAAAACGAAAAGAACTCTCTAACCCTCCTATCCAGCATGACACTCAGCTGCCAAAGAAACGATGATATGAAAAGAAACAAGGGCAAGAAGAAATAGAAAGTAACCAGTGCAGCATGGCAAGCTCAAGTACAGCATTAATTACAACAACAATAACAGCTATCTCATCACCAGCTACTATGGCGCCACATTCCATCAGGAAACGCAAAGAGCCCTCTGACCCTCTTACTCAGCATAACACTCAGCTGTCAAAGAAACGACGATATAAAAAGAAACAAAGACAAAGAAAAATAGAAGACAAGCAGTATAGCACGGCAAGTACGATCATAGATTTAACTATAGCAGCAATGGCGACTACCTCATCGTCAATTATTATGGTATCACACTCCGTTGCCACCTCAGGACCTGTTCCTCGTCATGTTACTGTCAAAAAGACCCAACCGAACCTAATCAGCAACAGTATTGGTGGCAATAACAGTGACGTCAAAGATGCTGCCACTAAAGCCTTGACAACCTTTACTTCTGGATCAAGTGCCTTCCGTGCTAGAAATATTATGGAAAGCTATACCCGAATGGTCCCACCGTCGTTAAATGCCAACACAGCTAATGGCGCGTCGTCGTCCTCGTCGTGGACGCGGTCATTCAAGTATAACAACTGCAGCCCCAACACTGTTGTCAAATGCCCATACAGCTAATGATTGGTCATCGTCCTCGTCGTGGATGCAGTCAGTCAATTATAACAGCCGCAATCCTAACCGAATTCACAGAAAGTTTATACGTGGTCCAGTAGCTAGATTGGAATCAATATGGGAATCAATATGGGAATCTGAACCATACTCTATGCCCCAGGCAAAAGATAACGAGGCAACTGCAAAATCGGATTGAAATGGCACAACTGCTGCCCATATACATTCTTCTCACGATACAACATCAAACAGCCTTATTACCATCGACATCGGTTAAATCCATTGCTTCACAACCTGACCGCGTTATCTAGACTGATGCAGTAAAGCACTCCACAGCTTTGGTCAGCGCAAAGCCCAGACTTCGTGAGCAGGGAACATCCAAAAGAGAAAGTACGTGTATGAAGCATTATGCAACTAAGGATTCTAGCTCTAAACTTAAAACAGAAACAAAAACAGCAACAGCAATAGCGGCAGTGGCAATCCTGCAAACACCATCGACATCTTCACTTTTTATGTCCGGATTCAAAACAACAAGAGAGTTCAAAGAGTAACAATGTGACAATATTTAGTCTTAAGCCTGAAAAGGCTTGTTTTAATATATATAGTCTTAAGCCTGAAAAGGTTTGTTTTAATAATCTTTGTCTCTCTAAGCTATTACAAACAACAACAGCAGGGGAATCAATAGTAGGAGTGCTAGTTGCCAGAGCAGTAAAATGTGCCAACCTTTCTCTTCGATGATTCTGTTACACAACTTTCGTTTATTCAATTAATAACCAGCCATCTCCGCCCCTTCAACTAGACAATTTCTGCTTTAGCCGATGCTGAACGAGGCAGGCTGATAGAGCTTCGGTTCGTATTCTAAATCTCCCATACTGTAACCTGAGTTTACTACGGGAATGATGATAAATATATGTATATGGAGTTTTTTTTTTTTTTTTTTTAATCAGCTTCAATCACTTTGATCAGTTTCAGTCAAAGTCTCCATTCCACCAGATAGACTTTTCCTTCCTTTTACTCATTCAAGCATAAGTTTCCACATACAGCACTTTCTGTCTTTCCACTCACCTCTTTTTTCTATTGAATGGTCTACGAAGGATGGCCTATTCACATTGTCATAGGTGCCATGGACGTATGTCCCACCCGCACCACCCTATTAGCTCGAAAGGTAGGTGCAAGTCGGATTAGCAGGGTTTTATTTAATATTTATACGGATATGGTACCGTAGACAATGCTCGTTCGCAAAGCACTTTGTTCACGCAGTGCCTCTTATCCCTTTAGTCATCTGTTTACTAACTTGCCTAACGCCCCACATATACAAAGTAGTCAAAGAAATTGCCATAACGGTCAAAAGCTTCAAAGTAAGGCTGAATATGATGGCTTATTTCGAGAAAGAATCAGAGCTGTTATGCCTTCCTGGGGTCTTTGGCAATGCCAACGGGCTGAACATGTCCACGACCACTCAAATCATGACCTCTGACGGCGATAACGAGACTGAAATATATTTTGTAGATAGATCGTGAGCAGTAGAAAAAGTAAGTAAGAATTAGATGTGGGCCCACACCCATGGAGGTATTTATTCATTCCCTGGTAGAGGAACCTGTAGCGGGTAACTACATATCTATCTATAAGATGGCATTGATTTGTTCTAGAACCTCATATCGAAAATTTATCTCGTCAAGGTGTGTGGCGCGTTATTGCCACATAAGTCACATAGACTTACCAAACACTTGCAGACAAGGGATCTCCATCACAACCCGTTCATCACGTAGGTTCTCGTCAATCGTGTCCTTGGCAAACCTCATTAGGCTCCATTGGTCTTCGAGAAATAAATGTAGGCTTCGCTTGTCCTTAGACGACTTGGTCTCAGCATAAGCCGTCTCAAAAATGTACTTTCGAATCGTCACATCTGGCTTCAGCGGATCCCCTTGCCATACGCCGTACTCCAGCGAGGATCGGTTAGCCCAATCAAGCGCAAAAGCCTAGTCATCCCCTGGGGAGAAATAAGTCATCATTGGATCCAAAGCTCCGCGCGCAAATGAGTCTTCAAGCTTGTTTGAGAAGGGATAGCTCTTTTCTGCCAACTCCTTAGAGCTATGTTCAATCCACAAAGATTGAGGAAAATAAAATGTTTGCACTTGATAGTTTCCCATCATAACCAAGTACCTGTTGTTTGCTGTGAGTGATATGGGTGAGCGTAAGTACAGTGGTAGGAAGAGGATAAAGACATTTTCCTCCTCACTGTCTTTGAAATCGCAGCCTTGGACTCGGATGCGTCCTGTGTGGGTCATCTCTCGGCTGAGCTGTGTACAGAGAGCGGTCACTGAGTTAAGCAAAAAAATAAAATAAAATAAAATAAAATAAAATATATTAAAATAAAATAAAATATATTAAAATAAATAAAATATATTAAAATAAATAAAATATCGCCAATTTTATTTGGTCACGATACCTTATATTTTTAATCTAAAAACGATGATTGAATTGTTCTGGTGGCATCTCACTACGTGACGGACTTGCAACAATACTCGTAACAAGCGAGCTAATTGGCTGCCAATACACTCGAAAGTATTCAAAAAATATAAGGTATCGCGACCAAATGAAACGGGCTATATATTAAAATAAATAAAATATATTAAAATAAATAAAATATATTAAAATAAATAAAATATATTAAAATAAAATAAAATAAAATAAAAAAGAAAGCGGCGTAGCGGGAATTGAAATGGGTAATCTGCGCGCTTGTGATATCATCCGTCAATTTTCATATGCTCGCAAGGTGGAGAAAGAGAAAACTCTTACAGGTGGAGGGATAACCATCCTCAAAGATATGCAGGGTCATATATACATACAACAACAAGAGCACGAGCCACAATGCTCTCTTTGTATGGTGTGCAACAAAGAGAGAAAGGAAAACAGTGAGCGATGTGACGCGACTAAAGTAAAAGGACAGGATTCAGAGCACAAGCTTATCAACACTCGCATACTCCCATTTTTCGCCAGCATTAAGCTCGAGTACCTTTTTTTCTTTAGCAATGGGGTTCATCAGGTACTATCAGTAGAGTTTGCTATTTGACTCTCTTCTCCCATTCTTTCTCTTCATCCTTAACAAAGAATAGGATGCATTGTCGTGGGAA